>NW_020455005.1:776665-838113 GCF_003342845.1 Nothoprocta perdicaria
TCATCGACCGCTACGGGCGCGGCGAGGCGCCGCGGCTCGCGCGCGACATGGCGCTGCCCGCCATCCGCTTCCCCAACGAGGTGGTGATCCGCGTGCACGCCGCCAGCCTCAACCCCATGGACCTCAGCATGAGGAGTAAGTGCCGCCGGGCGCGGCCCGCGGGCAGCGAGAGGCGCCGGCCCCGCAGACGGGGCCGCGGGGGTGCGCGCCCCGCGGTGGCCGCTGCCCGCCGAGCGGTCACGGGTGGTTGTGGCTGCGGTTGTGACAGCGCCGGCGTCGCAGCTCGGCCCCGCTGCCCGCAGCAGCCCTGGGGGGGCTTCACCCCCGGCCTGGCCCCCGTGCACGGCCCCTTGGCGCTGCTGCCCTGCCGCTGGCGCCAGCGCTGCCCCTTCCCGGGAGAGCGGCTGCCCGGGAGCCGCTTCCCAGCGCCTGGCAGCCGCTTCCCAGCGCCTGGCAGCCTCAAGGTCACCCGCAGCTCGGCCTCGGCCCCCGGTGCGCCGCCGCTTCCCAAGGTGCCGGCCGGGTGGCTCTCGTCAGGCGGCCCTGGGGAGCTGCATGCTCGCTCAAAACGTGCCAAGCACCAAAAAAACAATCACAGTTTGCCCTCAGCTTCAAGTTGGGAAAAATGCTAAGGAATTTGCAGCTTCTGAAGGGCTTGCATTTCATGTTGAGAAGTGACGTTGTACATGGGCTATACTCAATAGCCCGTGCACGGATACCTGCAAGAAGCCTGCTGCCAGAGCTGTAGTTCGGTTTTGGGGTCTGCAGTAAGTTATTTTTAAAATAGCCTTTTAAACTGTTTACAACTCTGGGTTTGATCATGCAGCATTTCCCATATCGGGGATACTGGGTCACACCTTGTGTTTTGTGTCTGTAAAAGAAACCATGTTCTCATGCTGCTTTTGAGGTGCTTCCATTCGTATCTTTATGCACCTTTTAGTTTGATGAGAGAAAAAGGCCTCCTGTAACGTTTGGAAAGCCACACGTGTCTGAATGCAGGTTTGTAAGCTGAGCAGAATTCCCACGTGCACAATCTAAGGATTGCCTCGTCAGCAGAAGCGAACGTGTCTCCTCTTAGGATACGTTCCTTTCTTTATTTTTTACATTGCTTATGTTTCTGTGTTAAGTTGCCCTAAGGCCTTCTGCCTTAAGTTGCCTTAAGGTGAATGGAAAGCTTGGAGTTCTTTTGCATTCCTGTGATATCGTTAATCCATGAAGCTTTTCTTACAGGCTTCTTAAAATATGTATTCCTTCATATTGGAAATTTTACAGTAAGATGTTTTGTGTGGACTCTAATAAGATGGTATAATTTGCTACGTAGTTTTTTAGTGATTTTTATTCTTATGCATACTGGATGCTATATAAGGGAGGAAAAAGAGGTAGAGTTAAAAAGTTAAAAGAGTTAAAATTTGCTTTTTATTTTTAAAATCTGTAAAAATGCAAAACATTCCACATTGTTGGCATGCACTCAGTAAGATGTGCTATGATTAATTTCGTGTTTTGTAGGTGGTTATGGTGCCACTGCTTTAAATATGAAGCGGGATCCCCTGAAACTGAATAGTGCAGACAGTGAATTTCCACTGACGCTCGGCCGAGATGCCTCCGGTGAAGTTATGGAATGCGGACTAAGTGTGTCTTATTTCAAACCTGGAGATAAGGTGATAAAACTCATTTCCCTTGTCTGTCTTTCTGTCTATATCTTTTTCCATAGCTAAAATATAATATGAACTGTTCAGGTTTCATTTTCCTCTGAAGATTTTCTTTTTTTCATGATGCTGCGGGCATTGTTGAATATCATGTCAAGACTCCTTGGAATGCTCTCTTCCCGATCTTCTTTCTCTTTAATAAATAAAAAGAAAAATCACGTTTTCCTAAACTTACTTCCTTCAGTTGCTTCACTTTTTGTTTTTTGGTCCATTTCTGTGGTCAGAAAGAGAAGAATTTACTTTTTTGTAGCTATGAAAACTCAAGATACTGCTTCAGTTTGACTGAAGATAGAATTCCAACAGGAAGGGAGGTTGTTATTTTTGTTTGTTTGTTTGTTTTTCCTCCTTGAGCAAGGTAATTAATAATAGAAGGAACTCTAACACAGCCAGAGAATTAATTCTTAACTCCTTCATAAATGTTTTACTTTCAACTTCTTAGCCTCAGTATAGCAAATTTTGCTTCTGTTTCCTCTTTGCCTTTTTAGAGAATATACCTACTGTGCACAGAGAGCTTGTTCAGGCCTCTCAGTATCATTTAATTAGGCTTCTCATACTTCTTGTGTAAATAGTAAGATAAATTGGTATCTGCTAAGCAGTAGATTAGACATTTTGCAGACTGGGAGGAGGTTGTTTTTTTTTGTTTTTTTTTTTTTTTTTTTTAAATAAAGCTTCTCTTTGTAGATGCAATGTTATGTGAAACAGCCAAAAATGATAGTTGTTTTCCCTTTGTTTTTAGGTATGGGCAGCAATTCCTCCGTGGAAACAAGGCACCTTGTCAGAGTTTGTTGTAGCTAGTGGAAATGAGGTAAGCCTTCAAAAATGCAGTCAACAGACAGAATCTAAAATTGTTAATACTGGCATTCTTTTTTCTTCAGTGTCTAAATAACTGACTTTTTTAATGGTTAAACTGATTTTCATCATCTTTTGCTAATCTTGAATAATCTTGAAAGTGTGGAATATGGATCAGAACAATTCAGTAGAGCCTGTTTAAGAATTTTGGTGGTGTGTAGGATCCTCTCCGTGACTTGCATACAACTGGTCTTATTTCAGGTGTCTTTTAAGCCCAAATGCCTCAGTCACACAGAAGCTGCCTCCTTACCCTATGTAGGTCTCACAGCATGGTCTGCAATTAATAAAGTTGGAGGACTAAACAAAGAAAATTGTGCTGGGAAGAGGTAAGTAACTAGTTCTGGTGCTAAAGCTTAGTTTTTGATAGTTTTTCATTTTTACACTGCTTAGCCACTTGCAAGACAAGTCTGGACAGCGATGAAGACTGTAATAACATGACAGTTACAAAGGCTGGGTGGCCTGAAGGTGCTGGGTTCATTCTACATGACAACTGAGAGAAGCTGTAAGTGTTTCTAGTAGAAAATTGAAGGAGAGTGTCCCTGGGAATTTAGGGGGACTCTGCCTTGCTGCGAGACAGGCCACTTGTCCAAATCATAGAATCACAGAATCCTTGAGGTTGGAAGGGACCTTTAGAGATCATCTAGTCCAACCCGCTGCACACACAGAGTTACCAAATTTATCCCCTTTGAGTTATCTGGGCAACTCATAAAAGTTCTGTCATCCACAGAAATGTGGTTCCCTGGATTGCATGTTCCTGCATGTTCTGGATCCTCTGGATCAGATAGGTCACCCACTTGGAAAGGAAGGGAGAAGGTGCCTGGGCTTCATTTGGCCTGTGGGCCAGAACCTTGATGGGATCAGAAAAGGCAAAAGAGAAGGGGAAAAGGAGAAAAATGAAGAAATGTTCAAGACTAATAGCCAAAGCAAATAGAAAAAGAGGATTTTTTTTTTTTTTTTTATCAGCCTGTTAATCTGGGAAAGGCAGGTGGAAAGCAAAGGAGGAAAAAGATTCTGAAAAATAGGAGCAGATACCATTATTTATCTCATAGTTGAAAATTTCCTGGTAATTTGAAATTTATTTTGGCCTTGAGATGTTTGTCTAACAGCAAAACATTCAGAATGGAAAGAAGTCAAAAGTAAAAATAGTGGAATTGAAAAATAATCATTAAAACTACTACAATATATCAGAAATTTAGATTATATTAAAAAAAAAAAGAAGGTTGGACGTTAGGAATCTGCTTGTTTGACTTATTTTGGGGTTGATGTTGTTATGCAACACATTGTGAAGGAGAATAGATTCTATGAAAGTCTTCATATCTGTAAAATATGTGAATGCTTGTTGGTGTGTCACAGTAAATTTCATTGTGAAAATATAAAGGAAGCATTTTTCTGAAGATTAAAAATATATTTTGAAGAAATGAATTGCAGACATCTTTGGAGTTAACTTGCACCTAGTAATAATTTTCTAGATTTGCCATCTGTTTTTTTTCATTTTTCAGTATTCAGGCTGTCTTCTGCAATCTTATTTTTTCCCATATAAATATAACTGACGTAAAGATATGTTGATATGCTAACCATTTTTTCAAGTGTCTTTACAATGTTCATGTGTTTAGATTTTTAAAAGTAAAATGTAAATGGATAAATACTTCATTAGTGTATCAACAAAACATTTTCATGTATTTAAAAATTTTATGATGTTTCATATCTTGAAAGTTTAGGTTTTGAATCCAGCAGACAATGGCTTATGTGGAGGTGTTTACATATACATATGTAATGCACTGAAGTGAGTCTGGGAAAGACTGTTTTATGACCTTTACCTTACTCTTCCAAGACAGTAATCTCATAGAGCAAGAATGTACATAGCTTTTTTTTTAATTTCTTGAAATAATTTAGTATCTAATTGGTAAGAAGCTACCCCCATATGTGATTTTGTGGTCTTTTTGTCTCCCATAGGTGTATGTATATAACTGTGTAAAAGGGTGTATGCACCCTTGTCTCTTATTAATGAAAGAGCATCTGTATTCCTTGATGAAAACTACTTCAATGATGCTTTATTGCAGTGCTAGGACATCTTAGACACAGCAAGATTTTTGCATTGGTGTGTATTGCTTTCTTTGCCTCTTCAAGGTGGAAGGGTGGGCTAACCAGAAATACTCTCCACGAGTCCGACTGTATTCTGACCTGACAGAAATGTCCCCCGCATTAGCACGTACAGTCAGATGCTGTTTCTGCAAGTTTCATGACCCCGTAGTTACCTGAAGTGTCTTCAAGTTGTTCATGATGCCTTCTACTTGGCTACAGCTCTAGTCATTCCCTAACTTTTATTCTACTGCCACTTATATCAGTATTTCTGCACAAGCTAAAAGTGAATGTTCTTGTTCAAGGTGTTTGTACTGACTGTGCTGTTGAGAAGCTCTCTGTGGATGGCTCCCAGGGGGCTTCTTGTTTTTGTGAGGATCCTCTGTCAGCAAAAGGATGTTCTCCTTGGATAATAGCTGGCTTAAGTGTCTTGCTTGTTGTAGTCACAAAAAGAACAACTAAAAAAAATCAAGCGGTTTGAAAAGTTCTCATTTTTTGCATTAATAATAAGTAAATTCCTTTATTTTTATATAAAAATATTGAGTGGACAGTTAATACATATAAGAATAGCAGGAAGAAATACATTAGGATTCTTTTACTGAAAGCTATTGCACTTCTTTTGATTCATGTTATTACAATGAAAATTTGACTGATACTCAAAGTATTTTCAAAAAGTCTGTGCTTTAATTCATCATTTTATCTATTGAGAAGTGGAAAGCTAATGTTGGCCGTAACACTTCTTGACAGGGTAAACATTTCTTAATAACACAAGAATAAAAAGAAGACATTGTTGCTGTCATCAAGGGGGATCTGGCAAGTTACCTCTCTTACCATGAAACAAATGCTTTATTTTTTATGTATGTGGCAGCTGTGCTCTGCGGGCAGCCAGGGTGGGTGCTGTGCGGTGTGGAGGGTGGCCGTGTCCCTTGGGAGCTGCAAAGGCCGTAGGCACCGGTGAGTCCTGACTCATTTGGCCTGGGAGGAGGCAGATGGCTCCGTGATGAGGCTGCCTCTGCAGTGGAAATAGAGTTTGTCTCTAAAGCAGAGCTTTCTTCAGCTCGCATTGTATGGAGAGAACTTGAATCAGAAGGAGTTTTGGCAGATGGTAGTGCAAGTAGCATAGGAGCAAAAGGAATTTGGAGCGTGTTTCTCCTGCAAGAATCTCAGGGGCTTTTATTGTATAAGGGAAAATAAAAAGCAGCCCTAACAAAGCAGCTCCCCCAAACCAGAAATGTGGCATAAATTGTTGAATAAAATGTATATCTGTAAATTTCGTCTTTCTCCAAAATTTAAGCAAGAAGGAAAATTGGAAAGAGTTTTTGATAATTTGTCACTTTTCTAGTAATGGAATGGAGTAGAATTTGACTTTTTGAAGGAATTTTGTCATGACTGTCCTTTGTAAGGATAGATGGGCTCAACCCGGTATTGACAGTGTAGGATTCTGTAGTGCTTTTGGTAGGATAATACTAGATATGAATGTTGCTTTAGACATCTTTTGTTAGAAACATGGTTCTGAGCATAAATAGATTTGGGCAGAGTGAACAGGCGTTGAGATTTCTTTGTAATTTGAATTTGTAATCTAAATTTTGCCATTTAAACCAGTGAAATAGGAGGGAACAGAGCCCGATCAGTTACAAAAGAGGAAACATTTTAAAGTGAATACTGTGACCAAAGCCAAGTCGCTGAAGTTGCTTCAAAGAGTTTTTGTAAACTGAGACACCAGGCTGTACAGCTTTGCACTGTAAAAGCAACTTCCTTCATCATCCAGCACAGTGAGATTTAAAACAGGATCACCACCTGCTTTTGAAGATACTGAAATTTTGCAGGAGAACTGAAGTGCTGCGAAATGTGATGCTGCACAGGGCTATGCCAAGACTTCATCCTTTATATTCCTTTTTGTCCTGGAATTAGCTAATGGGTCCAAACTTGTTGGATTGTTTGTAGCTTCAGTTGCAGGGCTTTCTTACTACTTTCCTTCTTGAGGTTGAGCTATTTAATAAAATATCTGGAGGAAATTTAAGAACAGTGGTTGGACAGCTGGAGGTAATGTTCTCCCAACACTAAAGTTGTGTTTATTTTTGTTCTTGGATATTTAATTTGTTTAGTAAGTCATTGTGAGTTTATTTCATACAGTTAAAAGGAACTCACTAATAGTTTGGTAGTGAACTCCTTGTTTATCAGTTCCCACAATCTGGCATTTTACAGTGTCTATTTTAAATCTATGAAACTAGTCTTTCTTCTAAAGAAAGGGCTATGTTATTTAATAAAGCAGAAACTTATTTATGGTGGGGCTTTTTTTGTCTTTTAATTTAACACAATATGGAATAATGACTATCTTCCATATATTCTATTTAATATATATATTTTTTTTCTCTTACAGAGTATTAATATTAGGAGCTTCAGGAGGAGTTGGCACATTTGCTATACAGGTAATATACTGTGGCATGCCCAAGATGTGCCTTCAGATTATTCAACGTGAACAAAATTTGACAGAAGGGAACTTGAGGAAAAGATTGTTAAATAGCAGGCTAATGAATAGTCTGCCAGAGCTCTGACAGTAAAATATTTTTAGTTTGTTCCTTTTACTAACTTAAGATAGGAAGCAGGGAGTTTCAAAGAAGGACGCTGTGCGTGTAGGTAGCAAATAGCACATTTTGCTGTTTGGGTCCAGGAAATTTGTAGCTTGCATATGTTGAAATACAGAGTCTGTTTCGTTATCTTTCAGCCCCCTTTCAGCTCAAATCTGTATATCCAGAATGAATAGTGTGCAAGCAGAAAAACTGATGGAAAAAGTAAATGATTGCACTCATAATTTTCCTTCATATGTTCATATCTGTAGCTGTTGGTGGTGGCCAGAGGATGTAAGATACACAAGTGTAGTGGTTATAATCCGTAGATTAATTTCCCTTCGCTGTCATTCCCCCATTGCCCTCCTGTCTTCCTTCATTCTGGTAGCTCTGATAATTGGAGAAATGACATGTTCTGTTGTTGATTCATGAATCAACATGCTCTTTTCATGCCTTCATGCAATTTGAGAATTAGAATGCCAATCATTGTCATCTTATGCTACAACAACTTTCTCTTCAGCATATGAAACAAATGTACAAGTCAGACAATTGCATCAGTGTTTTCCGTCTTACTAGGCAATAATCACAATGGTCCTAAGAGGGCTACAGGAGAACTTTAGTGGTTGCTCTTTGCTTGAGCCACGATGAAGCAGGTGCCTAAATAAGATAATAAAAAGGCTGAGCAAGCTACTGACTAATTGTGATTACTGACCTGCAATTAACCCAAATAAACCAATTAATCTAGTTTAAGTGTCAAAAAACATATAGTGAAAGAGAGTAGAGATTACAAAAAAAAGAGAAATGATTATCAAGAATTCATTACTTTGTTATAGCTTTGTGTGCTAAAAGATCCTCTATAATTGTACTTGACAATTCTCTGTAATGTAAATCTGAGATTATCTTTTTAAGTTCTTTGATTAATAATTATTTACAGTGATATATTTAGTGAGCTGATAAGGATTAAAAATAATTTAAAGTCATTAATACTTTAAGTACTTGAAAGTCATTAAATCTGGTGACAATTTTCCAACTCCCTACATATAATGAAACTTTAGCTTTTTAAGGTTCTGTTTTACTAAATTTTAGACCTTGGATTCCTTTTTTTTTTTCTCTCCTTCCTTTTAGCTAGTGAAGGCCTGGGGTGCTCATGTGACAGCAGTTTGTTCTGATGATGCCAGCCCTCTGGTGAAAAAGCTTGGAGCAGATGATGTGATTGATTACAGATCTGGAAATTTGGAAGAGCAGCTTAAAGCGTTACCCTTGTAAGTGTTTGTGCTGTTCAATACTGAGATGAAGGAGCTGGCAGTCAGTCCATTTGGCTTTTGATTACTTGACTCTGGTCACACTCTCTGTTTTCTGTTTTTCCACTTCTAAAGCCTTACTTTCTAAAGCAAGTTCATCCGAGCACTTTTTGAATGTAATTTGCCAAGTAAGTATCCCTAGCACAGATTTCATTGAAAGATTAAGTCAGTTAATTAGTTTTGCAGAGGCAAGCTCAAGCTTTTACGTGTTCTTCAATGACCATGATTTGGAGAGCTCTGTCAGCTTCCATCCAAGGATCTTAGTGTACTTGTAAAGCCTGAATTAATTGAAATAAATCTGAGGACTCCTGTGTGGACTTAGTAAAATTCATCTTTAGAAGGAAGAACTGTGTCTTGGAGCATTTCAGTGGCTTGCCCAAGGTGCTTTAGCTAGGGTGCAACAGAGCTGGCAGTGAATTTTTCTTCTGTGACGCTGGGTACAGCTGCCTCTGATAAATAACCATATTTATCTGGTCACAGCAGTTACATTTAAAGTAATGGGGTGACCCTCTGCAACAAAAATTCCCTTTGCTTCTGTGCTCCTGCTGTAGGTTTAAACTTGGACTAATGTGACTAGCATTTGTATATTGCTTTTTTTTTTTCTTTTTTTTTTTTTTTTTTTGATAGATTGAGCTAGTTTTCTGAGAGATGGAAAAGACACCGTTCGATTAGTGAAAGAGTCTTTGTGGTGCTGTGCCAGGCAGACGTGCCCTTCGCTCCAGCTTGGCTCTTAGCTGACCTGAGATCAATGGGGAGGGTATTGGCTAGGGCTGTGTGGGCAGGCAGTGCAGCAATTAACTCACTGATCCGCAGGCAGTGCTGACCTGGCCTTTGTGCTAACTGCTAAACTCTGTTCAGGGAGCCTGGGGTTTAGTCAGAGGTCTTCACGCTTTGTTTCTGCTTTGTTGTGAGCAGATTAATGCAGTGCAGTGAGAAACACAAATATAAGCTCCAGCCAGCATCCAGGATATGACCGTAATGAGGATCTGTTTTTGTCATATAGTGATTTGAAGTCTGTTCTTTACATGTCTGCAGATTTGATTTCATCCTAGATAATGTTGGCGGATCCACCGAGAAGTGGGCTCTGGATCTCCTGAAGAAATGGTCGGGAGCAACGTATGTTACCTTAGTAACACCCTTCCTAGTCAATATGGACCGGCTGGGAGTGGCTGATGGCATGTTGCGCACAGGAGTCACTATTGGTTCCAAAACTGTAAAGGTATCTCGCAAAATCCTCTGTACTTTTATGTAAAATCCTGTACTTTTATGCTGTACCCTTGTGGCCTCTTTGGCTTGGCTGCTAGTCATGTCATCTGGAGGCTTCTGTCTGATTTGTCTCGTACGTTGCTACGCATCCCTCAGATGCATTTTTATTCTTTCCTGCTTTCTTGCTCAGAAAGAAATAATGTATTGGGGTGGTGCTGATTAGTATATGTGGTAGTTTGGGGTGTTTTGAAGTTTTGATTCTTCATTGTGCTTTCATTGAGGCCTTTCCCATATATCATCCTTGTGAATCCCACTGGCAGCTGGTGTTTTATAGTTAGCAGAGCAAAGCCCTGCCTCATTGAAATCGGCGTCATTTTGCTACTTGTTTCAGTCTGGTCAGGGTTTCTTTCAAAACACTGTTCCGTGGCTGATTCTTGTTATCCCATTCCAGCACTGCAGAGTAGTAAAAGTGGTAGAGGATGACAAAAAAAGTCTTTCATTTCCTTCGTGTTCCTGTGTCTGGATGGCAGTACTGAATTTTTTTTTTTTCTAGTTCTCCTAAGTGGATTTTTGAAATGTTCTCGCAGTGGCCAGAACAATGAGGCCTCTTGGAACTGTTCTCTGCCTTCTCACTGCCATGTGAGCTTGCTCTTCAGGAGCATGTGCCAAGATATTTCTGTGATGGCAGGGCTGAGTGTGTGGGTTGAGACCCACACTAATATTTTCAAATGCAAGATCAAAATTTAAACCGTAAAAATAAATTCTGTAACTGTATTTCTCAGTGCAAGGGTTTGCATGTTTCCATGATAAGAAGCATTACACGCCAGGTATTAAGCATCAGTTGTGCTTGACTCTTATTCCTCTAATGAATTCCTCAGAGGAAGTGCTCTTGCCCTGTGCTGGTCAGGTCTTCCTAAGATACTTTTTACGTGAGCTTACAGCTGTCACCAGATGGTCGTGACTGGCAGAGGTGGTGGTGGAAAACCTAATCACTGGCAACCGAATCACTCCACACAGGTGGAGGGTTCTGGATGTCACATTGCTGGTTTCAGAGCCTCACAGAGTGGTTAAGGTGGGAAGGGGCCTCTAGAGATCATCTAGTCCAACCCCCCTGCATGAGCAGGGACACCTCTTTGTTCAGCCCCCGCTGCAGACGTGTCCACCTGAGTGTCTGGCTCTGCACCACTTCTCTCTTATGTAAGAACCGGCGCTATTTCTAGCTGCAGGGACAAGGTCGTCGTTGTTCTCAGCCAGCTGACTTGTGCAATTAGGCACCAAACCTCACCCTGGTCCTGCTGCGGTAATACAACACCCGTCTGTACATTTAATCCACATGCTTAGGTGATGTTTTTTTGGGGATGCTAGCAAATAATTTCCAATTTTTTTTTTTGCTTCAATACTTCTCTGGTGTTTCTGTCATTGCTTTTAGTTCCCGTTTAGTTCAGTTTCCCCTCGTAACTTTTAAAAATATTTGTGATCTCTTTCCTGCAGCATCTTTGCAAAGGAGTCCATTATCGGTGGGCGTTTTTTATGCCAAGTGGCCCGTATTTGGATGAAATAGCAGAACTGGTTGAGTCTGGAAAGGTACGTCAGTAAATGGGTACTAGAGCTTTTGTGTTGAAAGATGTGCTACTTTGCCTTAATAATGTTATAATTCATAATGAAGAAATAAAATGTTATGAGGTTGGTGATAAGGAAGAAAAGAGTTCAGAGTTGGCTTGCTTCAGTTCTGTCATTCCCCTGTCAAGTTTTGGCTTTTTATGTGGAATTTAGGGGCTGATGGTCCATAAAGCCATTCTGTCTTCTCCATGTTTACCCTACTTCTTTTTTAAAACCATGCTAAATTATGAGAAAAAAAAATAGCTGGAGCTTCTCTTTTTGTGCCAATGGGAGTCATTTAGCATTGGCTATGATCTTTTTAGAGGTTTTGTATGGGTCACTTGGCCAGAGTGAACATGACTGTATGTTCGTGCATATGCACAGTTCCCTGGCCTGGCTCATGGAGAGGCCTGTGCATAATGCAGACAGGAGGAGGAAATTCAGGTTACTGCAGGTCACAGATGATCTGCGTTGGCAGCATCATGGAGGGAGACTTGCATTTCGTTACTTCACTGCTTGGGAGTATGTAGTTGTTGCTAATTTAGCACATATCAATGACCTGAAATATTGTGGGTGCTCATAAGCTTTTGGGAAGCTCTTCCTTGGAGGAAGGTCATGAAGCAGCAAGGATGTTAACCACTTTTCTGATCTCCTCGGGCTTGACCTTCCTGTAAAATGTCTGCGAGATTGTGGACTGGGATGCTCACTCAGTGGAGTACATGATGCTGTACATCCTGTCTGTGCTCCTTTGGAAGGCTTCGTATGGTTAAAACCCCCAGGCAGAGAACAGGGGCAGCTGCTGTTAATCTTTGTTTGCCTGCTGAAGCAGAGGAGGAAGCAGAATTTGCCACTACTGCTGCTGCTATGCGAGTTGTCAGGCCTTCTGGTGCTCAGAAGCTATAGGCACTTAGAAAAGTTAGACTGCTAAAAGATAGTTTGCGTGTTCATCTCTCTCCCTCTCGCTCTTTTTTCCCCCTTCTCTCTGACAGGTTTCTCCTCAGTGCTACTGACCAGGGTAGATTTCTCTCCAAATTCAGCCAGGCCTCCCCTGTGTTGTCACCTTACTGCTGCTGACACGAGCAGCGCAAAGTCTGCCTTTCCCCCAGAGTCACCTGCTCAGGAGCAGAGATGGCAGCAGCAAAGAAGCCGTGGTGAAGAGTGTTCCTGCCTGCAGTTGTACAGCGCTGTGCTGCCCTTCAGGCACTTTCTGTGCGCTAGGGAGAAACCCTAGAAAATGTTTCTTGTCCTGTGATCTCATCCAGTCGCACTTTATGAAATTACAGTTGACTAAGGGCAGAAGTGTCCTTGTCATTGTGCTTACCATTGTCCTGATCCTAGCCCAGCACAACCTGTTTTGTGTTCTGTTCCTGCTTTGTATGCAAAACAGAAATGCAGAATATGCCCGTGAAAGCTTCTTGGGCAACATCTGTTTATGCAATAGAGAGAGAGCCTAATGGGTATTCATCTGCCCAGTAATCTGGACAGGTGAATTCTAATACCATTTAAAACGTGCGTCATGCATATATGAACGTCCTGATGTGCCTTGCGTTGTAAGATGATCATGAGGATAAAGCTGTTTGCTTAGTCTGTTATTCTGTGTCTGCAAAAACAGGTTATAATGTCGGACTGTTGATCTGCATAGTCTTTATCCTAGCAGTATTTCACCCTATTCTGTAAAATGTTGTAAACACCTGTGCTCTCCGAAGTGCTGAGATCACCCAGATGTGACCCGTTCATTTGCATGAGTGTTAATAGAGTATGACTTTAATGGTCCAGGCATAGGTGTGCTCCTAGCTGCACAGATCCTGCATTCAGGAGAAGGGGATATTTGGAAGAAGAACAGGGAAGAACTACTGGAGGAGGTCCATTGTAATTCATCGCTTCTGGAAAATAAGTGGTGCTTAAATTAGACTACAAGAAAGGAGAATAAAAAAATATATATATATATATATATAAACAGGGAATGATGCTTGAACACTTGGGGAAAGTAGCAAAGTGTTGTTCATGTGGTTCAACTCCTTCATAGTTCACTGAATACAGTTTTGAGTAACGCAGATGCAGTTATGCTGAAATGTCAGTGAATTGTGTGTTCTTCTCTTACAGATATCTTAGTTTATATGAGATGTGAATATGAGAGAAATTGCAAAGCTCCTGAAGCAGATTAGAGATTTTTCTCAGGAAAGTCATAAGTGGGGATTCTCAGCTGTAATCAGTGGAACTTACTTTAAATGAGGGTAATTAAAAAGAGCTAATGGTTTAAAGAGATGCTGTTGTATAAAGTGAAGCTTTGAAGAGCATGCCCGTGAAGCAGATATGGGTTAAATTGGTTATATTGATTTGTCATGGTTTTTCTTCTTCTGGTCCTTGTTCAGAAGTGCAGATCTCTGCTTCTAGTGTGTTCCAAAACCTTCCTTTGCAAAAAAAAAAAAAAAAAAAAAAAAGGCATTTTTGTTTAAAGATGCTTGGTTTTCACGCAGATGAGCTTTGCAGCAGAGTTGGTTTTATGCAGGACAGTCCTTTTTAATGGGGAGGAGGAAGAAGAGATTTGAGGAGCTGGAATGGCAAGGAAGGAGAATCATTTCCCTTCTGTAACTTCCTGCACATTCGCACAATTCTGGGCACTGTAAAGGCAGTGCTGTTTTCCCCCGTGAGCTGCTTTAGCTGTCTTGCCATTGAGCCTCTTGCTAAGAGGTTACTGTAAGACTGAAGGGCTCAGAGTCTGCTGGAACAGCAGTAGGAAAGGAGAAAACTAGATGCTTCCTAGTCACATCTTGGATAAACAGGTTACTTTCTAATACCCTTCTGCCAGTTAGTTCTTAGCCTGTAAGGTTTGGCTTAACTTGGGCTCCATCAAATCAGCTGGTGAGGCACATGTCGGAAGCCGGGGGTCTCTTTCCATTAGGAATGATAAGGG
This sequence comes from Nothoprocta perdicaria, assembly GCF_003342845.1. Lineage (NCBI taxonomy): Eukaryota > Metazoa > Chordata > Aves > Tinamiformes > Tinamidae > Nothoprocta > Nothoprocta perdicaria. The sequence goes on from NW_020455005.1 coordinate 790,887, forward strand.
TCTCATCTAAAGTACAATCAATAGAGCCTTTGGTTCAGCACATAAATTTGCTGGCAGCCTGTTGGCTGAAGCAGCATTGCTGGTCTCTGCTGCCCCGTTAAGTGGAGAGGCTCCTCAGACACTAGTCTGCTGTGTTTGTGGACCTAGCACTGGAGGTCTTGGTTATTTGCTGCTTGCTTGCCGCTTAGCCTTCTGTTTCCTACTAAGGACGTGCTGCTTGGCCCTTGGTGTAACATCTGCTAAGTTCCTATATGCTGCCTAGGTGTGTGGAAAACTGGTGACTGGTACTTCAGCACCTTACCTATTGCAAAGCCTGGGGGAGGAAGGCAGCTCAAGAGACTTGTTAGGGCAGGAAGGGGGAGCACCGAGTTTGTCCTAAGTATCTGCTGTGTTGTGGATTAAGGGGCGGCCCAAATAGAAGTTAGAAATTTTCGTTTTAATTTGGAGCCCTTTAAATGTGCCCTAGTGTTGCATGTGTGCACAGTGTCGTTGCTGGGATCTTCTCTCTCCTTGATAGCAAAGGCTGGTAAGCGGAGTCTGTGGTCATGAAGTGAATAGATCCTTCTCCCTGTTGTGTTTCCGTCCTACATAAGTGTTATAGCACATGCATAAGGGAAACGATTGCATGCACAGAATCACAGCATTGTTAGGGGTGGAAAGACCTTCAAGATGAAGCGCACCTGTAAGCCCTTCACCACCACGCCTGTAGAACCACGTCCCTAAGCACCTCCTCTGCACGTTTCTTGCATGCTGCCGGGGACAGGGACTCCATGGCAAGCCTTGATAGTGAATTTGTTTGCAGTAACAGCTGTACTTTTTGTCAAAGGCAGTAGATGCTTTGGACTCAGCGACCTGCTTTTGTGGGTTGGAGGACAGGATGTGCTGGTTGTTCCTTGGCTCGGCTGCCATCTTCCTGTATGGACGATACCTTTTGGCACTTGGATTTCTCTATCTGCTCCTGAAGGCTAATGGCATCTATCCATCTTTGGATGATGTTCTCTGATGTTCCTGTTAAAATGCAGAATGTAGCTGTTCGCTGTTGCTAGTCTTTACTATTCAGGAATAGCAACAGGAATAAGCAATAACAGAAATGACTATGGTCATGCACTCGCACATCACTTGGGCATGAGTTGTTTGGATGGCCCTGATTTAAGCTGACCTACCTTGTTTGGCCAGCGTAGTTCATCACAGCTTCTTGACTGTGTGCTCTGACCCATGTGTACTGACTGTCTTCCCCCTTGCCTTGTTAGGCCTCTGCAAGCAGCATTTTCCTTGGCCTGCATGCCCAAGTGTTGCTAATTTTTCCTCATGTGTAGTATGAATATCAAACAGTTAATGTAACATTGTTACATTATATGAATAGACCCTTCATTATTCATTATATGAATATGTCCTTGAATATTCTGCAAATCTAGCATCTCAAGAAATTCCAGATTTGTAGAAATTCTAGACTTGGGTGTCCAAATTGATTAAAGGTCAGTCATGCTCCCCACTCCCTTTCAGTATGTTGCCCTGGTTGAGATGGCTGTACTTTTCATGTGCAAATGAAAAGCATGTATTTTCTTTTTATATATATATATGTATTTATATATTCAATTTTGTGCTTTCTTGTTGCAGTGCTTTTGCTTGCCGGGTTTGTTGGCCAGAGCCCAGAGATATTAATCAAGGAGAGGTTGCCAGAGAGACTGTTCAGTCCTCTCTCTTCTAAAAGGAGCCTCTATCTGCATCTCATTATGTCCACCAAAAAAACATATTGTGATTTTTATTAAAACACATCTGCTCCTCTTCTCTCAAATGATGTAGCTTGCTCACGATCTTAATGAAAGTGCTGTGTGATTACATTATAAAACTGCCTGTAAAGAAGACTAATGGAAACCTTGCACGCCGTGGAGAGATAGGGTTGGGTTTGAATATGTAAGCTCCCATAAACCACGATGAGGTCTGGAAGAAAACTGAGCAGATACCGGGTACTTAATCAAAAGTATGGCTTCAGCTTGATGTCCCTGCGTATGCCGTGGAAAGCGGGTGCTAGTGGCCTGGGCTGCAGTGCCTTGTGGAAGCAGGAGCTGCCTGCACGCAGTTACAGCCCCAGAGCCACGCGTGGCCTCAGTGAAACAGCTTAATTTGCTGAGAGCTGCCGGGGAGACAGAGGTTATGCAGGAAACTTCCTATCCGGGGGGAAAATATTGGTGGACTTAGGAAGAAGGAAAGTGTCTGTATGAAGTGCAGCTCCTGCCGATGGTGCCGTGTTGGTGGTGCTGCCCCCGCTCGGTTTGGCCGTCCCGAGGGGCGGGAGGGTGGCCCTGGCTGCGGCTCCCGGGGATGCCGAACCGGAGCGAGGCTGCTCTCTCCTCTGCCTCGCAGGGTTTCAGCACCGATCGGCAGGTAGCCAGACCCAGAGCTTCCTCCTGCGCTTCCGTCGGCGGCATCTTGACTGCCCGGTACGCGCCGCGCTGCTGTGCTGGTCCCAGGTTCTTGTTGCCCTTCGCTGCTCTGCCAGGGACAATTAAGGAACTAGGGAATTACAACCCCCCAGTGCCCTCTGAACCACAGCGTTCCCTTCACCTTGGTCTTTTATGAGTGTTGGCTCTAAAATCTATCAATGGCTATGGGGAGCTCTCCACGTGCTGTTGCGTATTATTTGATGGGTAAGGAAGGATGAAAAGGAGGTGGGATTAAGACCCAAGGAGTGTGGGACTTGCAGCAGGAAGGGAGCTGCTCAGCTAAAGGGAGGAGCCACCAGGAACAGCGATGTCCTGAAGGTGAGCATTTTTTCCATGCAATCCCTGTAAAGGGCTGTACAAATAGCTAAATGGAGGAGAGCCTCCAGCTTTTACCTGGCTAGCCAAAATGTCAGCCCTGTGTTTTCCATTCGAAAAGGCCTCAGAAGGATTTTGAGCCCCACTGGAGCCCTGGGGGCTGGAAGGGCCAGCGCCGGCCGTTGCGCGGGCCACAGGGGCTGTTCTGGTCCTGCTCGAGCTGCGAGCTCCGCAGGGAGCAGCTCCAGTCCAGCTGGAGCCACCTGCTCCATTCACCTCATGTTTTTTCTCTCCTTTCCTCTCCTGATAACATCACGCCGGGGCTGTGCTAGTGCAGGAGAGGAAGCCTCCCGGGAGGGAGGGCTTGAACGGGGCAGCAGCGGGAGCCGCGCGTTCCCGCTGACCGGCCGTCTCCTCCTGCTCGCAGCCCGCTGCGTTGAGCCAGGATTGCCCAGGGATAGCGCTCCAGCGCTGCTGTGGCCATAGCCGTAATCGGCATCAGCAGTTACTCTTTTTATTTTTCCAAACACATGAGAGACCTGAGCTTCATTTCTATAGTGTGTTCTGCGCTGGAGCGAATGAAGAAACCGTCTTTCAGCCCCAATCTGTTGTCAGATAAACATTTCAATGCGCGCGTGTATAATCCTTTCTCTCCCAGATTTTCGTTTAATCCCTTTTCCCTGAACAAATAGGTGTCCTCTGGCAAGGAACTGATGTGTGGCTGTAAATAGGCAGTGTTTTTATTATCCAGTTAATCTCCATTTATTATCGCACATTCAACAAACAGCAGGCGCTCCCCTACTTGTTTGTCTGCTCACAGGAAGAAATTTTAGCTGAGTCAGGGGCTCAGGGCAGAGGCTGAGTGAATCCCGGTGCCGCGCCACGGGCCGCGCTCAGCCAGTCCAGGGTTATTCAAACAAAGGGAGCGATCAGCCGGCCCGATAGCGCGTTTAATGCTCCCCAGTGCCAGGGTCATCACTTTAGCATTCATGGCTCCCTGGGGCGCTGCCCAAAGCCTGTGTTAGGATGGGGGGCACCTGGGTGCAGCTCTGGGTGCCCCGTGGCCTCGGGGCTGCTCAGGCCTTCCCGAAACAGCCTGGGGCTGGAATACCTGCTGTTCTGCGGGGCTGTAAGCTGCTGCCTCTGACAAATGGCTGAGGTGGTGGGATACTGAAGGGTAATGGTCAGCTTGTTCGCCTGTTCCCAGCACGTTTGGAATGACCTCTGGCCTTTCCCTGGGCTCCCTCAGGCTTCCCAGTGGCAGGTGCTGAACGGCTCTAACACCCCCCTCTCTTCCCAGCCTCTTGCCCTGGGTCGTGGTCACCTGTGTCCGTGTTCCAGCAGGCTGAGCTCCTCTCTTCCAGTTGTCTCAGCTGAGGCCAAGACTTGCGTGCAGCTGCCATGGGTGATACCTGCGCGTGCACTTGGGCCTGGCTCAGCGAGGGTCCTCAGTTTCCTTGTTTTTCCCAAGCTCCTGCTACTGAAGGAGCCCCGGGCTGGCCTTCCTGAGGAGGCACCACCAAACATTGTTTGCTGCTTGTCACAGCAGCTGCGCTTTCCTCCAGTGCTCAGTTTGCCCAAAGACATTACCTCATTCCACAGCTTTGTTGCCTGGGCCCATGGCTTTGCTGATGCCAGAGACAGCATTTCCATTCTGCACGGGCTGCTGGCTGCACAGGATTAGTTCTCTTGACCTGGGCCTTTTGTGCTGCCCAGCTGAGCAGCAGCATTTTCATGCCTGCTTTGCTCGAGGTCTGTCTGCTATAGGGTGTCCTGGCTGATCAAGGGAAAGAAAATACTCGGCCTTATGACCTGAAGCTTGGCATAGGTGAGGTACTTGGTGAATATTTATTTATACAATTACTTTCCTGGTGAATCAGATGCTAATTCTAACCTTTTCTTTGAAGGGGTTTACTCAGTTCTGCTTTTATGTAAACTTTCAACATGCTGCCAGCCTTTCCTTAATAGAATAAAAAGCAAAATTGTAGCAACACACTCAGGAGATGCTGCAGTGCAAGAGTCTGCTTACTGATGTCTTGTATTACCCCATAACCCCAACAAGCAAATACTCTTATGCAGTGAGTAGGGTCCTGCATCTGAGTAAGGAGAAGATGCATTTAAGATAGCGTCCTGCATCCGACTTAAGAAGATGCATGAGGAGGAGAAAATGTCTCGCCAGGAGCACTGGGGCCTGTGCTGAGGGGCTGGGGGGGTCAGAGCCCTGCCTGGAAAATGTGCATCTATGGCAGACCTTTCCTGGGTGGTGCTACACACCTGAAAACGTATCCCTGCTTGGGGGAGAGGGCAGCTTTCAGAGGAGGGCCCTGTCCCGAGGCCGGCACATAGGTCAGCTCCTTGCTGTTGTTTTATTCCTGTTCTGTTCAGAGCACTGCAGGTCCTGGCAGGAAGGGGCAGGAGGGATGCAGAAGGATGAACCTAGGGGGCTCGAGGGCAGGAGACCCACCTCAGGTAGGGTGGTGGGGGCAGTTGTGCACACAGATCTTCTGGCCTCTGGAAGGAGGGCTCAGCACCTGGTGCTAAAGGCAACTTCTCTTGGACCAGCCCTGACAAGTGTTCTTCAGCTGCAGATTTTTCATTTGTTTCTTGCTGTATGACATTATCTAAGAGAAAGTGCTGGTAGTTTTTTTCTGGCATCTGAGCTAGTGATGGGAACAGTGAGTATTCACAGTGCATTTCACCTTCATTATTAGAGATGACACTGAAGCAATCCAGAGGGCTACTCTACAAAATTAATGTCAAAACAGCAGTTGATGCAAGCTGGGCTTAATGATCTATGTTTATTGGAATACACAGTGGTTGAGTTTTCAAGTGTGTCTAAATGATTCAGCAACAAAAGCCAGTGGGGTTTTGTACTTCAATTGCAGCCAAGGCCTTTAAAGACACTAAGACACCAACTGCTGCACAAGGGCTCTAGAGTCACAAGTATCTTCAAAAGAGCCTATGCTCTGAAATTTTTGTCTGATGTGAAAATCAGCTTGAAGATAAGACAAAAGATAAAACCCTCTTCCTCAGCTGGTCATTTTGGACAACATAAAATTGAGCCACAGAGCCTGTCTTCTTTTAGCAGGCTTGGGAGGCTACAGCCCTGCCTGGTAACTGGGGTGCTAGAACATCAAAACTTGCAGCAGCAAGTTTTCTCTTGCTGAGGGTCCTCAGAGGGGCCCTTGGAAGAACTGAAATGCTGAAGACTACAGCAGCATTGGCAACCCCGGCCTCTATAAAATACTCCCTCTTTCTTTATGCATGTTTGAAGGGTGAAGGTGAGATGAGTGTTCCTGATCTGCTAGATCATTTTATGCCTAATTCAGTGACCCTTCTTATTTGTTCTATAGATCCACCCAGTTATCGATCAAGTCTTCTCTTTTTCTGAAGTTCCAGAAGCCTTTCTGAAATTGGAAGGAGGACACGCACGAGGAAAAACAGTGATCAATGTCATTGATAAACAATAAAGGTATCTCTGATGATTGTTCTGCCAGCTGCCTCTCCTTAACTAGTCTATGCCACTGGAACATGAATTTGGTATATAAAAACAATTATGTGTTAAAGAGGTCAGAAGAAGGATGTATCATTAAAAAAAGACTTAGAATTTTTTTAAAGTTGGTACTACTTTGCTTGTATGTAAATCTGTGGAACAAACAGTGCTGCCTTTCATGGGCAGGTCTAAATAAAAACTATCTTCCACATGTAGTCTTAACTCTTATCATAACTGATCCCAATAGAAGCGTGAAACAGAATCAGGCTGTAGCTGATAATTATTTTAATGACCAAAGTCAAGGTCCAGGAGCCCCTGCTCTTTTCATGCCCTCGTCACTGCTGGCATTTCATGGTGTTTGGTTTCCAACTCATTTTTGCCAGGGGTGGGATAAGGAGCAACTCCCCATGCAGGCAGATCTCCACAGTGGTAACCTGGTTATCCAGAACTGCCCCTTTCACCTGTATGCAGCTCAGGTGGTAGAAATGAAGGGGCAGGGGGACAGAAGCTGTGGCCCCACAACACATATTCCTCAAAGGCTGCGGCTGCCCCCTGTGTGATCGTCCCATATGAGCATTATGGACAGAACAGGACATCCCAGAAAAGCAAAAGTAAGTGTGCAGGGTCAGTTTTCTACCTATAAAAAGAAATTCAAGAGGAAGCTACCTAGCTTAAATTTATTTGTGAAATGCCGTATTATATTTAGCAAGAGCACATCAGTGTGACAAAGTACCACTGTTTGGAAACCAGTAACAACACATTTTCTATGAAGGACTAAAAGCAGCACATTTCAGAGCAACAAAACTTGAGTACTTCTGTACAACAGGAGGATATTAGTAAGGCACTTCCTCTCAGGGTAACAATAAAAGCACCAGTATCCTTTGAGGCAACACAGCAGTAATGCAGACATTACTTTTAACAAACCACCATGCAAACCAAAGGATGCTCCTAGGAGCCACTTGTAGTAACACTGGTCTAAGCCAGAACGAAACAGAGCAGCATAGTACAAGGCTTTGCTCATATTTTACTTTTCTGCCAACATTACTAAAGAAAACTAACAAATACAGTGTCAACACTGGGCAAGAGAAGAACCTCCTCTCCTCCTTTAACACACCTGCCTTGTCACGAGTCCTTTCCCTAAGAAGTACCACTTGCTTGGAGCAGGCAGCGCCAGTGGGGCTGGGAACGTATCCAAACCCGGCCGTGCCGCTAGCTCCAGCGCTCTGACGTTTCCTCGGGAGCCCGGCAGCCACCGCAGGCGTTGCTGTCCAGCTCCCCCTGCACTATGGGCAGTAGGGCAGGCTCCACGGAAAGATGGGACACAAATCAGCCAGGAGAGGCCAGGCAGCAACGTCCAAAAAGGTTAGTAGCCACTGTCCCTTTCCAGTCATTTACAGTGATACTTTGTTGTTTTTTTTTTTTTTTTTTAAATATGGTAAGTAATTTTTAAATTTAGAAAGACTGTACCTACTCAAGTTGCTTTAAGGGTAAAAATTTGTCTTGGCAAACAAGTGAAATACTGCTAATTCCAAAAATTAGGCATTGTAGAAAATGGGCAAGTTCTTTACGTTCTGATCCATCTTTTAGCCAGCCCTCTCTTTTTCCTGACAAACTTCTTATTTACATCCTCTATGCAAGAAAAATGTAGATTTTTTTTCTTAATTTAGGACCACTATTGTAGCATGCTAACTGTATCTAAAGGCACATAATAAACATTCTCTGGATACAATGTGCGCTAGTAGTCTTTGAATTTTCAGTAAACATAACTTTGTTCCAGTGAAACAAATATATTAATTTTCAGTAGTGACTATTTCTCTATACTACAGCCCTTAGATCCACATTGCTATACCCCCATACACATTGCACTCCTGTCCTTTACATAATAAGCTTTAACTATTTTAACCCTTCTCTCTCTTTTTTTTTTTTTCACAATAATTTAAAATTACAGTTATTAACTATGCTGGATTTAGTGCTCACCAACATGACAGTAACTCCATGTGGCCTCTCCCACCTTTAGTTCTTTCCCTGGAGCCTGAAGGACACTGCCATTCTCTATAGCACAGTGATTTGTGAAGATTAAATGAGATTAAAAGATGGAAATGGTCAAGTTTTTATAGGGATAAGAATCTTAGCTAGAGAGACATGAAACCGTTCTGTTGCTTGTTGTTCTCAACGGTGCAAGGAAAAGACGTAAGTCTCATTGCTGATCTCGTATCCTTCAACGCTGGCAGTGCCAGTTCCGGCATCCAGGAGAGTGGCCAGTTCACACGTTGCTGTCTCTGCCCGCTGGATTTACACGACTAGCGGTTCCCAGCACTGCGTGAGCCTTTCTTCGTTAACCGTGTTGACGACGACGTGGTCGCGATCGTACTGCGTGCCCCCTGAGGAGAAAGAATCAAAGATCCATAATCCCTGACAGGACACTCGGACTGGACTCGGGGTTTGAGGTTCTTTCAAATGGGCTTTTCTCCCCCATGACACAGAAAACAACTTGTTTTTAGCCCAGCCTGCTTGTGGAGTTTGTTTTGGATCAGCGGCCTTCTCTGCTCCCTGCTCTCATCTTCAGCAAAGCAGCCCTTCAGCCGGGGCAGGACATCCTGTGAGTGTCCCATCTAGCTCCTGCTACTAAGGCCCTCAACTCCCAACGTCAATTTTAGCTCCTCAATTTCTCCTCGACAGTTACCAGGTCACTTGGCTTTCAATATGTTTATGTTATAAGTCCTGCTGTTAACAGACAATACTACCGCCACAATGCCAAAGAAAAATTAAAATGGGCAAGGGATGAGTCCGGTACTCATTTAGCCTAAATCATAATCCCATGTTTTCATCAGCTGCATCATTATTTTCCCTACACAGAATATCAGCCAGGGCTCAGTAGCTTTAGCTAGTAGCTGAGCATGCCCAAACATGAAAGTACCTCGCTTTTTTTTTGATGGGAGCATCACATTTACCCCTGTTTCACATCCACCAAATACGTTTTCCCAGGAGAACACCATGAGAGCTGTGACTAACAGCACCCACAGGCAGAGGAAGGTTCCGGAAGCACCGAGGCCCAAACCTGACGCTTTACCCCCAGGTCTCATGGCCAGGGACACGACGGGGATGTATTGCAGCTTGGACACCACGTCTGCAGCCACAGGCCATATTCCCACCGCACGGAGCCGCCGGAGCCAGCATCCACGCACCACGCAGGGCACCCTCCCCACATAAGCAGAGCCTGCGGCCTGGCCCCTGTGTACGGGGCTGCCACGTAACTCACGGAGATCCAAGAAGGAAACAGGCCCGGTATCTAAATTCCCACATTTCAAGCAGACCTGAGAGCAGCCCCTCTGCTTCCGTACTAAGGAGATGCCTGCTCAGACATTGTCCTGCTGACCTCCACCTCAGAAACTCGGGACAGGCCTTCTGGTGCCACAGTCCCAAATGTGAAGGCTCTCGGGGAAGGTTACCACCACCATGGCTTCTTCCCTTCCTGACACCATGTAATTTATAAAAAAGCAGTACAGATGCAGAGCAGAAATATTTGCAAAATTCTTCACACACACAAAAATGGAAATCAAATCAAATATTCACTTCCCAATACAAGAGGGACATGGAGCTTCTAGAGAGGGTCCAGCGTAGAGCCACAATGATTATGGGACTGGAGCATCTATCATAGGAGGAAAGATAGAGTGAGCTGGGCCTGTTTAGCCTGGAAAAGGCTGAGAGGGAATCTGATCAATATGTATAAGTACCTGAGGGGAAAATGTAGGGAGGAAGGGGGGCCAAGCTCTTCTCAGCGGTGGCCAGTGACAGGACAAGGGCCAATGGGTGTAAGATGAAGCCCAGGCAGCTCCATCTCCATGTGAGGGGGAACTTCTTCCCTGTGAGGGTGCCAGAGCCCTGGAACAGGCTGCCCAGGGAGGCTGTGGAGTCTCCTTCCCTGGAGATCTTCCCAACCCGCCTGGATGCCGCCCTGTGCCCCGTGCTCTGGGTGTCCCTGCTGGAGCAGGGGGTTGGACTGGATGGTCTCCAGAGGTCCCTGCCAACCTCAACCACTCTGCGATTGTGTGATTCACATGGAAAAAACACTCTTGCCAGCAGCCACAGGGTACACAGCTCAGTTATTAGTGTTACAACAAAAATATTTTGCACACAGTACCTAATACGATGTAAACATATAAAAACAGGGAAAAAAAACAAAGGAAAAACAAAGTTTGAATGGAACATGAGACACTAAATCTACATTGATAAATACAGTGGGGTAAGGGACGAGCCACTGCACGAGGCCACTGTATCCACAAGGTGGCACTGGCCGCGCACAGCTGAATTAAAGCCGAGTTTGCAGTCCCGCCCACAGAAGGGACTGCACCTGATGTTCCTATTAGACTCTCTCAAATAAAAGCCAAGTGTACTTACTCTTTCAGATTCACAGCACAGATTTTTTTTTAAAAGAAACAGAATGTCTAATCATTTCAGGAAATGTTTGCAACTGAATCGATGCTTTCCTCACCAGACCTATCAATTGCGAAGGTTTTCAAATATGAAAAGAGAATAAATAATGTGCTTCTAACAAGATTAACTGAAGACCAGCCAGCCATATTTCTGCCTTTTCTGTGCAACCTGGAATCAAGTTTATAAAAAAAGTATGTGAAGAGTCACTGTGTATAAAGACTCCTTTGTGCTTGTTCTGTTGATAAGTTTATAATTAATTACTACATGCTTTATAGGGCACTAAAGAGAATTTATGAGTATTTACACCAGTGTTATATCACAAACCCACATTATATAAACCTTCCCTCCATTCTGCTAGTCCTGTCCTCTTTAGTTACAAAGTGCTGACTGTAGATTCCAAGAATCTTTATTGACTGCTGTGATTCACGTCACACCAATTCAAACTTACTTTTAAAGTCAATAAAAACATAACAGTTATGGAAAAGGATTACTTCTCCCCCTCCTCCAGTACAAAGGTTATGTAAAAACATCCAGTCATGCTAATTCTGCTGACCATTCAATTTTACATTTTATTGGCTCTCTGAACACTATGAAACCATGAAAGCAAAGGCGGTTCAAGAACACTATCACACGACACCTCAGAGTAGCTTCTGCATCAGGTAGACACAGATCTCAGGCTGCCATGACACAATCTCATGTTCAGAATACAACCAAAAAAGCCCCTTTGCGTCTAGTCATTTCAGTGTGCCTACCTAACGTGAAAGGAAAGCCTCCCTTTGGCCGTTGCAACTAAAGCTACTATATAAGAAAATTTGCTCTATACAAATTGAAGCTAATGAGAAGCTGTGTTTTTCTTGCTTCAGCATTTTAAAATAATTACATTCACATCACCTTGTGCTGAGCAGAACCCAGGGTATCTGTGCTGAGTGGACACTAGGAATACAAGATAAGCAAGTACTACAAGTTACTAAGCTCTAGGTAGGAAAAAAAAATGAAACAAAGTCATTTCAAAGGGTCAGGCTACATAATCAGGTGCTTTCTGAGTGTAGATTAAAGTAACTATAACACCAAGCTTATTTCACAGGCACGTTTAGTGTCTATCCCACTGCATACACCATGTAATTAAGAGACAGCGCAATGAGATAACATATTTGCTTACCTTTGATATCTAAAACCAGTTTTGGTTTCATCTTGCTGTAGATCCTGCCATCAGGACTAATTCGCCAATACTGTTTGTCTTCATTCCGTTCAAACGACAGACCCAGTTTAGAGCCAGGAGTTATAAGATTTCCAACAATGGTCAAGCAGCAATCCTCTGCCATCTACATCAGAAAAGCAAGAGCAGTTATTCAAAAGGCCTCGCCTCACCCCCGTTCCCTCCAACATCATCTTCTTTTCATCTGGAACGATGCAAGCTGGTGAGAACTGAGCCCAGGAACTGCTTCTTTCCCCTCAAGGAATGTCTTCTTCCCCCTAAGCTCGATTTATTTTTCTTTTGTTCCTGTTCCTGCTGACACTCTCTGCTACATAAAACACCCCAATAACCAGGCTATATCAGATCAAAAGCTGCAATTAGCAGCTGCCTCTAGCCGTGGCCAGTCGCAGATGCCGCAGCCGATCACGTTTGCTCTGGTGTCCTAGGGCACTGTGTTCCTGGGATACTCTCCCAGGCCAAGGAATTTCCAGACCGGAGACTTTTCCATGCACAGCTGCTATCTTGGAGTTTAACAGGTTATGTCCCATAATAACCTGTCACTCTCTCCCTAGTCACCTTTTCACACACGCACCATATTGCAGAAAGCAGTTCCACATATTAACCACACACGATGAACCACCTATATAGTCACTTAGAAACCTGTATCCTCCTCCAGTCTTTTTTTTTAAATCCTGCATTTTTTTTCTAGTTGTGCAAAAAACCTTTCTGAGATAGAGAAAGGGCCTAACTGCACACTGTACGATGTATAAATTCCACATTCCATCATAATGTCTTTTTTTTCCTTTCTTCCGTATTCTTTTCCTAGTCATTTGTATTACTTGATTTCAAAACACTATGCAAATGTCTTTATGCTTAAAAGAGGGACTCAAAAATCAGACCAAAAAAAAATCAAAAAGAATATTAAATTAGCATTTAGCATAGCTACAGAAAGGAAGCAAATTACAGAGAATTATTTTATATTAACAGTGATTTTTCTGTGTTAAGATTAAAATAAGCTCTTATAGGCTACTGAATTGACTGCAGTGTCTATTTAAATACCAATCTTCCACTGTTGATATGCCCCTACATTATTAAATACAGTCTTGAAAACACAGTACTTCTTATGCTCAGAACCTAGAATTGAATTACAAACCCCGAGACATTCACATTCACTTCAGTAGTTCTGAAATTCTCATCTGTACCCAACTTCCTCCCTACTGGGGCTCACACATTAGGCCCACCAGGTCACTATTTCCCCAATCTCTGAGAAATCCATCAAGGAGGAGGATACCCAAGTTCACATCTGCTATTCGTGTCTGCCATTAGTAGCTGCTTCGGACACGTGACAGGAATGACTCAAATCCTGCTCACTTGCCATCCCAGCTACCTAAACCAAAGTCCTTCCCGAAAACCTCCCACATACCTCCACACACAGGACTGGGAGTCAAGCAGATGCCATGAACTGACAAGAACAAAACTCAAGCTCTTCCAGTCAAGTTTATCCTATTTGCCTGCCTACAACCACTCCTGAGCTTAACTTTCTTTCCATAACATACATAGTGAGAGCATTGGTTAGGGCAAGATACAAAAGCTCCGGCTGTTTCACAGCAGGAAAGCACAGCCAGCCATTTGTGACCAATGTTGCTGCCCTGCACTCAGTGCTAAGCACAAACTGTGTATTGGTCCATTTGCAAGGAAAAAATGGGTTACAAAGCACATGTGAGGTTAAAAACAAAACAGAGCATTTAGGTAAAGCCATATAATACCACGCTGTCCTGATATGAACATTTTCAGTGAAAAGCCTGAGAGCCTCTGTCATGAGAAAAGCCTTTCTGTATGTGATATTAAAGCTGCAGCTTTGGTTGTCATCATTTTACAGTGTGCATAAATCCCCTTTACTGCTGCATCTGTCCTGGAAACGTGTCCGAGCAGAGCACTGCCTCAGCTCATTAACAGTGAGATCCTTCCCCCCGGGACAGATGACATGGCTACAAATAGCTCCTTTGAAGTTATACGAGCACACGGAGAGAGTTCACATGATTCTCTGCACTCAAGCCACTTAACTATATTAAAGTAACTTCACTTTCTTTGGCCCACATCCCTACTTGAGATGAATGTACAGGCCTAAGCAGTATGAACTGTGCACACCTCAATGACACTTCATACTCCATTAGTTGTATAGACTGTGAGAAAAGGAGAACCTCATTTAGAAACATGTAAGCAGGTGTGGAAAGGGATGCATTTGACCAGTAGAAGGATAAACAGCTTTTTTTTTTTTTTTAGGATTTCTTTTTCCAGCTTGTCTGATTGTAACCTACACCACAATCATTTTCCTGCTCCAAATAAGACAGGGATGATTATCAGGAAGGTCTGTATTTTATAAGGTGCCTCCTGCTGTGATGCTTTAGTGGTATTTTCTCTCTGGAGAAAAGGGGCATGGAAGTGGAGGGACGACATGAAAAATAAGATTACGGAAAAGAATTAGATCATAATGAAAATCTCCAAAAAAATTCAGTAACATCAGAAAGGGATACAAGTAGTTTGTACCACAAAATTTACAGAAGCTTGTAGTTCAAATTAAATGGCATAGGTCTAGAACATAAAATACGCAATTAAATTCAGACAGTCCTACTGCTGCAGGAAAGAGAAATTCATGTTTAATTTGAACCTCACCCGGCATCTTATGAATCCATCCTGATAAACCCAGATTTGATCATCCAAGTCAGTATCTTCTGCGATTTGTATTCTGAGAAGATTTAAATTGTCTAGATTTCCATCAGCTGACATGAATTTTCCAGTTTCCTTGTTTCGAAGCCTGAAGTACACACGTTTCTACAGACACAAGAGAAGTCTCCTTAGTGCTCTGGTTAGCTCTGCGTCACCACTGCTCTGTTCTGAACCCGGTGCCTGCCTCTCTTTCAAATAGCTTAAGCTGTTTGAGAATTTAATCCTGGACTCCATAAACCAGGTGTTTAAAGAGCCAAGCTTTGGGAATCCTCCATTCTGCACGGACAGTTCTAGGCCTGCCTACCAGAAATCAGTGCCCAGTTTAACTCTCCATACAAAAGCTCCTGGCCTTCACTAAGGGTGCTTTGCACAGGGCTGCTTATTTCAGTAACACAGAGACATTCATGGCACATTCAAGCTGTGGCTTGTTGCACATTTACACAAGCTCTCAGCTAGGAAAGACAAAATGTTTATTTCTAACTCTGCTTCAGGCTATACAAAGGCAGCTCTATGACAGCAAACAAATGAACTTCTTGCAGGTACCAGGGATCTGTGGATTAGAAATAGTTCTTTCCTTAAAAAAAAATATAGTTCAACAAGAAGCTCAAGTGTCACAACTCAGAGAATGGCTGCAGCATGTAGATCAAATCAGATGATCCCCATTTAGAGGAGAAAATGGAAAAGGTCATGAAAATAATTTGCAAGTCTAATATAAGCATTATTTGCTATGTAATAAACAGGAAAGAATATTTTTTTCCAAAGGGGGAAAAAAAAAAAAGAAAAGAAAAGAAAAAACACACATAGAAGTACTAATTGAAGTATCTAATTTCAGTGGCCAATTTTTCTTATTGTTCCAAAAATAACACAAGATAGCACAGGCAACATGTCAGTGGCCAGTTTGCTAACTAATTATAAAACAGCTTAAACTATTTTCCATAAAATAGTTATTTCCATATAATAGTTATAGCCATTAAACTAATTTGGCCAATCCTTATACAGCATCTCCTTTACTTCATTTCAAAGTGTACTCAGTGCAGAATTACACAGCCATGTAGCACAATTAATTAGCTTTTATTGAAAATGGAACTGTAGAGCAGTTTCTTTATAAAAATGTCATTTCTGAAGCCTGTTTGTGCAACAACATCACCCACTGTTTTTGACTGTATGATTACATTCCCTTCCTCTATTATTAAACACACATTAGGATCTGACCACCTTGTAGGAGAGCCTACTTACCTGAAGTAAAGGTCGCAGGGAACCTATCTGACAGTAGCCACTCAGTTTATACCAATCTGGAATTTCGTTTGGTGATAACAACATTTGACGTCCCCTGTAATTACTATGTTCATAAATTACCCATCTGGGAAAAAGAAGAAAAACCTCTTACTGCCAAATCCTACTTCTAAATCAATAGACAGCTTAAACATATTTGTTATATGCACATACACACACAGAAGTAGCATTTAACTTAGGAAAGTCAATGTCCCATAGGACTGGGATTTCTTTTAACAGGTTTTCAAAGTAATAAAATCATCCACTGTTCAGGGTAACTGCATAAAGTTACCTGGAATAAAGTACCCTGGAATTCAAATTTTGACATCCTGTTATTTAGAATTTACAAGGTGAATGAAAGTTCTCTTATCTTAAAGGAGAACATAATTTTCAAACATCACTTGGTTTCAGGACGTACAGTAACTCAAGGAGCAAAGATGTACATGCTTTATACACTGTATGTGTTACACTGCTGTATTTAACATGGGTGAGCCCAAACCACATGGGCAAGAAGCACTTGGGAAGCAGAGTGCTTATGACAAGCAAATACCTGAACTGGAACAGGGCAAAATGCTCTAGGATCTTTCGATACAGGTTTTAATCTGAGAACACCTCTCTTCTTTTCAAATACTTAAAAATGGAGTGGGGGTAAAGGAGGCAACTAGGATAGGGATAGAAGATTTCTGTTTGGCTTTCCCTATATGTGTCCAAGTGTTCTTGCAATTACATTTTGAGAGCTGTGAAAACCTGAGTCCTGCATCTCTACTAATACCATAAGCAGCGAAATACAACTGGACTTTGAAATTAAGCTACAATACAGAATTACCTAGTTTACCCACACTTACACAAATTTTGGCACGCACCTTTGCTAGGACTACACAGCAGCCATAGGTTTTCAGTAACATGAACATTGCACACACACAGAGCTGTCACCTGTGCTCCGACAAGTTCTTCAACAGACTTGCACGTTACTTCCAGAAAAAGCACACTCACCTTAATTTTGAAGTTACTTTGTGACCTATCTCCATCTATTCCCAAGCAGGAGATTAAGACATTTCTAACTGAATCTCTTTTAGTAAGGGAGGGCAAAAAGAAAACAATAGGGGTAACAGACAAGCTTGTGGTTTGAGAGAGAAAACTAGTTCAGCAGCTGACGTTGCAATAACGAAAACAGAATTTCCATGCACTCTACACATTGCCATTCTCTACATGTTTCCATATACTAGGGAAACGTCTACACATTGACATACTCTATGCCAGGGAGCAGCCAGGAAAGACCTTTACATTCACTGGGTAGGAAATGCACACCGTTCACATCTCCACTACCCGAGTGCTAAGCGGTCTTTAGCAAAGAAAAAAACCTCACCTTTGACTTTACGTTTTGTCATTGAAAGCTAAAATCAGCTATATCACGGTTATGTTGAAAGATATGAAATTCTCAAGTGATTCAAGAATGCATACCATGCATCTTTTGCACATCTTTGCCATTTCCGTCTCAAACTCCATCAGTTTTTGAAGACAGAAAAATGGTATGAGCTTAGGATGTGTTATTAGCTATCCACTTGAGGGCAGCAGTAGCAGCTCAACGTCATTGCACAAAAGCTTGGCAAGTTCACCTTGTCAGAAGAAAATACTTAGATGCTGCACGACTACATGGATCTATCACCACAAAAACAAACGCAAACAAAAACAACGTCCCTCTGACTCTTCAAGTTTAAAAATCTGAACATATTTTTGAGGGAAGCAGCTTGGAGGTAGACATTAACACCAGGATAAGCCAGTAAAGGAAATGGAACAGCTCTCCTGAAACACTGGAAGAGGTTAACACAGCTATTTTCAAAATGCTTTGTTTTTAAACTTTATGAAGAACTATTCTTCACATCATCTTTATATGAGTACAATTAGAGATACTGCTTCTTAAAATAGCTTAAAATTAGCTGATAACTAAATCTATATCAAGAAACTGACCCAATTTCTGAAATGAAAAGGAAGCACTATTACCAATATCTACTCTAAAAAGGGCCCGATAACTTTGTTGTACCACTGTGTTCATAACACCCTGTTAAAGTATGAAGGCTTATTAAAATGTCTTGAACCCATGACAGAGGATGTAGTTCATACATTTGTTATGATTTGTTCTGAATGAAATCTCGAACAAGAACATGAAAGCTCTGGGTTTTAAGGATGCTGTGCAAGCTAGCTTTAATGACGCAATGGAATGAGGAAAGTGGTTGGTCTCCCTACCAGTTTTATATAAATTAATTTCAACTTCCTACTTAAGAAAAAAAGTACAGCAACTTCTTTGTCAGTAGTGACATGAACTAGAAATAGGACCTGAGGAAGTTCCGTGAAACTGTGGTAATACACTGCACACACTACAGTACTATGCTCTTTTTTTATATCTATATCTATGTTATATCCCTTTGTATATAATTATATAACTCCAAAGAAACAATAAGCCAATTTATTTTCAACTTACGTGCCACCGAGGACTTGGACTGAAGCTATTCGAGGGTTGTATCCCAGGAACTGGAGATTTAAGATTTCTGTGCTGAATTCAATTTTCTTTCCTTGGAAACCCACCTTTTCAAAAAGAGCTATATGGGGCTCAGACAGCTCCTGTAAAACATAAGCAT
The DNA here is from genome assembly GCF_003342845.1 of Nothoprocta perdicaria. Lineage (NCBI taxonomy): Eukaryota > Metazoa > Chordata > Aves > Tinamiformes > Tinamidae > Nothoprocta > Nothoprocta perdicaria. The sequence goes on from NW_020455005.1 coordinate 809,403, forward strand.
TTTTACAGCACATTAAAACTCCAGACATGACTGTGAACATTGTTATTCTACACGGCCCTATTATTTCACATATTTTTTTTGCTTGATTCTTTAAGATCAAAGACCCCGAACAAAGTTTTCTTCTGCAACAGGTTATAAAAAACAGAAATTTGTAATATAAAACCTTAGATAAAGCACACAATGGGTCTTTTTGCATGCAATATAAAACCTTGTCAGAAAGTGCATACAAATGTCTTTGTGGATGATTCTCACTTAATCACTTAATTATACTTTAAAACACATTTTAGTTTATGCTATATCCCCTTTCCACTGCATTAAATCCCATTTCATTGTAAGAGTTCTTAACTTCAGACATTAACACACAGTAATACTGATTTTTACAGTCTCAAATGACAGACTGGTCATTATTTAACTGTTCCCATTTTTAACCGAGTAGTTTATCGTGTTATCAGTCTCTTCCTCACCAGAAGGGCTTTGAGTTTTAGGCCTCAACTTTTGAGGGTGAATTCATGACTCAAGGAAAAACTGGAGCTCTGCAATCCTCTAGATTGCTGTGGGGAGATAATTCTTCTGCTTCTCTTTCAAAACACTCCTGCTTTCAAAATGATTCTGCCTACATGAAACTTGCTGCATCACTGAATCCACTTTAAGTGCCTCCTGGATAATGAACCTTGGGTTCTTTTCTGTGTGGCAAGATATCCGTGGAGGATAAGCAGCAACTCACAATTAAAGGCCCTCATTTGAAAGGTGGCAGGTAAGGTTTTGAAATCCCTCAGGACAAGATAATTAAATCAGAGTTCCCTGGTGTCATAATTCATACTCACGGATAGAAATGACCCTGCCACTCCCACTCTCACAAGTCTTCCCATCATGACTAAAGTCGATGCTATGGCGAGAAGAGCTGTTTCCTGTTGGCATATGCTAGGCCTACTCCCAACACACCCAATGGATCAGGAACTCTGGACATAAAGGGAAGTCTAGACAGACTCACACAGCTGCCTTGGGTACTCATCAGGCCACGCCATGGGAGAGGGAGGGTCACTCTCACATAGCACCACATATACACCCTTCCATATGCATTTATTCAGAAAATTTTAGATGCCTACCAATTCAAGACAGTGCTTAAATTTTTCCTTCACCATCCCTTAGATGTTGGAGGGCCTGGATGAACATGACATTAGCATCACCATTATCTCAACAGCAGTCCACGTTACCACACAGCAACTGAGCTCTGCTGCCTGCATGTTGCTGGGCTGTGGAAAGTGGGACAAGGCGGGAGGCCTAACCCTGCCAACAGCAAAGTAATGCTCACAACAACAGGTTCATGTCCCATCAGACTGTTGTGCCTGACCACAGGCGAAGAGCCCCACGTGAACAGCTATGTTGTGGTTATGTGCCCGTGTCTCTGAACCCTTGGCCCTTTTACACATCTGCACCTGTGTTCTGGCATCCAGAACTGGTCAGACAGTAACCCTTGAAGCGCATGCAATATTTCAGAAATAATCTATTTAGAAAGAAGAGAGGGAAACAGAAGAGAAAATCTTCCCGTTTTCAACCACACCTTCTACTCTGGGCGTTTTCAGATTCAGCAGCAACATTTGTTATATAAAACACTCCCCATAGCAAGAAGCAAAAGATCAACCAATACTTTTCTAACTTGCTTTCCTCCCCTGTATTGCACTGTGCAAAGCTGGTTCCCACGTACATCTCTGTTTAGCTATTTCACAGAGCTACTTGTTTAAAAAGTATAATAGATTTTCTATTTTAATATGTTAAAGTTATCACGTTAAAGTGATTTGTCTATAGAAATATTGTAGAAAATGATGGGCAAAGTTATGGGAACAGCATATTGGCATGTGAGGGGAGTTTTTGAGACTGGCACTGACAAAAACAACCAAAAATAAATTTATTAATTGAAACTGGTATAATAAGCTAAAGCTTTGGTAAGATTATGAAAAACTAGCTGTATAACATGATCTAACTTCGTATTCTCTGTATACTGGCTTGCTAATAAACAGATGAGAAAAGCGACTCTCTTTCCTTCAAGTAGAAAGTCTCCAAAGAAGCAAGTAGTGTATGATCTATAGCTAGAAACAGCTCTCCCTTGTAATCTATCTGTGATAATTCATACTGCTAGGACAAGTTTCATAAGCTTTAAGAATTTCAACAGACAAAGAATTGCCATTTTGCTCTTTTAGAATGACATCCTCTTTCTCAAAGAGGAAGTTTTCCAAGAATTAATTGAACATTCCAGAACGAAACAGCATGTTAGCCCCAAACTTGAGATTTAAAATGTATAGAGAGCCTATTTTATTTCAGGCATGCTATCATCCATTAAGCTTGGTTAGAACCACTTCCAGCGTTTTTAACAGGAACTGTCTATTGGACAGTAGAACAATTCCAAAGACAGACATACTTGCTGCAGATGTTTGTTTACATCACACATCAAAATGCTCCAGAGACATGAAAGAGGATGACAGGGATGACACAATTTATTTTTCTTTAGTCACCCGCTACATCACTGACAAACTACCAAAATTACAGTGAAGCACAATAAAATTGCTAAATTCAAAGACAGTCAACAGTTTACTCTTCCATTTTTAATATAATACCATCTCATTTTAGCTGCTGCTGGTTCCTAGATCCTTGACTCCATTTTGCTCATAATTACTTTGATGTTGAAAGATACTTGCAGATTCCATAATTGATCTATCATAATGATTGCTTATAGGCTTGAACAAAGTTGTTCCTGACCACTGATGTGTTGCAACATATGTAAATGTTGTTTGGGTTTGTATCCCCCACACATAATTAACAGCCAAATTTTGCCAAATGGCATTAGGTGTTGCCTTACTTTATCTAGAAGGGTGCATTATTCTGTGATGAACACAAATTACACTTCCCTGAAGATAGCAATAGTGTTTTATAATTACATATATTTCATGCAAACTTGCATAGTTGTAGCCTGCTTTTTTAGCATGCATGAAAAACAAAGACAGCAGTATAAATGTTTCTTCACCTGGTCCTACTGACATTTCTCAACAGCCTACTCCAAGTGATCTCTATAGGGAAATAACAAGCCTGACACATACTTGACACCTTTACAGAAGTTCTTTTGCAGGCTGCCTTTGCAAACAGTGCTGCCAAGCAGCTGCTTCTGTGAAGACCTCTCCTTTGCAAATACAGCAGAGGCCAAGGCACTGAATGCACTTAGGACATTTAACTACTATTGAACAGAGAAAAAAAAGTGTTGCTTTATTGCTCATGCCTCCTTATCACTGTTAGTGCTCTAAAAATGGGGAGGTCAGAGACGTTAGCGTACTTATCTGCTTTACTTACAATATTTATAATCCGTAAAGATTTTAGAACTGCTTGTGGTGAACATCCCATTGCTGTCAGGTCGGGATAGATTCCTTCTTCTAACACATACTGATTACCAGAGAATTCTTCCTGGTCATACACTATGCAGCTGCAGGAGGAAGAACAAGTTGCTTCTTAAGAATTTTGTGCAACTACAATGACGCTAACAATTCTTAAGTTTTTAGCTACTGACAGAGCATTATCTATATTTTTTTTCGTCCTGACAAGTTAAGATGATGTACAAATACAAAGCATTACCATTTTTCTTTTCTCTTCATTGCCCACCTGTGAAATCCTTTCAAATGTTTACACACGTGTTTGATTAAAAATAAATAAACTTCACTGAACTTGATATTCATGTTGTATGAATACTACAAAATCACTTACCTGCCATCTAAAATTTTTGAAGACTTTGCAGCAAGTGAATTGATACACTTCGTGTTTTTTTCAAATATTTGGCAATCACCTTTGAAATCAGGCTCTGAAAATAACTGGACCTTTAAGAAGTGACAGACATATTTTAAAGCAATTCATTCCTCAACCGTCAGTATCACGACTCTATCATTACTTCTACTACTAAATTAAAATCTAGTTAAAATCAGCTGCATATGATTTTAAATACCTCAATGTTGTAATCCCTCTTCTAGATAGCAAGGTATCAAAACGAAAAATTACTTCAAATACAAATGGAACATACAAAATAGTTTAAAAAAAATCACTGACAAAGAAAAGAACAGCTCCTTGAACAGTGAGAAAATATTTTAAAATCCCCACAGAATGGCAAGAATTGGCACATTATTAATAAAAAGGGCCATTAACTTGGCTTAATCCATTTAATCTCCATAACGCGTCCTCCTTCCACTAAATGAAAGCCACTTATTTCTCAGAACCGAAGTGGTGCCTAATCTTGGCAAAGGACTCGGTGGGGAGCTTGCCAACGGGCGTGGTGTATAGAGCCCAGATAGCTCAGGAATAGGTGCCCTGTTTAAGCTATGGTTACAGCCCTGTCAGTTCTTTCTCTACTCTGAGGATACAAGAGAGTAAGTCACTCAATGCCTTTTGTCCTCATGTCAAAAAGACGACATTCTGACCAGCAGCAAAGCTGCTAATTTGGTTAGGGGTTAATTAACCCTGATCACGCAGAAGCCATCCACATTATCACATGCCTACCAGCTTCATCCACTCTCACCAGCGATACGAGTGCGGGCATGTACTGCGTTCTCCAAAGAGAACATGCTGACGAGGGATGCACTTTGTTGACTGCAAGCCATTTACTTCTTTGTTTCCTTGGGATAAGCTCTTAATAGGCAACCTTATATAGAGAGATGTAAATATTTTTTCATGCATATAGCAGAAAATAAGCAGCCTTGAGATTTTTACTCCCCCATACTTCATACATATCCCTATACAGGAGATTCCAGTGAGACATGCTACTAATTAAGAATGCAAATCAAGACAGCAAAGGCTTTGCTCCCAGGTTCTGAATTCCATGACATAGTCACCGTTTTGACTGAAACAAAAATAAAAATATCCTCAGAGAGAGATAAATGTGAACTCAGAAGTTTGAAAGGATGAAAAAAGTTCCCACATCAATCTTGCTGTCAAAACTATGCACAAGTACAAATACACAGGACATGGCCCAACACAAAAATACACCACCTCATCGATCAGACAAGCTCTCTCTGCCATTTCCTTCTCCTAGTGGCAAAGCTGTCATTACCTTCTAGGCATGACAACTCAGAAAACAGTATTTAACAGTGAACTAGATTCTTTTCGTGAGCAACCACCACCAGCAGCACCATTAATCAAAAACTAGATTAAAAAAGGGTTAAGTCCCAGTTGTGCCACATATACCACCAGCACTGAACTGGCAGGGCCCTTGCCTCCAGGGCGGCCTCCGGAGGCCTGGGCCTCCCACCTGCTCCTGCAGAGATGGGTGTGGGTTCCAGCTCCACAGAGCTGCACTCGCAACCCCAAGCAGCATATTGCCAAGCCAAAACACTGCCTGGGCATATAGGAGGCACTCAGAGCAGCTGGGCATCAAATCCCCCCTTTCCTGCACCTTTATGTGCCTTCCCTTTGGGATTCAGAAAGCAGCCTTCCTTCCCTTACTGTTCCCACACTCTGACTGGTCAACCACCTGTGCGAATATCTAGGTGGTTCAGTGGACATAAAGCTAACCCCATTTCTTTATTTACTCACTAAACAGATGCCATGCAGGATGTTTCATACATTTAGAGAGGTGTCTTACCTTGACTTTACCCTTTTCGTTTCCAACAATATCCTACAAAAGTTCAGAGGATAAAGAGTGACGTTAAGAATTGCTAACATTATAAAGAATACAAAAGCTGCTGTTGGAAGACAGCACATAAAATGTTTAAAAAACAGACACAAATAATTCAGAGAAACATGCAAAACAAGTGTAAAATAAGGTCTTACCACAACAATGGGTTGAACTGAAGATATTTTACAATTCTTTCCTCCCCATGCTTCAATGCTGGGATATAGCCCCTTATCCAGTACGTACTGCTCCCCCGTAAACTCAGGATTCTCGTAAGCCACCCACCTAAGAGAAGGAGAGGGAAGGGGGAAAAAGGGAAATGTCACAATATTTCTTCCAAAGACAGAGTATATATTCAGCTTTAATGCCAGCAATAGATTAGATATATTTTTTCCTAATATCATCACTCAAACAGTGATGCTACTAAAACTCTAAACAAACAAAACTATATGCAGTATAATTATATACTCCAAAACTTATTAGAACTATAAAACTATATGTTCCATTCAACCTACTATTAGGTCAGTATGGATGTTAGTGAGCAAGCTAAAGCAGATCAGTAGTTCTGAACTATGAGGTATTTTAAAAGCTGTCTCCCATCAGAAAATTTGAGATGTTTCACAACTCTTATTTTATCTAGATCAAGTTCTCTTCTAGAAAAACAAAAGTATCAGATTATCATTGTTTTACATGAAATTAACTTTCAGAGTCATCTGTGTCAAAAAGATAGCTATAGGGAACACTAAAAATTAGAGTACCAAAGCTCTGTTGTGTTTAAGCGAACACATATCCCATAAAAGTAAAAGTTTGTAACAAAAGGTCTTTATGTCAATGAAAGCACAGACTGTTCCCTGCTAGAATCGCAGACATCAGCGGTAAGAGCCTCCTGAGAAATCAAACATTAAAACCATCACAAAATCTGACCAGATTAATGTATTTAAGTTCAAAGCAATTATTATGACTACTCAGCCAGACATCATGCCCAACAGAGGCCCAGATGCTCAGATTTCTGCATCAAACCTCTAGCTTTTGGCTCAGTCAGAACATACTGTTCTGCGAAGACACTAAACTTTGAGATAAAACAGTTCAAATATTAGAAAAGCTACCAAATACAACATGTCTTTCCAATACTTAATTACCCTTGCAGCACCTCATTTCTAGTGGGAGGTTATGGAAGTGCATCTGCTAGCAGCCAGGCCTGCTAGGCACAGCCTACTGCATTGAGAAAAACTTGTACCATGAGGCTCTTCCAATCAGGTCTCCATGCTCTAATTCCATATAAAGTGTTCTCACATCAGCATTAACTTTATTTCTGTTATAAGCTCTCTAAATCCTTTAGTCTTGCATTGCTAGGTTTTCCAAACTGATACACCAGAATTTTATTTTATTTTTTTCTTTCTTTTTTTTTTTGTTTAATCTATGCAGAGATCAGTACCAACTTACTGCAAAGTCTTCTCACAGAATTTCAACACTAACAAAGAAATCTACACCATAATGCAGTGAAATGATATTGAATTTTTAAACTTTGCAGTGGAGTGCATCTGACTTCACTATGCAACGAGTTTTCTGTGTTGAGCATCTTGATTCTGTTAAGCTACAGTTTTACTCAGAGCAGACAAAAAGATGGAAGTCTGCAAATTTAAAAAGTGGGTTAACTTCAAACTGAAATGAAGTTACATCAGTGTGAGTGTGTGCTGAGAGTGTGAGCTTCGTGTTAACTTGCCCACGGCAAGCACTCACATAGTGATTCAGATTTATCACTATTCACATGTCTTGGTTTGCCTCAGATATAATCAATTATTCTAAATAGCTACACACTAATTACTCAAGGCATGTTTCAAGGCACCCTCCTAAATCACCTCATACTAATTTATCAAAGAGACATTGGTATGTACGGTAAATTAAGCAGAAAGTTCAAATGTCTCAGGTGTGTTTTTACCTGCATGCCACTTGCATCAAAAGCTGGGAAAATGAGGTTTCCCTAACCAATTTCTTAAGCGGATGTTTATTAACTTTTCCCCTACACAAAAGCTAGGATAAAACTATGGTACATGATACTTGGAGCTTGACTGACACCTATGAAAACAGCTGATGAAATTTAAGTGAATGATAAAATGCACTAGATGCCTTCGAAGCATCTTTCAATAGCATTTATTGCTTGTCCTCCCATCTAACAAGCCAGATGGAGACTTTACTCCATGGCACCATCCATGCTGCTGGGAACAGAGATGTGGCCATGGCTGTCATCTACAAACCAGAAGTACCTAAAAGCCCTGCATTTAGACTATTAAATTACCCTTGCTCCTGTATAAGAATTACTCATCACCCGTTGATCTTCTCACAATACCATTATATGTACTAGAAGTACACAAATGCACACCGTAGGCTAGTTATTTGAAAATTTGGGGAAAACAATAATGAATTACAGGATTATAGTAAAACACACAGCTATGTAGAAAAGTAATCTGGAGAACTTCTTTCAGAGAGTTTAAACGAATTGATAGAAAGATGTTCGGGATTTTGGCACAAGTTTAGTGCAACGGAAATGTGTTTATAGATAAAGAAAAGGCATCTCAAAACATGCAGGGCCTACAGTTTTGATCACTATTAAACATAAGCATGAAGAGTTACTAAGCAAACAGGAAATTCTAAATTGTACAGCACAGCTGCTTTCAGTACTTGCTTAAACTTGTGAAGGGTGTTACCTGTTGCTACTTAATACTTCCATTTTCTGCCATTTGCAATACTGCCAATTTGGAAGCAAAGATGAAAACTGCATTTAAGGCAGGCAGTTCTCCCATTTTCAAAGAGTCTGCAATGCTTTCCTTCTCTTATTCCCCCCCCGCAACATCGTAAGAAAATAATTATAGCCTGGATTTTGGGCTTGGCTATTTCCAAAGAATGCTAAGAGCAAAGCATTTCCCCATTTGTTTTAAAAGAAGGCAGCCCTAGCCACCTTTAGCTATAGTTTCCAAGATGTGTTTACACCGGATTTAGCAAAGGCATTAAAGTATTGCTTGGAAACATTCTTTAGAAGAACAACTGAAAATATGCAGCTAGCTCTCAATTACCCACAAATAGACTACTCATTTCCAAAATGCAGAGCCAGGCCACCTTCGGCATGCAGTTGAGCTCTCAACTTGCTCAGGGATGTCTGGGCTCTGGAGCAGCAGCCTTTCTTTCCTTTGATACGTGCTTTATATTGTACAGAAGCAAAGTAATTACACAAGAAATATAGCAGTAACAGGCAACATCTGAGCTGTAACTGCTTACCCCAGGTACCTGCACTTAAATAAATGCTATGGGAGGTTCAGAGATGCTTCACATTTTAACTGAATTTTAATGCGACTCCTTCCCATGCATCTGCCTTGTGCATTAGGGAAGACACTGTGGCTTCACGGTGGCTACAAAGGCTGGAGGGGACCAGCTGTCCCAGCATGTTCAATTGCAATTAAAAGCATTCCTTAGGCACACACGGAGAGCTCGATTCTGCTGTCTTTATCCAGACAAAACTTGCACAGATATCACATGGATTTTGGGTGGAGCTCGGAAAGGCAGCACTTCCAGCGGGTTATCTGCCTGCCAGGTAGGGAGTGAAGCCACACGGCTCACACTTTCGAGTCTCCTGCTTCAAGAAAGAAGGTTTATTTGAGGCCACCATTGCTAGTATGTCCAAATTACTTCAGTGCAGTCCACAACACCATGAAACTTGGGCGGCAACTGACACGAGGCACGAAACAAAAGGCTCAATCTGCCGGCCTGCCAAGCGCACGCACCAGCACACGTGTCAGAACTTCAACTCCCGTGGTTAGGGACGTGACAAAACTTGAACTCTCCTCGTTAGGAACCTCTTCTCCTAACATGAAAAGTGTTATCATCATCTTGCAGGTGAGCACTGAGAAGCAGCGCTAGGGATTAGTCTCTGGCTAAACACAAGAAGCCTCAGTCAAAACTGAAACCTGTTGGATAACAATTTTGCTGTTAAGGTGCTAGAACAGTAAAAAATCAACCTTAAGAGCACAGCATTTTTACCTCCATGATGAATGTCAACTCACATACTTTCAAACTTTCAAAAATCAATTGGACAGCACTTCCTGGGAACATCTGCTCTCATTGTGAGAAGAAAAACTCATTTAATGCACATTTTCACAAAAACAATGAGCTGCACTTTCTATATTGTGCAGTCAAGGGCAGAAGAAAATCTGAATATTTTCCACATAGATATTAGAGGTCAGAGGACAGAAAAATATTTGTAAAAAATACCATATTCTAAAACTGTAACAGCAAATTTAAAAGTATTTTAAAATATCACTTACACTCCACTTAGCACGTTTATAGACTGTGTCCTCAGCCCATATCCAGTGTCCTTCAAATCGGAGATAATTCCTAACACGTTGATATTGGAACCTTTTGATCCAAAGTCTTTTTCACTGTACATTATCATATGGGAATTCGTGAAATCCTGTTAAAACAATGAGAAGAATCCTAAGGAAAATGCAACATGTCGTCTCAGCGCACTTGGGAGATACCCACAACGTGTTCCTGGTACTTACGCCAACAACGGGCCGCAGCGACTGCAGTTCCTCATCGTAACCACCCCAGTCTGTCCAATCCCGATAAGCTCCTTCTTCCAGCAAGTACTGATGCCCTTCAAAGCCAGGCTTCTCATAAGCAACCCACCTGAAAAACAACAGAGCTGCTGAATGGCTGCTGGGTGCTGATAGAGAGCACTCACAGATGGGTGAAACTTGCTCTTTCTTCACCTCACTTTTTTTTTCTAAATATGAGAATCTCCCTAATGCTTTTCCCATTGAACTTAACCTAACTACCCATCTTTTCAAGTCTAATAAAATCTTTGCTAGTCTAATAAAATGCTGTCAGAAGCAAGCAAAGTGTTGCATTATGATGACCACTCTAGTGCAGTGAAGAGAGGGCATGAAATATGGAAACCTTTCCTAGTTTCTTACGTGCAGCACTTAATTTTATTAACTCCATTCCTATGTTCCAACCTACAGAATTATTACATCTATCAAGACGTAATACATCTATCAAAGGATAAATATTGCTGATGTTTTCCAATACTTACACTCCTCCCAGGACTTTCATGGATCCCACTGATGCAAGTGGAAGCACTGTCTTTTCTTCCAATTCCTTATCATTGAGCATAAGTATCTCTGATTCTATCTCCACATGCCTCCCTTCAAAGAAAGGCTTCTCATAAACGATTACCTGTGGCAGAAATGAAGGAAAATGAAAAGCCTAGAGACTAAATGATAAACACATCCTCATAGCAGAGCGTTCCTTTCACAGGGACACATAAAGACAGAAGCCAAGATTATGAAACTATCTAGCAGGATCTCTTTATTTCCTTCAAAGGGTTATAGGTGAAACATGTACTTTAATATAATTATTCATCTGCATTATCCAGACACCTATCAATACCATTGTGTATATATATATGTGATGGATGCACAGATATGCTGGAAATTGCAGTCGTACCATGAGATCACATACAGTAGGACCAGGCATTAAAAGTAACAACAGGCAAGATATCACCAGAATAAATGTCTATCCATGTCCAGTTTATATAACAAAGTGGACCATCAAATAAATAGATTTTTACCTTTGGCTCTCTAGTGAATTCTACTTTGCGGCCACCCTGTAAAAGAGGGAGAGAGAAAGATACAGTTAGTACAGACAACTTAAAATTAAGTGGTTATACACTCTTTAGAAAAGCCAGAATTCTTTAACGTGAAGCATTCTTCAAAGAGCACAGTAGGGAGTTGAGGGGGGGGGGGGCGAGATTGAAGACAGAAATAGAAACCAACAAGTTTCAGAAGGGAAAGAGCTAAAAAAAAGGGGGGGGGAGATGCGGATGGAATTGTAGGGTTGGAGACACACTTTCATGAGAAAAATCCAGCAAATTTGATTGTAATATATAAATGCAAGTCATTCAACTTGTAAGTAACAGCAATATTTTACCATTTTTAAGGGCCTCATAGACCTAATGTAGGCTTCCTTCTTCTCCCAGAAGGCTAAGTTAGGATATTCACCAGGTTCCAACATTAAAGGGATTCCTTGGAAACCAGGTTCTTCATAAATAAGCCATCTGAAGCACAGAGGAATAGAAAATAATTAAAAAAAAAAAAGGAAAGAACAACATAATAAGCTTAATTTAGAAAAGGCATCACTGACCTTTAAGAAAATTTTGTTTGTCCTTATCAACATTCCCAGCTATAAGCTGATATTCTGATAGACCTCCATGTCTGTTCAAGGTTCAACCATTGTTTTCAAAGTGTTTCATAGGTGTTTCAAGACTTAAGATTACTGGATACTATTTTTAGAATAGCTTTAAAACACAAACAACTTTCTACAAGTTGGAAGATCTCATCTAACCTAGACTTTGATTTGTTTCCCAACTGTGTTTGCTAGAGAATGAGAAACTTGCATTATTATGTAACATGTGAAAACCCCCCGGCTCCTTGGAAAACTGCTTCCTTTAGCTTGTCCCTGCTAACTGTCTGCTTTGAAAGTCAGCATTTTCAAAGCTCCTGATAAGGACAGCAACAGCAGATTTCCAGTGCTTTTTCAAAAGGAAAAAAAAAGTGCAAGCAGTAATCACATATTAGAACCAAAGAAACATACAGCTGAATTTAAAATTCAGACTAAAAAGGAAGACTTTGTGCAGCCAACTCTTCCATCATGTAAACACCAAAATATACAAATCTAGTGATATAAGATGTTAAATAATCCATCACTTTAACATGGTTAAAAGGCATATTTTTAGGTAATGGAAGCTGGTGCAAGTTATGCAATTTTGTCAACAACATAAAACTTCAGGAAACATATAAAGAGTTCTTTCTGTATTGTTATTTAGAGCCAAATAGTCCATATATTGTTACCCTGCTAATTCCATGCAGGGATGCTAAACACTGCTAAACCCTATGCAAGAGAGCCCAAGCTTGTCAAGATCTAAGCAGTGCCAGCACACAGTGAGCCCTCAACTCCTCTGCAAGCATTAAAGCACATGGGAGACCCAGGAGAGGGCACAGACAGACGATAATGCCGCGCGGCCTCATTTTTGTCGGCAGTTTTTAATAAATAGCAATTAAGTGAATGCACTGGGAAACCTTCAGAAGGTTCTGCCACTCCCACATTGCAGAGTGACTCAGAATCAAAGCCTACCCTCAGCTGCCAGCAAAGGGCCCTATGCTGTACCTGTGAGTTTAAGAAGGAAAGAAAAAAATACTGCAACATGATAAAACACAGCAGCAACTCTTATTTAGCTCCCCGTGCGTGCAGTTGGCAGAAACTACCTCTTTTTACATAGGATTCCTGAGCTGATAACTGAAAAAGATTATTTTCCAGCCATCTATTTTGCTTCCTGAGGCAAATATTAGAGTTTGCCTTCCAGTAAGGATGTCAAATAAATCTGCAGTTTTACAATTTACTTGCAAGATTTTTCTCAAATTTAGTGTAAAAAAACCTCTTGCACTGATGCAAAATAGGACTAGTCTGAAGTCTAATGGACTTGCAAAGTTTCTGCTTCCCAAAAATCATTTATTTCACTATTCACAACAATGCTTCTAAGTGAGGAACAGAAACAAAGTTTATTGACTTCTTCTAGATTTAATCAGCATCCAAATAATATCTTTGATTTCATTATTGCTGGCAAATGCTTAAGTTGGATTGAACACATATAGAAAAAAAAATTCCTATCAGAGAAAGAGCTACTTGGGCAAGACCTTAAAATTTTCCTACACACCTGATTGCTTCTTTATTTTTTTTTCTTCTAATCAAAGCATAAAGATGTAATCAGATAAAATACCCCTTGTGTAGGATCTAATTCATCAGTCTGTCTGAATATATCTTTGCAGTGGTGTGAAATACTTACTGACAGATGGACAGAAGTGTTAAACAGTGCTCTTGATATGAGCAATATGACACATGGGAAAGATGTGAGCAACAGCACACATTAATCAGAACCAGACAGTAAGCAGGCAAACACTAGCAGGACTCAGCCAGCAGGTAACAGCCATTATCTGTGAGCCCTGAACATGCTCTACAGGATTAAGATCATTGCAGGTGGCTTCACTTGCCCACTTTTTTCTGAAAGCAATCATCCTCTTCTGCATGCTTTTACCAGCGCTACTTTGAGGTAGGTTTTCAGTATTGATCTACAGGTTGATTTATTAACTCATTGAACTTATCACTTGTATATCAACTGTGTTTTGTTTAGAAATTTCCTTTTTCACTAAAGTTTGCTTAACTCACAACATACAGCAAATCCCCAATTTATAGGGCTTGATGCTTTCAGGTGACATAACATATATGTCCTAAACTTCATGATGAAAAGCACCAAATCAAATGCATTGTGAAGAGTAAAGGTGATTTCCACACATGACAATAAACTGCATCTGACAACACAAGATCTTCAGAATTTTCTCCTTTAACTGTGGTGATGTCAGGTTTACAGCAGAAAGCGGGTGAAAACGTGATCCTATCATTATGTTTTGTTCCCCCACTCTCACCTCTGAGAAGTTTGCCCGAATGAGAAAGAGCAGCAGCTAAAAATCCATTCCTTTACTATAAATGCACCAGGGTTACTCTGGCTTTACGCCCTGCGAGCTGAAGAACTGCCTTTGGCATGGAACATTTGAGAGATCAGCCTCTCCAAGGATGGGGCGCTTCGATGATGTCCTAACGTTGCCATCAACAAACACTACCCAAAACATGAGACTAGAGTAAACACACTCTGCCTGCTTGCATGTCTGATAGGTGTAACCAATGGTTTCAAACAAATTCCTTGCATAGCAGCACACGTTCACACAAAACTATGCACTTACATGCCCCAGTGTACTTTGATAGAACAGGTCTTCTGAGTGGTGCCAAACACGCCCGTCTCTTCAGTGTCGTCAAAAAAGGAAGTCACGATTCCCAGCCCTTCAGGTTCTGTATACAAATCAATTTGGCAAACCCTGTAATCCTGAAAAATGAAGATGGCCATAATCACCTCACCTGTGCTGGGAGTTCTGTAATTACTGCCGTTAACAAATCACTTTGAAATTTCTGTTTATTTGACATCATCGGCCCTGCTGTCAATTACTGCTGCATTAGATACCTTTAATGAAAACATAACTAAACCTGTCTCTGTATGGAAAGAGACAACAATCAGTCGATCTCTAATCAGCGTTGACATTGTTTAATTTCTGCCATGTAGGCAGGAATGCACCTTCTTTCATCACTTAGCATCTCCTCTAGCAAACTCTATCATAAGTTCAAGCAGTCCACTCTTGAAAAGAACAGTAATTTAAACAACAATTCTAGCAATATATTCTTTCCTTTCCTTTTTCCCCATTCTCTTTATAACTCATGCTTATTTTGACAACCTGCAAAGCTAACTACTTATCATGTTAAAAGTACATGAACATGCATACACGCTGTTCCACAGCATGTGCCAGGTCCACATTTTGAGCATAGAGGGCTATTTACTGAGCATTGAGCAAGGTTTGTTTCTTGCAAACACTGAAGTTTCCATGTGTGTACACTGTGCATATGCAGAAAGCACATGTGTTTTTGAAAATATAACCCTGTGAACTTACGGATGATTTCCTGGAATTTTGAGAGATTTACAAAATTGCAGAATATTCACTGCTGTCATTAAATGTCAGTAGCATTTTGAAGACTATTCTAATGAAAATCACTCAACTTTTCTTCCTGCCCTCCTTTTACAGTGGATGTCACTAAGTATCATCTATTTTGTTATTAAACTCACCCCAGAAGACAGTTTAATTCACTTGTATTAGATTACATTTATGCTTTAATACACCAACAAATATTTGTATCAACATATTTGTATCAACATGGCCAAACAATAAGACCTCCACCAGATTTGCTTTGATTATATTACTTGCCTTAACAACATGTCTTATTGAGCCAATCACTGTAGGCTTTTGAGATTTGCATTCATGTTGCTCTTCAGAAGAACCTGGACCCCATATATCGGTAAGTTCCAGCTCTCCTTCTTCCAGAGGAATAGAGGGGCCTTCAAAATTCGGTTTCTCATAGAGTATCCAGCTTAAAATAAGAGAATCTTGTTTCTAAGGGTACTTTACCAGATATAATTTGTAAAAAACACGTTCCAATTTAACAAATCTTTTCATAAGAAGCATTATTTCCCCACAGCACAACTTGTTGACCCAAGACTGCTGATGCAAGTCATTCCCAGCATAGGCAATATTTTTAAAAGAGTGATGAAACCAAATATTGCTGCTGACTTTCTAATCTCATCAAAAAATCCTTCACGCTCTTAAACTGATGGTTTGGATCAGTAGGAGTATAGTATTTATAAATGCCATCCTTTTGCATGAGATAGTAAGCAGAACCAGTTTTCAGTCAGAGTATGTTGATACTGCTGCCTCGTGTATAAACATGACCTGCTTGGGTCCTGAGAACAGCAGCAGAGCCCCACAGCGACCTGTATGGATGTGCTGAAGGGTGGCAAGGCTGCTCGAAAGACAAGCACAATTTTATTACTAACTACGGGTACAAAAGTGTAATTAGATGAAAACTATAAGCATCTGCAAATACAAAAGCCTCTGCTGTGGCTCTCGATTGAAGGGAAACAGTCCCCCAGTGTAACTAAAGCCATACTGGAAAAGAAAGACAACAGAACTGGCTCTGAGATCAGAAGATCTTCATCCCAGTTTTCTGAAGCTAAACAGGTATCAATGTGCTTCCCATTATCTCCTACCACAACTAGCCCTCATGTCTCCAGCTTGCCATCAGATCATTATTTTGGAGAACTTGCAATTTGACTGCATTAGCAATTGATACCTGGCCACAACTTAACTTACCACACTAACCATAGTAATAGTGGCTATTCTGTTAATTATACAAAGAAGATACAAGAAAAACTTGTGTAGGCAATCTAGTTTTAGCAGAAAAAAAATCCTTCTGAATTCACGAGGAGAGCACTAAATTATCCTTACAGCACCATTTCATACCTTTGCACATAGAATACACGGAGTTCACCTTCTACATCAAGAGTAAATGAGTCAAACCCCAGTCACTCCTGGCCTTGCCAGCCTCCTCTTAGCCCTATTAAAACACTATCTCAAAACCCATAAAGAGGAGTAGAGTTAAAACAGCAGCATGCCTGGAAAGAATCCGTCACCAATCCCTGTGCCTGCTGAAGTGCTGCACCACTGGATGCCAGATTGCCACAGTCCCTCCAATTTTGCAGCAAAATAGGTTAGCTAGCGCAGGACTCCTACTGCAGGAGGCAAAAACGCTGTATTTCTAGCTCGAAAGTATCTATGTTAAATACATTGTCATTTGCAAAGCAGACCTACATGTTGAATCCAAGAGATTTTTAGTCTTGCTAGGACAGGCTTGACAGTATAGATTAAAAATGAATCACTTACCATCCTCTGATGACTTTAACTAGAATTGTTGGTGACAGAACCCAAGAACTGCAATCCAGTACATCATGGAAAACTTCAATACCACTCTCTTGATCATCACATTCACTGTATATCACCAGCTGTATTATAAATAAATAAATAGTACGTATGTATGTGTATACACACGCACAAACTCTCTTACACACACACACGTGTATGTGGACAGATATGATTTCTACTTTGCTACACTTTTCAATATAATAAGAAACAATAAAAAAAATCAGAAAACCCATCTTACCTTGCCAGGTCTGGGATTGATTTTACTTTGTCCATTTCTTGAAAATGCCTAATAGACAGTGGGGAGAGAAAAGTCAGAAACACAAAACAAACCAAAAAATGCTCAATTAAGATGTTCAGTTATAAAATAAGTTAGTGAAATAAAATTACAATCGGTCTAAATAGTAAAAACCTGAGAACACTTCATCTCCACCCATTTCTCCTTTCTGTTTTGTTTTCTTTCTTAAGTATGTTGTCATAGATACACATGACATTTACATTTTTTGAAAAATAAACACTGGATTACTGTCTCACTTTAAATACTTTAGAATCCTTTTGATCAGCTTCCCAGATATTCCAGGAATTTCAGACATCTTTGGAGAATGCTTAGAAAATTGATACTACGAAAGCACACGCTCTACAATCTTAAAGATATTGAAGAAAGTCTAAGAATCTGGTACCTATAAGGCATGAAATTATTTTTACAGGAATATATGGGCATATGAACTAACTAGCACAGTTACCATTCTCTTTTGAACATCTTGTTACAAGATAGGTGTTCTTCAGAAAGTATGAGGATCTGTGTGACAAGTGAAAGACCAAGTATAGCAAGAAAAACAACAGAAAACATTCAGGTGAAGAAAATCAAAAGCAATAGTTTTAAGTCAGCAGTGAATTTTATGATACAGAATACACAGGAGAAGTTGTGGTTGTATCCTGGGATCTTAAAACAGATTTAGGAAGGATTGTAATTATGTATTTGGCTTCCCAGTAGAGCCAGAAATAGTCATCCTGGAAGAAGCTTCCATTGTGTTAAGAACTATTTGAGCACAAAACAGATGGAGCCCCATACAGCTCACAGTCTAAGAGAGCCAGCAACATGTGCAAGGACCTGATGAGAACGTATTACACAGCAGCCAGGACAGGCAGTGGTCTCAGGACAGAGTTCTTAACCACCAGCAGGTTTTTGTAGGTATCATCGAAACGAGTTTAGGCATGCCTGTTTTTTTAGCCCGTGCTTCAGTTCCAGCCAGAACTTGCTCTGCGTTTGAAGGAACATCAGAGTCATTGTTTGAGGCTGCCCTTATTTGTTCCCTTTGCATGGCCTAGTAGGTTGCTCATCATCGTCACCTTAGTCAGCGGAAGAGGCAGAGTAGGTTCACACCACACAAACACGTTCAGCTCCTCTCTAACTTGACCAACCCCTTCAGAGTCAGCAACAGTGCTGCAGAATTCCCTATGGAATTCCCTTTTTTTAGAATCTTTTCTGAAGGAATTCCCTTTTTTCAGAATCTCCCTTGATTTTCAGAATCAAGAATATATGGAGTTCTCCTACATCAGTGTACAGTTGCTTCTGATGGAACAAGTAGCCTTCAGTCACGACGCTCAAAAATAGACAAAGGGACATCCTGCCAAAGAGGTGCCACTTTCAACTATTACCCAGGTTTTAAAGCATTCTTAAAGATTATATGTGTATATATATATGATTCTGTGAAACACATGGAAATGCTAGGAGCAGCAATGCAAGGCTGAACGAGTTAGGGGGCACCCTTATTCATTTAACGGAGCTATGTCTTCTGGAAAAGCAGAGGCATTAGTGTCAAGAAAAGAAGGAGCACAAGTTTTCTGAAGTTTGCAGAAAGCATTTTACTGATTTAAAGTAAATATGGCATTAGTATGAGCTTTGTTTCAAAGCAGAAAAATTCAAGGCTGAAAACACATTCAAAAATATAGGTTGTCTATTCACATTTATGAAGAGTCTCAGAATAAGAGACTAGTAGATGCCATACACACATCTCTTCCGTGTGTAGCCAACATCAGGCACTATTTGTAATCTAGGTATGTCCACCACAGGAGGAAACAAAGAAAACCAATATATACATATTGTTTGTAGCAAATGTAAAAGATGAAGTTTCCAGACTCTGAACAACCGAATACTTACATCCACATCTAATAAGCCAGGGGGGACATTTGATTCATATCTGCCTGTCCCTAACCAGCTAGAGAAACTTTTCTCAGGGTTTCCATAGTTGGGCATTTGTAAACTTAGGTCTTTTTTTACACTGTCTGCTTGCATGTACTTCTCCACATAACTTGGAAACTTCATATCTGAAAGAGACTGAATTGCAAAAATCCCAATTAACAGTCATTCAGCAGCTAGACAAAATTTTACACTGTTGCATTTTTTTAATTGTCTTTATTACCTCGGATTTTGGAGGCATGATGAACGGTCCAGAAGCATCCTGCTGTAGCGGCATCCCTGTGGCCTCCGTTGCCGTGTTATTCACTGATGCCACAGAAGGAATAAAAAGCTTTTCTTTAGATGCAGATAACAAGCTTGAGAAAAGGGAGCTTTTTTCAAGCCGGGATCTCTTAATTTCACCATCTGTACTATCATTATTCTCTTTTCCATTAAGTTCCTGAGGAAAAGCTGGCTCCTCTCTACTGCCTGATTGCAGCGACTTGAATATAATGCTCTGCTCTGTTGATGCACGCTTGGGTCTGACTCTGGCTATCGTCTCCAAGCTTTGCATTTTGAACTGCTGGCCTGGTAGCAGATCCTGCACCTTCTTCAGTCCCAAACCAACAGTAAATACACTAGGATCAAAGACTTTCTCCAAATGGTCTTCATGGATTGGAGGCATTGCAAAGTGGGGTGCTGGTGATTTGGGAAGCTTTGACCTTTTCTTCTTCTGTGGTAAGCACACTGAACTGTCCAAGTTCTTTATTGTTTCAGCAAACTTCTTCATGTCAGTGGGGGAATCAAAAATGCTGTCGTCTTCAGCAGAACCATTGCAAGTTTTGCTTGGACTCTTTGGTGAGTTGATGCTGTGCTCTGGCGTCAATATATTATTTGAACTATTTTCGTCATTTTCATCATACTGCAGGGCTGAAAAGCTTGAATCTCCCAGCTTTGCCTTTTTATCTCCATTTTCCATCTTCTGAAATTCTGGCTCTCTAGAGAACTGATGAGGTTGCATAGGATATTTGTCATCACTGCAAGGTGATAAAACCTCTGAGTTTGAGAGCACTTTTTCTTCACTTCTGGAGGATTCTGAGCCTGTGTTGTTTCTTTGGTGGCCAGTATCTTGAGTATTTTCACTCTTACTGGGTGAGTGCAAAGACGATTTAAAAGGTAAACTTTCTTTTTTAGTTGTGGCTAATTCTGGATCAGGTGACTTCAGAGAGCCACCACTACCATCAGTTTTACTATTTTGATTAAAAAGGGATATTGCAGCTTTTACTTTAAGTTCTGTTGCCTTCCCAATGTCCTCGTAAGATGCGGAACCTTCTTCATTTTTGCCCTTTAACTCTGCAGGGCTATCTTTCTCTGTTGTGCCATTTTCAAATAATTTCTGGCGACTGTTTTGCTTATTTAACATTTTATCAGGCTGTTCATTTTCCTTAGGTTGTTTTCCAAATTTCAGCTTTGCTCTGCCAACAAATGTGCTTGCTACAGTACTATTTTTTGAAGCCGGGGTGTCAGCAGGCCTCTGGCTCTGGTTAGCACATTTATTTTCAAACAAGGAAATTTTGTTGGCAATGCTGCTATTAGTTTTATTAACTGGTTTTTCAAGTGAATCCTGCTCATTTTCTAAACTGTCTTGATTTGTAGGTGCTTTAAAATTCAGCTCTACATTCTTCGGTTTTGCTGGACTACAGGAAGCAAAGTGATAAAGAGTTACAGCTTTCATTAATCTTGAAAATACCTTCAATATATTTTTAAACAATAAAATGTAGCATCATAGCGAAAATTTTCCAAGGTAATATTCAGTTTAAGAATTTCAAGAAGAATTAAAAAAGGAGTGAGGGCTGAGACAGGAGTTAGGCATTAAGGAGAATACATTTCACAAACATATGTAATGCTCTAAAACAAAAAACACAGAAGCCTATAG
This sequence comes from Nothoprocta perdicaria, assembly GCF_003342845.1. NCBI lineage: Eukaryota > Metazoa > Chordata > Aves > Tinamiformes > Tinamidae > Nothoprocta > Nothoprocta perdicaria. The sequence continues at coordinate 830,621 of NW_020455005.1, forward strand.
CATCTACAAATGAGGCAGAGAACTTAACTACTTATGACTGACATGTATTAAAATAGTGAATAGACAGAATAAATTATACGCAGGCAATTCCCTACAGAGTTCACAAAACAAATCCCAATTCATTACAGTGATAATGAGTTGGTTAACATTTGAATATACCTCTCCAGCAAGTTTTGAAGACATTTGCCCAAATTCTTTGCAGCTCTCATACTGCAGAAGCAGCTTTTAATCAAGCTAAAGACCCCTCTGGATTCCTTAGTGCTGGTGGAGAAAGTTACTGCCTCCAGCCCACTGCATCTCTCATCACCGTTTCACTAAGGGAGCATTGCATGTGAGGGCTCTTCTACTTCCTTCAGGCAAAAATCACTTATATTTAAATTGTGTGAACTAACCCTGCTGATTTTTCAAGAACTGAACTAGGGAATACTTACAGAAACTTCTCCACCAGACTGCACTGACTGTGTATATATAGGCAGAAGAGTGATACTGTGAGACTGTATGTCTTAAATCTCTTCCATCTGAAATAGCTAGACCCAGGAAAAAATAACAAATCCACCAATGTCACCTGCTCTTGCAGGAATAGCATAAACAGCTGTGCAGAAGCAGGGCAGGTGTCTTCAAAATTTATCAGTCTGCTGCAAGGGATGTTAGGTAGCCCACTAGAACTGACTCAGACTTATTCTCTAAAGAGGAACCTGGGAGCTCCACTAGGTAAAAATCATGATAGTGGAAGATAAATAGAAACCAGTCAGCAGCTGCAGTCTCCAAAGTCCCATATGCTCCATCAGCCAACACCAGTCAAGTGCTTTATCCTCTTTCATTTCTACCTACTCTGTTCACAAAACAGCCACACAGATCTTCAGCCTAAGAAGCATGAGGCACAAGTGAGTTACCTTGAACAACCTAAAAGAGAGACCCTTCCTTTCCCCTATTCCTCCCAGTACCCAGCCCAAGTAAGAAAGTGAACACTAACAAGACAAGAGTTCCCACTGTACAAGCTTCTTCTCTAAAAGCATGAGAAGCAAATCAACTGAAATAGAAGAATGAACCACAGATCAGCTACCTAAGAACCTGTACAGAAAATAACAGTGCTGCAATTGTCATATATTTTAGGAAAAGACCATCCAACAGCGCTCACTGTTGGATGACTACATATCACTCAGGTATGTATGAACAACTCTGGCCATACTTCAAATATAGACTAATGAAAACTTGCAAAATTTAAATCTAAAATCTGGAGAAAAAGGTCTCATTAAAGATAGTTATAGATGCAGTGCTAGTATGTGCAAGAGGAGGAAGTGAGGAGGGAACTTACCACCCAGAAGAAAACTCATGATATTTAGACACTACTTTTCATTTGCAGTATGCCACTTGTCCTAAATTTGTCAAATAAATCATTCTCAAATTTTCTCTTTCTTGAAGATATATTTAAGTCAGAAGACACCTCTGAAGGTCTTATAGTCCAACTCCCTACTCAAACAGATGCCAAGTCAGATAAAGCTACTGAAGGCCTTGACCAATCAAGTTCAAATTATCTCTGAAGATGGGGATTTCACGGCCTTGCTGGGGAAGCACTGAAACAGGTTAACCACCCTCTGTCAGTTACTTTTTCCTTCATACTTCACCACTGCAACCTGCAACCACTGCCCTTACCTCTTCACTGCCCACTTTGGTGAACAGTCAGGCTCTGCCTGTTCAAGTAGTAGATGGTCCTAAGATCTACCCCTCTCCTTCTCCCAGCTGAAGAAATCCCTCAGCTCCACCTCATACATCATATACGTTCCAGCTCCATTACCCATCCCAGTGGCCGATTGCTGGGCTCAGTTCAGCAGGCATGGTGGTGATGGGTTTATGGTCGGACTTGATCTCACAGGTCTTTTCCAACCATCATGATCCTATGATTCTGTGATTACCATTTGCAAACCTTCCTCTCCTGGTACAGGAGAGGAGTTGGAAGGGGACAGAGGGGCACAACTGGATGCAGTATCCAAATACAGCCTCACCAGCACCGAATATTGAGGCACAATCACCTCCTTGGACCTGCTCGCTGTGCTTCTGCTAATGTGGTCCAGCATAGGCTTAATCTTCATTTGATGCAAAGTTGTTCTACTAAAACAACTTGCTTTCTACCAGGACTCTTCATGTCTTCCTCTACAGAGGCAAAAAACTCCCCACACTTATTCCTTCCTTTCCCTTCCTTCTACTTGAATTATCAAGAGGTACCACGAAAGGCCTAGTCATCACTACTGACTCATTTCTATACCTTCATTTCGTCAATCTGTAACTTGTATTACTATGTGCATTTCAACATAACAGCACAGATCCATAAAATACTGCCATTCCTGTAAGCCCTGACACACAAGCAGGTGTAATGGTTAACATCGATGGCTATCAGCCACACCTAAAACCTGTTTAAATGAATAATTAACAGCTGAGAAGTATAGTTTCAGGCTTTGGAAATTTAGTCTTCTACTACCTAAAAATGTATAAAAATATAAAGTATATTCCCTAGTATTCCTGATGAGAAACATTGATTTTAAATGCAGCTGAAAGATATGTCATATTAGAAAAAACTTATATATATATATAGCTGTTAAGGGAGTGAGGAAGGGGAAGAAAGGTGCTCTTCTGGGGTCCTTTATGTCTACCTAGTATGGCAGAAAGCCCTGCAAGATGGATTCACGTAGCAGTAAAGGCACTTCCTTAAGAACAGCTTAGTGGGGCTGATGACTCCCATCCACCACTGACCTGCAAACGCGTTGCTAGCCAGGAACAAGCAAGCACAAGAAAAACACTGATATCCCTCTCTTTAGGCCGGCCCTGGCAGCTCATCAGCAGAGGGAAGCAGTTCGACCTCTCCCCGCCGCGCTGCAAGGGAGCGGTGACTCACAGAGCCGGAGCGCCCCGTCCAAGCGGCCGCGTGGAGCACGTGGGATTGGTGGCAGCGCACCAGGCTGAGGCGAGCCAAGCCAAATGACTCGTTAACAGAGCAGCATAATTACCCAAGTGGCATAAACGCAAAGGCGGCTGCAAAACCCCGTCTGAACATCAAATGCGACGGCTGAAGCCAAGGTTTCCGCTAAGAACATCAAAGCAGCTGCTGCCTGGGGTTTTGGGCGCTGATTAAGATGTACCGTCAGCCTAAGCTGAGCTTCAAGCCTGATAAATTCCCCTTTGAAAAGCTCCAAGACAAGTACCCCGCGACTCCCAAGCTCTGCAGCGCTCCAACATGAAAGGGGGGAAAAGGCAGCAAGTGCTATTCATTACCTGAAGAGTACAGGCAAAACCAACTTCTATTAAAAATGCTCCTAAAGAAGCTTGATTCACAAAATTAGTAAGACATCATTAGTAACAGGCATTATATTTAAATAAAAACTACTTTGATTATTTCAAATCCATTTGATATCAGACAAAGGTGGGAGGAGTCGGTAAATAAATCAGAAGATTTCAAACTGAAAAGGATAAACCTGAGACATCTAAAAGAGCAACAACTTTCTAATCCTTAAAAATCAAACGTAATCTGTTCTGTACTTCAAAACAGCGTGACGAGAACAGCAACACACCTTCCTCTAGCAATGGTGGCATCAATCTTTTCCTTTCCCGTATTACGGCAGCTTAATCCACATCCAGGGTTACAGTCCATGTGTTCTCCCAAGCGACCACAAGGAATAGCTGCTACCTCGACTATATCACCGGCTAAAGAAACCCGGTGCTGCCGCTGTCCACCGATACCCAACAGAAGCATCAATAACCCTGCCTGCAACCAGAAGTCCCCACCCAGGGCTAAAGTTCCTGCCACAGAGATAAGGTCAAGACACAGGTGTCACACACCCCACAAAACCAGGTGAAAATGTTCAGGCTGCTTATTCACCAAGAAGGAATCTGCTTGAAAGGGGAACCTGCCTGTGACAGGAAGAGTTCACCAGAAGATAACTGACCCTATAGCAAGCCAAGCAGATATCTAGGAAAACTAAACCCAGATACAAAAGTATTTGCAGCTTTATCATCACCAGTGATAGCACCATAAAAAAAAATAAATAAATAAAATCTCTTTAGCTTTCAGGACTGAGCATTTTTATTTCCAATCCAAGGAACCAACCAATGGTGCAAAGGAAACGTTTCCAGCTGAGATATGGGAAGTGTAACTGGAAACGCACCCTTTTCTCAAGGTGTAACATGGAGCTTTCGTGCCCCTCTAAGGTAACTGAGTATCAGTGACACCAAACATTCGATATTCCCAGGACCTCTGGGATTCAATGTACTCCAATAGGACTGAGGAGTCCTATAAATGTATCAAAACTGAGAACTCAATAGTGCTATGAAACTCAAACAACAGAAATGATACATGCAATAGAGACTCACTGGAGAAACAAGACTCAACAGAAGCCGGGCACTCAATCATGCGAGTGATTACAGTGATTACTACAAATATATCCACATCTTCATAATCCTAAGAAAAGCTTAGATCACTTCTGTTTTGGCAGGTGGCAGGCCAAAATTCTGCAAACAAATATATGCATCTACTTGCTGGCTTCCTGCATATACTTATGAAACCAGCTATATATATTCAAATTTCTCAAGTGAGATTTCCCATATCATTTCAAGTATCAAATAAATTCTACACTGCATCTTATGTTTCTTCATAAAAATAATAGCTAATCAGAGCTTTTCTTCTTAGAGGCCTAACTTGAGCACTTTCTTTTTTCCATGAATTATAACACAAAAAATCTTAGAATGGATCCTTAGTTGTCAACAGCCAAAAAAAAAAAGCTACAATAAGATCAAGGAAAGCAGTAGTTTGGAATAGGGACTATATAGCAATTTTTATGCACATTAAGTTATTCCATATAAAGAAATTCTTTAAAAATTGTTTAAAAAAAGAAAAAAATTGGCTTTATAACATGTTTATATTGTAAGAGTTGTTAAGGGGTAATAATTGTTATTATAATCTGAACAAAGCAGAAAAATGCAGTTTTTAATTGAAAATAATCTAGAGAAGGTATCAGATAAATACTAAACAAGGATGCAGGCAAAATTACAGCTCCAGGGATAAGGTAAAGTGTAATCTATGTTACTTACAGGCTAATCTTTGTTGTGACTGTTCTGGAAGCATCCAGACTTTTCAGCTTTGAGCTGTCTAATTCAGAATTTGCCAATCTTTCAGTCGACAGCGATAAATCTCCATTTTTAATCCCATCAGCACGCAAGAAAGCTCTTCCATCGGTGCCATTGCTATGCTTTATTGTCTTGGACTCACTTCTGCCTTCCACAAACACCAAGGCAGAGTTTTCTGTCTTATCAGCCAAGGAACCTTTGGGAGACTCCAAGCCATCCTCCCCAAAGGCCACTGATATGTTCCCCTTTTCCACTGAAGTTCTTTTTGTCACCGAGTTACTCTCTGCTGCGATTAAAGTTTGCCTTTTGGAGGAGAAATCTTTTAGCTGACTCTTCATACCAGTAGGGGACACAGGGACAGCATCCAACTGACTCTTTTTATACGATCTTCTCCTTGCTGGGGTCGTGGTTGATGCCTGCTGCTTGCCCTTGTCAGCTTCAGCTTTGGATGCCCCTTTTTGAGCAGATCCAGCTTTTAGGTCCTGGCTAATGCCTGGCGAAGACAGATTCCTTTCAGGAGTCTGTTGAGGAGACTTCACTTTTCTTTCAGAGTTTGTTATCTTGTCAGAAAGCACATCGGAAGAGCCATCATCCTCAAAAACTGAATCTTCTTTCGCAGTGTTCTCAATCTGGTTTCTCTCTCCATTTGGGATCTCACTAGATGACTGAGATTTTCTTCTTTTTCCAGACCTTTTACTAGCAGATTTTTTATCCATTGTGTCTGAGTCACCACAATTTTCTTTCGATATAACAGTCACAGGTTCATTAAGAATTTCGTCTGTTTTTCTAAGATAGATATCAACCGTTAACACTCTAGGAGAAGATGTGTGCTCACTTGCTGTGGATTCCAGACCGTATGGGAAATCCTTTGGCTTTGCATGCCCAGGCTCCTCACAGACCCACGTGTTCACTAGCTGCTTGTGGTTTAAGATACTCTTTTCCAAGTCTTCACTAGATAAGTTTCTCAAACTCTTTATGAAGTCTGGAGTCGTGGAATTGTTTATATCTGTGACTGGCTGCTCTTCCAGTTCCTCCGTTCCCACATTCAGGGTGCTCTCAAAGAAGGAGTTTTTGATGGTTTCACTGCTGCTGCTCCAGTCTGGCGACCACTCGCTGTCCGACGAGATCCCTTTAGCACTCCATTCTGAAATGGTGTCGTGATACACGGGTGCTCCTTCCCCACCAAAATGATATTCCCGCGTTTCAGGAGCAGCGTTGAGGCTTCTCACTCGCTGCACCTGAGGCACTTCAGGCCCTTCCTTTAGATGCTTACAGTAAAACGGCGGCGCTTTGTGAGGAGCAACTGACCTCTCCCCTTTCCAAGTTGAAGGGTGTTCTAGTGAGCTTTTGACATTCTTCCTTTTCCCCGTACCAAATAAGTTTCCAAGCCTTTCCAAAACCGGTTTCTTTTTAGTGTCTTCTCTGGAAGACTCCGGAAATTGTGAGGAGGACTACAAAAACAAACAAATAGTTGGTTAACGTCAAAAGTATTTATTCAGTAGGTATGTTTGTATTAATACCACCTAGAAACTGAAAGGATGTGGTGAAGGACAAGATGGATTTACTAAATGAACCTAGTCTTAAATAAGAACATGAAAAAACAAGCCACCCCACAAAACAATGAAAAACCCAAGATCCTTCTGCGTGGGTTTGCCTGTATTCATTTACAAATACTTTGATTTTGCCTTACCATATCTGTAGGATATGTCCCAGAGCTCAAATTTGGGCACAAAAACTTCATGTTATCCAAAGTAATAGGTGGAAGCATCCCCAAATTTACATGATCGGGGGCATATATTACCAAATCAAAACTTTTCTTGCCAAAAACAAAAGGTGGTGACACGGAGCTACCTTTTCCTTTCCATATTGGTTTAGTTCTGACACTTGTGCTGAAAAACAATTTCACAAGCCTATGCTGCTCTACAATTTACACCTTTTATTTGTTATTAATACTAACCAAGTCCAATTTGGTTTGGTCTCGTGCTGGAAAAATCTACAGCTCCCAAAGCCAGCGCATCACTGGGTGAGCACTACTGGGTCAAACACTGCCCTGCATTGCACTTGGCCACGTTTTCCCCTCGCAACTTCTAATTAACATGGTAAACAGGAAACACGCAGCAGCATTACCAGGCAGCACTTGCATATTTACATTTTAATGTATTAGCACTTTTTAAGCCTGGGCACGGGAATACGAGTTTGGGAGCGGGCTGCTCCGAGACGGGTTCCCCGCTCCCGGATTTGCTTGGCTAGGGTTGATGATCCTCCGCAAGGCAGGGCAGGACGTTCGGCTGCGCTTCCCAAAGTTTTTATCCCGGCCGTGCCCACGCGCTTACTCGCCCCACGGCAGAGCACGGGCCGCGCCGCCGTCTCCCCGAGCC
>NW_020455005.1:838588-887016 GCF_003342845.1 Nothoprocta perdicaria
GGCCGCGGGCTGTGCCCGGGGCGCCGCGCTCCGCGGCGGGACCGGCCCGGGCGGGCTGGGGCCGGCAGCGCCTGCTGGCCACCGAGACGGCGGGTTGAAAGGCCCGCGGGGCGGCGAACGGGCGGATCCGGCAACCGGGGGACCCCCCTGCCGATGTCCCGGGGAGCGGAGCCCGCGGCGTCCCCTCTCCCCACCGCCATCCCCGGGGTCGGCCAGCCGGGACCGGCTCCACCACCTCATGGTGTCGGCGCCCTCTGCCAGCGCCCAATTAGTATTTAGTGCTTAACGAGCCCTCTTGTAATTAACGCGCAATTACTTAGGTGGGGTGGAGCGGCTTAGGCAGGAAGGGTCAAGGCCAGCGGTGCCTCTGAGGGTCTGGCATGGTGGTGGCAGCAGACATGGACAGGTCAAGCACCTTGCTGTTCCACCTCCTTGTTATCCCAGATAATATTAAAAAAAAAAAAAAAAACACAGACAACAACAAAAAGAAACAAACAATAACAACAAAAAAACCCCACACTTCTGGGTGAAAAAGTAGTAGGTTACTTATTTTGCTTTGTTGACAGGTCCCAACGCAACTTATGAATTGTGGCCCCAGCACTAGGAGAGCCCTGTGCAGCTGCTAACAGATGTAGCTTGTCCGAATGTACAAAAAAAAAAAAAAAAAAAAAAAAAAAACTGGAAATAAGGAAAGCCATATGTATAGCGGGTGTTATCACACTGCAAACAAAGTCCAACTGGTATCTTAGTCTCATAAGCAAAAGTATCACTAAAATCCAATCTCTGCAACTGCGCTTATCTTCCCCTAGTGGCTCTCACTCAAGTTGCTGATAGCAGTCCTCAATCTCGGGACTTGTTGTTGTTGTTGCTTTTACAGATAGTGGAATAATCTGCAAATGAGAACATTTGATGCCTGTGGTTTTTTCCCTCGCTTCACTGTCTTCTTTCAAGCTGTACAACCAAAACATTCAATTAAAGAAGAGCGAGGTCTATATAGAGTTCATACAGCTCAGATGGTTGAAGTGCTTTTGTGATAACAAAAACAACTATGATTTTCCATATCAGCTACAACAATCATGAGTAATGTGGCCCAATTGCTATCTAATTCCTTGATGCTGTGGATGTGTTGCCCATAGGAGCTAATTATAGCAAAAGTGTAAGGACAGAGTAATGAACATTGTTAGCTAGAGAAAAGGCAAAAGTATGAAATGTTCTGAAAAACATGAAAAGTCATGAAAGTGAAAAACATGAAAGTATGAAAGCATTCAGAAACACCACAGCAGTAATGAGAAAAACTAATTTTTCTGAGAATTCAAAATATCTGCAAATGTGGGGACATTCTATACTTGCCATTACCAAAATCAGGTAAAATATCAAAATAGAATAAATTCATCATGATACCAATCTGCACATTAATATCTGGATGAATAGCAGTTGTCACCCCTCTAAATTAGCTGGGATTACATTATCAACCCAGCAGTCATTATTACCCTTGCAATCAAGCTTTGGAGTTGCGCTTGCAAAAAAATATTTGATATGTGGATTTGGATTTCTCTCTTCCCAGCCACTAATTTTCATAAAGTCCATGGGAACTTAATTATCCTTGAGACGTCTCCCCCGTTTAAAGTTAAACTGCCCAACAAGTTCAAAAGGTGTTAGATGGAAGGGAGGAGGGACAGCCAGCCTGTCCAGTCATAAGCCTTGTTTCCTCAGGGAACCAGGCTAAAATTTTTTGCTTGATCTTGAAATAGCTGCCCTTTGTAAACTGTTTCGGAGTAATTTCTTCATACAAAGTGCCTTAATTATATACAGCTCTTTCAAAACACATAAAAGGCTTGGTACTTGCCCTGAAGAGCCTGTATTTTAACTCAGATAAATGTAGATGAGCCAGTATTGCCAGTGCAGGAGGGCACAGAGAGCAGGGTTCCTAAAAGACTGGAACATGGGCTCAGCTTGAGCCACAGCATAAAAATATTTGATTTTTCAGAGGCTAAGAGGTGCAGATCAGGCTCCCTGAGGTAGGTTTCAGCTCATTCTTAACATGGAGGCATTGGCCATTTCAGAAATCCCTGATCGAAGGCTTTGGCAGCGTCACCACACAACGGAGGACTTGCCTATCCATTCCTTGGATGCAATGGAGGAAATTGTTTCAAATAAATGTTTAAGTGTTCACTAAAGGTGTCTTCAAAGTGGTGTTCTACTCTGAAAACAAAATGCAGTCTTTTTAACCAAGCAATGTACATGTTGTTTGTATTTATATTCATACTTGTTTGTGTTAGCATCCAAATATTTCCTGGTTTGTTTGTTTGTTTCCCCTCCTTTTTTATTAGCTAACAAAAACTGTCACAGACAACTCCCTAATTTTACAAAATAATTAAACATGTGTTTTGCTGGTCTCCAGTGATTTGTTGAATTAGAACGTAAGGCTGTGTCTTAAAGGAACAACTGGATGTTATTTTGTTAGAATAGCTCATCTGAGCCAATTAAACATTACTGAAAATGCTTCTCAAGACTCACATTGTGGGAAAATAGTATTTTTACTAGTCTTTATCAACTCTGTGGTAAATAATATGGCAATATCTAGTTGGACAGTTCTACAGTTATTTAAATATTTACCTGCTAGCCAATGTTTGCTTTTAGGGGAAATAAAGAACAATATTTAGTGAAGCTGATGTTTGACATTTATTATTTACTAAAATGCCATACATAACTGAATTTCAAGCTACATGCAAACCTATATGACAGCCCTGCATGTTGAACAGTCTAATAGTGCAGGAGCCCTTTAAATTCATACCAGAATGCCAGGAATTTGGGATATCTTTAAATCACAGTATCATAATTCTAAGTTGTGAGAAACAGAATGCCTCAGAGTTCTTGCTGTCATGTGATATCCCCAAAAGTGCATTAGTCAAATACATTTAAATGAATAAGCTGCTGCTCTTCAGGCTCCAGTGTAGCACTGGTAGGTTTTGTTAAGCTGAAAATTTTGCTGGAGTACTGCTGGCACAATGTGCTGTGAAAGTATTGGTAAGAAAACTAAAAGAAAGGACACACAAATAAAAGAAGTCTGGATGGTGCAAGACCTGTTCCTGTTCGAAGCGGAGCAGGGGGAAGAGTGCATACGGTTCTCCCACTTCCCAGGTGAGTGCCCTAGCAGGCAGCAGGGAGAGCGCGATGGAAGTGTCGGCAGAAAGGAGCATCGTGTTCTCGTTTGGTTTTCTAAATAGCAGTTTTCTGATAACAATCAGTTTTCTAAATATCTTAGTAACTGCTCTTGCTCTTTTGCCTTTTTAAAAAGTCTGGGGGAAAAAATAAACACATTTGATCTGAAACTTTTTTTTTCCTTTTTTTTTTTTTTTTTTTTTTTTTTTGCTTGGTGGTGTTCGATTCACTGAGGAAAGAAAACCATTGCATAGCAATTCAATTTAAATGATTCCTACTCCTACCAGTTATCTTACCACCAGACAATTTGAGCTACCTCCGTCCCCTTTGTATACATTGACTCTTCATACGACCACAAAAGAGGTGCTACTGTTACCAAAAAAAAAAATATCCACTGTCTTCCTCTAAATAGCAAAAGTTTGGCACACTCACATTAAATGTTTTTATCATTTCTTTTAAATAGACCAGACTCAGGTAAACAGTCTCTTTTTCAGAGGCAGAGAAAGAAGTACACTGTATCAGTTCCACCTTCATATGGCATTTACTCCCTCTTCAGACTCTTTACGTAATACTCTTAAATAGGATATAAAGAGCAATTCATGGATTTTAAATAACTTCACCTGTACCTATGCTCTTTATGCAGGCAACATAGTTAAATAGACAGAAAACTTACTTATAACCAAGAAACTATAAATATGAGGCTCTTTATTAGAATGCAGTGAAAAAATCATAAGTTTTCTAAGTAGGCCTTTATTTTCCCCACAAACTATTTAGAGTTTCCATTTTCCACTAAGTCAGGACATTTTAGCAAAGTAGTCTATAACTTAAAAAAAAAAAAAAAAAAAAAAAAAAAACCCAGAGCTTTCCTGCTTCTTACCTTTCTTTCTTTTTTTTTTTTTTTTAGTGTAACATTGCATTTTTACTTTTAATCTACATTGATCTTTAATTTACTTTTAATTTACTTTTAATCTACATTTGCAACAGCATGTAGAATAATGAGAATACTGAAGCTTCATGCTTAATTTTTTTTTTTTTTGGAAGAAAATGTTCAAGTAAACAAGCATAGATATAAGTAAATCCCTTATCATTTCTTAAGTGTGAAGTAGAGAAACTTAGATCACTGAATGTATACAAAAGAAAAAAAAAAGGAAAATGAAAGAAAAAGAAAAAAACAAAAACAAAAAACCAAAGAGAAACTCACAGTTTGAAAGAAGCAAATTATGCAAAACGAAATAAACAGAAACATTTCCAAAATCTTCAGACAAGGAAAGAAGCATAAACAAAAACTGAACAGACCCTTACATGAATATTTAGGGAAGGAAGTTGAGGTAAAGCAACAGGCATGGCAGAAAAGACATGCGAGCTGCTCCCAGCTCCTCTTCCCCAGAGCGAGGTATTTCCATACGCTAGAATCGCAGCCCCCTCCCTTTCTGCCAACAGCAGCATCCGTCACTTAAGGAGACGCTCTATAAAACTAAAGAAGATCAAATTGACTGAATGATCTTAAAAAAAAAAATTGCCTATTAACCCAAAATTCTTGGTGGGGATTAAAGAAAAAAAAAAAAAGAAAAAAAAAAGAGTACTGTTTGCCTTACCATGATGGCGATAATTCTTTTTGCTGTTTACAGAAGAATAAACAAACTATAGAGTGTGAGATGCAGTCTTGTGTGTCATTAACCAAACCCCTTTTCTTAGCAATCCTCCCACGCTTTAACCCCTTCTTTCTTCTGGCAGTACTCAGTTAAAAACAGGCAAAAAAGGAAGTTGTATCCGAAATGAGCCTTTCCAGCTGATAAGTCATTTGGCAGACAAATGTTAATTGTGGAAGAGACTCAATTAGAGGATAGGGGAAGGTGCAGAGAGGTGGCTGCAAGTCCTGCTGTTTGCTTCTTTCTCAGCTGAAAGGACAGAACCTGCTGTCAAGAACCAAGAAGTTTGTGTTGGGCAAATGCCTTGCATGCACTGGTTAACAGGCAACACTGTAATGTAGATATGCAAGAGTAGAGAGAAAAATACCACACACGTTGCTTCTCACAAAGTTGATTAATGTTTTCCTGATCTGCATTTGAGATGGCTAAAGACAACGAAATATCACTTGTGCCTTTACTCAACCAGAGAGTGATTTATTCATGCGTCCTTGATTATTCAGCTTCCTGAGTTGGTATATTAAATCTGTATTTTTCCAGGGTCTCATGGAAAATGATACTATAAAGGAATTCAAAAAGCAAACACAAACAGCACCAAAATTACGAGAAAGACTCTTTCAACATTAAAGGACTGAGAGAATGTTTAAACTCTCTTGAACTTGGATGACTTCCAGAATTTAAATTCTATGAGAAAAATAGCATTAACATAAATTATTGTACTAGTAACTTTGTGTTTAAATATAAGAGAATGTGAGAAAGCTTGGTATTAGTTAACCTCACACCTTCATTTTCAAAATTTCTATCCTTGTTTCTGGTCAGAGCGCTACTGTTATGCAATCAGTGAAAATACTCAGTGAGACATCACCTCTTTTGAGCTAAAAAGTGAAAATAAACATATACTAGCTGTGTTTCATCCTAAGAGGAACTTGCAAGTCCTTGTTCTGTTGAGCAATAGAGGATAAACAGCACTTGCATTCTGGAGGGCAAAACAGGAGCTGGGAAGCCTCTTGGGTCTCCCTAGCCAGAAGTCACAACTAATAAATACAGCCTATTTCTTTTTCAACTGTGAATGCACCTCAGAGTGATCCCTGCTACACAAATGCATTTAGATTTACTACTTTTTGGTCTCCCCTGTTTTGTGAGAGGCTGCAGTGACCTATCACGAAGTCTAAACAGGGTATATTGGTACATACAGATTTAGGAGAAGTTGTCCAACATGGACCTACAGCTCACCATGACACTTCCAAATTCCTTTTGGATTAAATATTCTTTTATGATTACTGAAGACAGAATAGTTGTCTTCTGCTGTAAATTTGAATGTCTGTACTACAGAGTAAGCTATAAATCTGTGAAAATCACCTCATTCTTGGGCACCCTCAAATGCTGCTCTTGAACTGTCAATAGCTGTTACAAAGAATTATTACCGTCTATAGAAGCTCTGTCATCCTGAAAATATGGAACATTTCAGCAAGTATTGCAACATTTCAGATATGCGCAAGAAATAGCATAAGACCATGAGTTTGTTACCAAAGTGTTCCCAAGCAAATTTACAGTGACAAAAACTGCAAAGTTATCACTAATACTACAGGCTTATAGCAAAAACAAAACTGCTGGATAGGTCAGCTAAAAATGCACAAGTGACAATTTACATTTCTCAGTCTGCCTGGTACTAATCTCAAGGAAAAAAAACAGAAGCAATTTGGAATTACTTCTTTACTTAGCACTTAGATAAAGTAATACTGATGTATATTCCCTTAACAGAAGTTGTGTGCACTGAGAGCTCTTGCAATCAGGCTGTGGAAATTATATTATAAGTGTCAGACACGCTGCAATCCTTGGATCTCATTCCAGGTAGTCTAACCCATTTTTTTCAGGACTGTTTATGCATTTTTACATTAAGTGATTATTGGACAAAGAGGAAATCACCTTAGGAGCAACATATATTGGCTTTTGCCAAGCACTGCTCTAATGTGGCTACAGAGTGTTGGCTGTTCTGACTGCTCCTTGTCCTTTGTCTCTCTGCATGATCCTGCGTGTGGCTCTAGAGCAAGGCAGGATTTCTATTACACTCCTCCACTCAATTCTTTTTATTAGCCATCTCAAAGTGCTCCGGTGATGAAAGACTGAAATCACCTCACTCTTTGCTTGCATTTCGTAAGACATCTAGGTCCTTCACTGGAGGTTTAAGTATAGGGAAAGTATGCCTAGGAGTAAGTCTAACTGGCTAAAGCACTTAAGTGCTTTAGTCGCTCACTGGCACTAGCTCTAGGTATCTGAAGTTAGCTCATGATGTCATCAAATTTAGAAAAGGGGATTTTCAGTGGGTGAAACAGAGCATCCAAAGCAATAAAAGGAAAAATAAAAGTCCTCTTTCTAGCAATACATAGCACAGTGGAAGATAAACCTATTGAAGGCGTACTGGGCAAGAGACAGAAAGCCTCCTTCTAAGCACTACTTAATTACTACAAGAAATTACTGCAGAAAAATGAAGACATTAAACAAAGTGCAGATTGGATTGCTGATCTGAACAAACCTGAATTCCCTAAACCTAAGAACAAAGTGAGCCACATATATGACATTTTTGCTTTGGAAAGTAGATGGTCCGGTCCCGAAATGGGGAAAAAAGGAATATAGCTTTATGAGTTTGAAACCTTTTAGTAGGATAAAAAAGAGTGTTTAATCAAAATGTATTTACATATGAAATTAACAGAATCTCTGCATAGAAGTTCTTATTAGATAGATAAAAATCATGCAATTTAACTTTTATTACAAAATATCCTAGGATAGCACTTGGAATCTTTAAGCATACAGAAGCCCTTTCAGTTCTGGCAGTCCCCTAATATTAATGCAGCCAACATAGCTGCTTTGGAAAATTTGGACTTGATAATCCATGTGCTTAAAAAGCCCATCCGTAGAGTGTCTATAGTAAGTGTTTACACACCTTGATAACTTCTTTGATGTGCAGATTTTTCATCATCTACGGATGAAGAGTACAAAGAACTATTATTACTGAAATACCTTATCCTGACTTTCTAAAATTGGCTGGACATCTCATCTTACATTTGAATGACAATGTTATAATTTAGCATTTACTCAAGACAATATTCACCTGAGGCTTCCAGAACTCCCTCAAACTAATCATTGTAATAATTGTTACAGAGAATTGCCTTATTGTTAATCAGAATAAAGTGTATATTTATTAAACCAGTACAGAGAAGATAGGAGTGACTCAGGACCCACTGATTCCCTGCAGTATAGTGGGCAAAAATTGTGGAATACTCCTGCAAACTCTTTGTTCCTAATCCCACAATTACATCAGTATTGCCTAGTATTCACCATTAAGCAAGAGAAACTTCTTAGAGAACACGTTTTAATGAAATGAATTTATATTCATAGGTGTGTTTATGTTAGGCTCTAAACAGACATAATTAGTATATAAAACATTAAAATAAACAATACCTTCCTGTCCAGAAAACAGATATGTTACTACTTCTGAAGAAAAATGAACATTATGTTTTCCTACTACTACAGATATATTATTACAGATGATACATTTTCTTACTGTGCACAGAAACTACTGAATATTTCCTGCTAAAGACATAAAACTAAAATGGTATTAAAACCTCCCTAATATGGGAGGGTATGGGTAAAGGTATGGGAGGGTATGGGTGGGTAATGGATGAGAGTATGAATTCCTAGCTGATATTGTAAAAAATCAGTAAATTTTTGTAAATTGTAAAATTTACAAAAATTGTAAATTTTTGTAAAATGTAAAAAAATGTAAAAAATATTGTAAAAAAAAGTATCTTTTAAGTAACTATATATTTTGCTGATGAAGAATAATGTAACGGAGAATTGGATGAAGCCCTTCACAAATGTCAGCACTTTCAGGAAATGCCCAGAAATACACAGGATTATGGGTTCCATGCTTGAATTTATGAAGAAGACATTAGTTTGGGCCAAGGCCAACCCCATGCACTTTCAAGCTGGCACCAGTGTCTACGGTTCAGACAAGGGGACATTTCAAAGGTCATTTTGGAATTAACCCTTAAAAGCAGCATGATGAAGCAAATACTGTTTCGGCTACTGCAGTCACAGCGCTTGACTCGAACTACTTGTTGGGTCCTTCCTAAGTAAAACCTGGTAAAGACAGGGCTCCATGGGCAGCTCTCGGGGGCCCAATCTGCTATTTATCAGCACTTGGGAGCAGCCTAGGAGCATCCTGGTGCTCTCCCAGAAAGCGGGTAGACCTGAGGGCTTCCTGTGCCTGGATGGGACAAGCGTCCTCTGCCCCATCGCTCCTAGTCCTCTGCATCTCTGCCCTTTGCCTCTGGCTGCCTCACCTTCTCCTCGTTCGCCTCTGCCGTGATTCAGGCTTTGCCACATGACGGAGCTGACAAGTCTCCTCGGTGCTTCAGCTGTCCACAGTGCTCTGAAGAGCAGCCAGCAACAAGCTGGAGGAGCTGCTGTTTTGCTGGGCAGCTGTTTAGAAAAGAAATAGGAATGCTCCAGGCACTCAAACTGTCTATGCTTTTCTGCTGCTCGGAAAATAACCTTTTTTTTTTTTTTTTTTTCACTTCCAGAAGTGAGAAAATTATCTGCTAAAAATTAAGATTTTTATGCCAAAGGAAAAACCTACCCTCAACATATCCAGGAGGAAAACAAACAATTAAAACACTTCTGGAGAAGAGGAGAGGGGAATGATTAGAATTACCTGATAAACCTTCAGAAATCACTCGTTTCTCTAGAGTAAATGCCAACAAATAAACAGATCTTGATGTTCTTTTTATCAGAATTCTGGTTTCTAAACATATATGATCTAGTTCATTTGGATTTCTCAGACTTTTTCAACAGCTGGAGTTTTCAATTTTCTTACTCCATTCCATCCCTATTTTTTTCTCCTAGACAATGACTCACTGTATTTCAGTAAATACAGCTTAAAACCACCTTAAAATCCACCTGTAAAAGGAGAAGAAGGAAAGCAAGCAGGGCTGTAAAAATGGGAAGGAAAAAGAGGGATATAGATGGGATATAGGGGGAAATATAGAGGGAAATATGATGCCATGTTCTATTCTAAAGAGCTGTATGTAGACTAAAATATTATATTTAAATCTTTGAATATTGTTTGCAATCACAACTAACTCAAAATGTATCTGTTGAAATGTTACTTGATGTTATTTTGGAAATTACTGAACAGAACTAGTTCGTGGGACTGGGGGGAAAAAAACCCTTTCCTTTAGAATCTCTAAATCTTATTCAAATAATAGTTCAGGTAGTTTTGTAACAATATGCTCTACTTTTGCAGGTCTTGAGCTACGGCAGATTGAGTGCTTTTTCTGAAGAGGTAAGAGGAGGAGGGTTGCACTTCTTAAGGATACTCCAGTTCTCAAGAGCATAAAGACACAAAGCTGAAGGTTTGCAGGATTGCCTTTTGGAAACCCAGTATTTTACTGTAGTGGGAATTACAGAGCATATGTGCATACACACATATGTTCCTTATTGTTATATACATTATTTAGTGTATAAAGTGACAAAAGGCTGGTCTGAAGGAGTAACTTATTACTAAAAACGTGGTGTTGCCATCTCCTCAGATGTGAGGGTGCCCAGGTGGCCTGCGTGCATGCTGAGAGCTCCCTGGTCACACACCACAGCAAAACAGAAATACAGTTACACCCAAAGAGAGAGCACAGCTCCCTGCCAAAGTCCCGAAAGCCACTCCAACACATTGCACAAGTGTGGAAATGGCACAAGAAAAGCATGAGGTAAAGCAGCCGGCTGCTCTGCACACAGATCACCGCACGGCGTCCCAGCACGGAGGCCAGCAGCAACCCCCTGGTGATTCCAACAGCCACTTCCCAGGATGGTACCTGTCACAGGGAAGGAAAGGGAGGAGTATGCCCTTCGGGAAGAAGGCAGAGAAGTGCCTGGTGTCATCGCAGCAGGAGTCACACAGCCCGCATGAGCAACACGCGAGGGAAATGTTGAAATGTCAGGTAGCGCGGTGTTCGGCCCGCTGATGCACCAAGGTGGGACAGGCGAAGGATGGCCACGGATAGCGCTGGGTGCCCGGTGCACACTCCCATGTCGCTGCTGCCAGACTCTAAGTCTTGTCCATGTTTAATCATTGACAACAGGCTTCCTTAATGCTTTGTGTTGTACTTACGGCCCATTGCTTTGTCCAGGATACTTGGTGCTAGTGGAGCACCATGCTCAGTATGTGGCCGCCTGCATCAGCGCACACCTCCATGCCACAAGAGTTTATTTTGTCATTGCTAAGAGCATAAACTGCACACTATTCAGTAATCCGAGCTGGAGAACTCAGCACCACCACACACCAGGGATGATTGCCCCTGCAATTGCCTGCGATTGCCTTCAAGCAGTCATTAGCTCAAACAGAAACATGCTTTCTTCCCTCACATCTTCCAAGCTTCTTCACATACAAATGTAAACTACTAGGAAACTTTTGCAGCATGCAGTAACAGATGAAATTCCACTCCAGACATAGCTCAGCACAAAGATTATGCAAAACCTAATGGAAAGCAGGATGTAAGCTTTTTACAATTATCTTGCACCAGGGTAGGTATGTTGAACTGCTTGGAAGGAGAGCACACATAGTAACATCTGTTTTAGGCTGCCAGCCAAGAGTAAATAAATTTGTCTGAATTTTTTTTTTCAAAAAAATCCTTGCCTGTAAAAAAAAATCATTCTCACTATAATAAAGTTTGTGAGTACTTGAAAGATGTCACTCAAAGTAAGAATTTACTGATATGCTTATCTTTCTTTCAGAATAATTTGCATACAAAAAGAGGGGGTGATTTTTTTTGACTCATTTAGTGCATCCCTTCCCATCTCAAATCTCAAAATACAGGACTGACTTTTCTTATACCAATATCCCAGAAACCATGTGCTTTCTATAAACACACTACATAACTCTATGATTCTTTCCTGTCTTTAGCATTACTTTCTTCTCCTCCAAGGCCCATCGTAGCTGTCAGCCATAGTCTTGTGCACCTGCTCGTAACCACAGCTTAAATATTCTTGTGCTACAGCTCAAAAGTAAACATACAAACAGCAGCAGAAATACAAGAGCAGAAGATGTTTTCAAGGTGTGTCTGAACCAGCCTCAAGAACTAGACATTACCTAGATCTTATATTTAGGAAATAAATACTGGTGTTTTCAACAAGGTTGAAAGTAGCAAAACAAAACAAATAAACTTTCTAAATTAACACAGAAATAAATTTGTGGTTCAGATGGGGATAAAAGGAGTAATGAGCTGGGAATATGGAAAAAAAAGTGGAACGACAAGGAAATTGCAATGATGCCATCAGTCTAGTCAGCAGGATGGTATTTTATTAAGCAGAGAAGTAATTTTGTTGAGCAATACTTGGAGAGGTTCTGTCGTGGATAGCTGAGAACCTTCTCTTGTGCTGTAATTACCCATAAATTTCACGACTTTTGGAAGATAAAACGATGAACAAGTCTTTAGTGAGCAGTGTTACGAAGCCAAATCATAAGAAACAGCTAATTTCACGGTGCACCCAGTATCCAAGCTTTCTGGAATTGTCAGGATTTTGGTCTCTGCCTACACAGTAAGTAAAACTGTGCATTTATAGCTGCCTGCAGGATTCCTCGGACTTCCACCACAAATGTGATTGAATTGTGGGCACATATCATTTTCTTCCACGAATGGATCATAGTTTTGTACCCAAGGCACTTCTGCAGCAGTGTGGAACATGTGGGCAAAGCAGTGCTTAACTAAAGGCACAGTGCACATGGCTACTCTTAACTCAGTAATTCGTAGCTCCGTGGCTACATTTCCATTACCAGAATCACAGATCCATTTAACCAGAGTCGTAAAACGCAGTTGCAGCAGAACCTAGAGGATTGCACTGAGAGCAATGCCCATGGTACCTCACCAGCCGCGGGCTCTCGCGCTGCCGCATGCAGGTGAGCCCGTGGCAGGCCCCACTGCTGCCCACGCACTAGCACAAGTCAGTCGCTTGAGCAGGGGCTTCCTGGCTTTTATATTGTTCAGTGACCAAGCTAAGAAATATTTAGAATAAAAGTCAATACCCTGAAGTACTAAAGTGGCAAGAACTGGCAAGCATGCAGTTCAATCTTCAGCTGATAAAGCCGTTCCTTAGGACGGAGCAGCCTCCATACGGATTCTTTATACAGGTGGTGTTACATAATGGCTGGAGGTATTTGGGCCAGCCTTGCTTTATTTGAGAAATGGCTCTTATCTCTAGCCCTCGGAAGCATCCCTTTCTGGCAAATATGCTATTCAACATGGCTATGATTTCTCTGTAGACTGTGTTCTTTATTCACTATTTATTAAAGGGAAGCATATCAACTGAAGGTATCTCTGAGGTAATCCCCCTAGGTTTGCAGGATTTAACGTTTTGCCAGATAATTTCAATTTACTGATTTATGACACTACTTACTTACCAACCTTGGCATTTAAAATTAATTTAAATCATAGAGGCTTCTTAGAGCAGACATGTTTGTGATGGACATAAATGTGGCCTAAATGTTTTAAGTGTTCTATATTTTCTGGCTTTTTTGCTGATGTCTGCACTATTTTAATTCTGTTTGCTCCTTATTGGTACTGTGATTTTTTTTTAAAATATGGATTATATGCTTATCAGCTAAATCATTCTGGGAGCGTATTTCAGGATTAATCATCTCAAACTATTGCAAAATATACCATGACTCAGAGTTAAGTATCCTATAAAAACTTTAAAACTTTAAAGAACCGACAGAGCGAATTAAATATTTGCTAAGTCTAGTATAAATCCTTTGTCCATGTAAGAAATGCTGGCATAGGTAAGACAAAATGAGGCACTCTTTTTCTCTTCCCACATCTCTCCACCCTACTCAACTGGTTTGGTTTGAAAATTTGATTACTTTTTTTTTTCTCCATGAATTTCAAAGTGAACGCTTTGGTGTTCTTTTCCTATTACCGTTGCTTTGTTACTCAAACCACAGCGTGGTTGCAGCCTAAGAATAGGAACAAATTGCTTAGATAGAATGAAAGAAAAAGAAACAATTCAAATAAACTATTATAACTTTTTCATGTTTTCGTAGACATTTTTAACCGCAATAAGGAATTGCTATGTTGGCCAGCCAACAGAACAACATCCTATTAAAATTCATATTAGAAGCTGCACCAGTGACAAATAATGTAAATTCTCATGTGATCCAGACTTCATCCTGTTTGATCTTTTCCATCCTCTCCATATACCCCTTCTCCCCAGTTCATGCCAAAATATTAGGATAGCAGTTCAAAACTCATGGTTCATGGATAACATCCCACATATTTTATTAAAGTCATGTATATGTATACAAATAAATACTTGTGCATTTGTATGTATAAATAAATTCTATGTATATGCTATCCTGTAAGAATCTCTCTTTCACTCTTCCTATATTTTTGCTCAGTCTAAAGAAGGAAATATATTTCTTCGAGTTTGCCACAAATTAGTGTGTTGGAGGCACATGAACATGCCATGACAATGTCAGACTGTCATAGCCAGATCTGCCTATTTAATTTGAAGAGGTTAAAAATTAAGTTTTAAGATTTATGGCATGGGAGGTTATTCTCTCTTCTGCAGGAAAGACACCACAGGAATCATGTGATTAGAAAGAAAGACAGCTGCAGTTAACATAAGCATGATTAATCAAAGAGGGAGTAAATAAAGGCCATTTCTCTATTGAAGAATATTTGGGGGGAATTATCAAAGATTTTGAACCTATCTGCCCAATGGCATAGGGGAATTCATAATGGAATAAAAGGAAAATGGTTCAACTTGTTAGACCCAAGATGAAAGCATTACCATTATTTCAGGTGGACCAGGCACAACTGATGGAAAAGGGTGACGGGGTAATGAAGAGGATGTGTGGAATCCCCATGTGGTAGCACTGGCTAGTCTGCAGTGGAGATGGGGATTAGTGAGGCTTACAGCCCAAATTTGGTGATCCTTGCTGTCTTTTTCACAGTATGAATGACAATTACTTCAGCAGGAAATGATGCAGGTAAAATGTCATAAAATTTCCCCATGCTCAGTTCTCGTACAAGGCAGGTTACACAGGTTAGAAGTTTCCTGAAAATTTGTGGGGAGGTTGTTTTTGTTTTTTCAATTTACACCTGAGAAAGAAATACATCAGCATATGTTCTTGGCTCCTGCATGATGTACTTCATAGCACTTTGGCTATAAGGCTTTTTCTTGGCTTTTTGATGATTACAAGCTGAAGGATGCTTTTTCTCTTGGATTCAAGCTTTGGGAGGAGAGGGGTTAACCACTGAAAGGTCTTATCTATTGAATTTGTGGCGAACCCGAAGGCAAAGCTTGTTCTCCTCTCTCTCACCTATCCACAACTGGTAATTTCGTTGTCTGTTACTCTGGAAGAGGACTCACCTGCTGTCTCAGTTCCTGGAAGTTTACTAAATGAGATATAAAACACTTGTTCTCCATAGTTTAAAACATCAGTCTAGAAGGTACCTTTGAAACTTTGTGAGATCACAAACAGACTTTGCATTTTGTTATTTCTTGAGTAAATAAGGTACAGTTATGGAGAAACAGTGTGAGGACCTCAGTGGGATGTATTGCTATCCATACTCTGAGCAAGGCAGAAATTAAATTAAAGAACCAGATGAGGAATTTTAAACTGCAAATAAATAAATGAATAAATAAAACCTAGACTTTGACCAGTCATCGTCTTGAAGATGAGTTAAAGAACAGGAGACATCTGCGATCTGCATATCTGCTGTCTCAGGAATATGGCAAAGGCAGTGATAGAATAAAGTCATTTAATCCAGCAATTTGACACAGAATCAAAATGGGCTTCCACAGCCACACCTGGTGTTAGAAGCACTCCACCCTGTTTCCGTAGTTAAATATTCATGTCATAGGACTGAATCGTTGTGCGAAAGGCAGTGGCTCTGTTTAGGTAGCAAGTAGGTGTGAGAACTCTTATCTAGATGGAGAATCCTGAGAAACCTTTAGACAGATACCTGGTTATAGGTCTGAAAAAAATCAACACCTGCTTAATCAACACCTGAATATGAAGAGGAGAGGAGAGATTAGCAACAGAGCACATAAAAACGACCATTAAAAATATGTAGATCTAATTCTTTGCTGTCATTCTAAAGTTTTGAGATTTTCTGTTTATTATTCATAGTGAAATAATGATTTAAGAAAAGTCTTTTCATGTCTAATTCGCTCCATTCACTATCAGCTGAAGTCAATGTAAACTTAAAACTGCTCTCTACAGCAATAAATGCTTTTCAGTCAAACTACCTATACCGAAACATACCATTTTAAGGCCCATTTCTCTGTAGTTACCCAAAACACAAGGCCATAGGAGCTAGCCATATCCTGGGCAGGACTTCTTCTCAATTGGTAATAGCATCCCTTTTGTCCCTATAGATATTGTATGACTGTAAAGTATACATTTAATCTGTGATCTGGTCCCCAAATGGATTTTTTGTTATTATTCGTAGTGAATTGAATGATTCAAATAGCCATAAACTTGTTTCTTCATTCATAAGAACACCGACATATCAGTTTAAAGGAAGACCACCATTGATATCTACTTCATGTATGACAGGCTAGGTCACAGCACAAATAGTCATAAATGTGGATCTGCATTTCTGTATTTGAGAAGAACGCATAGAAAGCTCATCTCCTTCATAGTTATATAGCTGACATTTTCAGCTGTTCAAGTTAGAAGTTTACAATAAATCCAAGGAAAACACTCTAAACTGCCTTGCAAAGCTGAAGAAATGAAAATCTTTGCATGAAATACAAAATACATGTGAATGAGCATCACAGGTATTTGATGAGACAACAGTACTGGTATAAGAAGAGGTGGCTTAAAAAGAGGTAGCTTCTTTCTAAAACAACGGTGCAGTGAGAGGAGATGTTTTACCCCTATATTGGGCAACACAGCATTTAATCCTAGAGCAACACTATCAAACAAGAGATTTTAAATATTTTTTATTTCCTACCATTTTACTACACCTATTTATGAAAGCCAAGAAAAAAAGAAAAAAAAAAAAAAGAAAACAAAGGTGTATTGCATATCAAGAATAATTGCTCTGAAGTACAGGAATAGGTAAGATGAAGATTTTTTAAACAGCCCTGGAACAAGATGAAAGGAGAAAACAGAGGGCATATTATGATAGAAGTTTATTATACACTAGGTAATTGGATGGGGAGACAACTGTTTTTTGATCAAGCAAAAGAAGCATCCAAAAGGATGGAACCTGACGGCTTTAATTACTTCTTGGAATTACTTTTTTCTTTTTTTTTTTCTGTTGGAAAAGAAATGCAAGACAGAGACAGTCCAACAAGTTCTTGGAATATGCTGGGGACAGCTTTTTCTTCAGAAGGTGAAGAAAACTATTAAGGGAGTGGCTATTTTAGATCTTCTGCTGACTAGTAGTCAGGAACTGGCTGAGAGTGGAAGAGAATTTAGGTGAAAGTGAACTCTGTCACTCATCACAAGCGCAAGAAAAGGAGAGAGAAAGCAGAAAAAAATGCTGTTTTTTGTTGTTTTTGTTTGGCTGGTTGTTGTTGGATTTTTTTTTTACAAACCCAAACCAGATGTTTACAAGCTCCAGGGACTGATAAGTGAGGTTTCCTAGGAAGACTGTTTAATTAATAGAAGAATGCGGGAGAGCTTGTCTCTTTTAGTCATTGCTATAGTCAGCTCTTAATTATCTGAGGTGAAGGGAATAAACTGAATTAGGCAAAAACAGAGGATAATACAAATTAGGCAGTGTAAATTAGGCTGCAAGACTCCAGTTAGAATATTCACCTTTGAAAGGTGAATGTTCTTATGAACAGATTTCCGCAGAGAGGACAGACAGGAGCCTAGAGCAAACAACACATGTTCTGTGTCATGCCCCGTTTGCTGCTGCTCTCCCAGAAGAAATGCTGAGGGAAGTCAGAGCTTCATTAAGCCAAAATCCCCATAATCCAACCATCAGCAGCAGGTGACTCTTCACAATAGCAAATTATGCCAATACAGAAGAATCTGTTGGCTTCACAAAGACACACATAATGATTCCTATGGAAAATAAAAATAATTTCCTTGATTTTTATGATTTATCTCAGAATTAGACCTTTGAGTTATGCAGCAAAGTATGAAATGATGTGACCTGCTCTGAGACTCCTTTTCAACATTATCAGCAAATATTGCTTGTTTCCAGGTTACAGGAATGACACAGTGACACAAGGAATAAAATTAGAGGCAAGTATTTCAAAGAAGGAACACAATATCAAGGCAGAGGTTCTTAAATAACTGATGAATTGTGCCATTCTTAACATTGCCCAGAAAAGCATTTGGATGTTTGAGTTTTTGAGGAGAAGTCTTTCTAAAGAGGATCAAGTCCATCCAAGACAGTAACAAGAGTGAAGAGCAATTTGGTCCACTGCAAAGCTAAGTCCCCAGCTGGCTTCTAAAGCACTAGAAGTTCTATCCCATCAGCGTACTGCATCGTTTTGGTGTTTCATAACTGAAGAACTGAGCTTTGTTCACAGACATGTTTCTACAATACCAACTGAGCTAAGAAGCCCAGTGAGATCACAAGGGATATTTGGGGTTTATAATACTTTTGTTTGCAGCTAAAGACTGAAGGCTTTAGATCCAAAGACTTCAATCTAGAGATTAGTGGGTGTGATTTGCTGGCTAGACCAGACTAGGCAATAGATACATTTGTTTTATAGCCCTCATCAAATATATTCAGATGAATATTAGTTTTGCAACCAAGAAGAAACATAGCTTTTTCGATTACAAGTCTACTGTGCCTTTCCGTTAACGTGAAAAAAGTAAAAGCATTTCTCCATGGAAAAAAGAAAGATTGCAATAAATTAAGACAAGAATGGCATTGCACAATTTTGTCTGCAATCTGAAACAAAGTTCTCACATTAGAACAGAAGCAATTAGCATTTTCCCTAGCTTGCTTCCATGCAATCATGCTGCTGCCAAGCAAATGAGTAACACTATATGAGGCAAATGAACATTAGAGAATGAATCCATAACCACTTCTCCTTCACTGTAATAAAACTTAACATAGAAAACAGCACAGGTTAAGTGAGAAGCGGTAGAAGTGTAAATTCTGCTCATTTTGTTGTTTTGCTTTATATATATTTTATGAACAAAAGGAAAAAAGCCATATGGTTTGTGAATGTAAGTGGAAGATCTCCTCGAGCCATTTCCTTTGCTGGCAGTTTATGCCACATTCATTATGTACCTTCTTTATTTCCATATATGATAGTTGTTTGAAAATTTTCCAATACTTCAAACTCAGTTCTTAAAATAAGATTACAATTACACCTCACATTAAATTCTGTTTTCAGAACAGTCATCCACTTTATGACATACATGTGTGGATGTGTGTACATATATATATAATGAATAAACACATATTTAATTTTCTCTTACCTTTCTCAACGCTGCTGGTAATGAAGCAGTAGACATTGATATTGCTGGAATAGCATAGCAGTCTGAAGAGATTATTGATGGCATTTGGCTATCTTGAACAGTATAGCGCGTGCCTGATATATCATAGTACCTGAAAAGTGAATAAACATTGTTTAGTTAATACCTCCAAGGGAAATAACCTCAGAACTAGTATCTGTATTTCCAGAGAAAACACACCAAGCTGTTTACTCCTGCCTTAGTGGTTCCAGGCCTCCAGTACTCTAAAGTTTATTGTTTATTGGGGGTTTTGTGTGTGTGTTGGGGTTTTTTTTTTCTGTTTTTGGTAAAATATTCCCTGCTCTTATTTAGATACTAATTCTTCCCAGCTTCTTTAGCTATCTGAAGTTCTAACTTGCCATCTTTTTCCTAATAACAAAACATCCAAAACTGAATACAACATTCAGCAGTGTAACCACATGAGAGCCAGAAGGCAGAGAAATTACTCTTATTATCTCACGGCACTCCACCTCGACAGACATAGCAGATTACAACATAGGGGCTTTGCAGTTCCATGTTACATCACAAGTTCTTCTCACCTTCCTCCAGGAAGCTGTCACAAGAATGAATCAGTTGAATTAATGTGACAGAAGCTCAGGGAGGAAGGGGACAAGCTCTTTTCATTGGTGGCCAGCGATAGGACAAGGGGTAATGGCCATAAGCTGAAACACAGGAAGTTCCGTCTCCATGTGAGGAGGAACTTCTTCCCTGTGAGGGTGCCAGAGCCCTGGCACAGGCTGCCCAGGGAGGCTGTGGAGTCTCCTTCTCTGGAGGTCTTCCAAACCCTCCTGGATGCCGCCCTGTGCCCCGTGCTCTGGGTGTCCCTGCTGGAGCAGGGGGGTTGGAGTAGATATCTCTAGAGGTCCTTTCCAACCTTGAATATTCTGTGATTCTGTGATTCCGCTCCCTTCTCCACGGCAGGGCCACCCTTCCCGATTCCCGGCGAACAGACAGCTAGCGCGGAGCGGCTGACGCGCACGCGGCGAGCCCACACCCTCGCCTTGCTCACCCGGGCCTGTTTGTGTAGGCACAGCCACTCCTGCCGAGCGCCGGGCGCCCCCGGGGAAGACGGCGCTTGCAACAGCTCGGGAAAGTGATGAAACCCTCCCAGGGATTTTGCAAGGCCCCCCTCGTGTCTGAGGCACTTGGAGAGCACAAGCGTAAGAGGCTTGAAAGCAGGAAACGCAGTTTGAGTTGAGTGTTTATGATGGAACAATTCGTTAGTTTATTCTCTCATATGTGTTTGCAACTAATTATGCCCAAAACACTCGGAATATGTTTCCTGGTCCACAGCAGTGAGAGTCTGGAGTGATTTCATATAACTAATGAAGATAATAATGAATTCTGTGGCGAAGCAAAGGAAGAGCAGGCAGAAGGCCTAAAAATGACTAAGATCTAGAATACGGAGTGAAGCACTAAAAAGAGGGAGGAAGAGCTTTGCAAGCAGATAATCTGCTGTTTGCCAGCATAGAATAAAACTACTGACTGGAGAAGTAATTGTAAACCTTTAGATAGAAATTAAAATGAGGAATCTTCTCCTCACGGTGCACATCACAAAACATAGCCCCACCATTCTTCCACCTATGCATATGTCCGTAGTAGTGAACAGAATGATATTTTATGAAATATATATATATAAAGACATTACAAATAATTTTGAAGGGAATTAATCTGCAGATTAAATACAACAAAACACTAGTTAGGACCAAAAAAAAACCCAACTCCCAGAAAAATGAAAAAGAAGGATAGAGGATATTGCCATATATCTAAAATTAATAGTATTTATTAAACTGGCATCCCTATAATATTGCAGCCATGGCTTCCCCCGTAATCCATTATATTCAGCCCTCATATCCATCTGCACGCTGCTATTTTTTAGAGCAGTCTTTAAGCTATGCCCAGTAGATCATTCTTGCATATTAACTGCTGTTTTCAGTCAACACTTCCATGCGGGATGAGATCACATCTTAAAAAAGAGCAAGCATGTGTGAACAAGAACAACTTGATTAAAAGAGAAAGATATTTCCTCTGTTCAGATGCTCTGCCCACCCTCTCCTCTCTTCCCAGTGTCCTATTACCATTTTTCTTTGTCTCTAGGACTAATTAGCAAAGTGTCTGTGCTGACAACCTGCAGCAAAAACCCGGAGCGTTGAGTGAGCGGCAATGAGGCTTTCCTGCTGGTCACCCATCATCCGGGTGCTGTTGACTATGATGTGTGCATCTACACTGCAACATAATTTAAGTCTTGCTCCATTCCGTTTTGCCTCAATTCCCCCCAGACCGCACCCCACGGCAAGCAGCGTATCTTTGGCATCATGCTGCAAAAACACCCATCTCACAGGCAGCAAAGCAGCCCTCACATTGCTCCAGACACTTTGAACCAAAGCCACACAAATATAATTACAGTCTTAGAGCCACTGGGGCACCAGACCCAGGTCAAGGGCTGTGCAGAGCAAACACAGCCAGTTCACTCCAGAGGTGGGTCGTTGTGGGAGGTATGCATGCATATATAAGGATAGTTCCCTGGGGCAGCACCTTTAGCACTGTAGACTCTGTTTTTTCATTATTTGTACATTATTTGGGTTGCTGTAGTTGCAGTTTGAATACAGTTTGAGCATTTCAAATAGCCTGCTCTGGGCTGAAGTTTTCCATACAAAGCTGCTGCTCATTATTTCTTCTGTCATAAAACCAGTATGTAGACTCCCTGCACGGTCTTCAGCAAACTCCTGTATTTACCTAATCTCATTCCAGTGCCCCACCATTACCAAATCCCTGCTTATAGCTTTTCCTTTTCTCCCTGTTCCAGGGTTGTTCCTACTCCATCTGACTCCGGCTCCTGCAGAAGTGGCTTGTTACCCTGAGATATCACCTCTTGGCCCTACCTCCCAACACGGCATCTAAAATTTGGAGCATCCTTGTGGCCTGAAAGAGAAGCACAGCTGCTGTGTGACTTTCTGCTGGGCTACAGGGGGGTAGTTTCTGAAGGAAGGCTGAGATTACAGAGTTCCCTGAAGCATGACCTGGGCAAACTGCGGGAAGGCACAGGCGCTCTCCTACCAGAGCCCTGCCATCTAATGGCCACATTTTGGCTTCACAAGCAAATCAACTTTTAGTTAGGCTCTGCCTCCACCTTTCTTGATCCTGGAGATAGAAAAGATTGTTTAAACTACCTTAGGTCACATCTCCCTTCCGTGGCAGATTTATTCCTACTGGGTTCTTTAGGAATGTTTTGTCATCCATCTTAATAACAGGGTTAATACCTGACCTAAAAATACCCTTTGTTATAGTTTCTCCACTCTGCCTTACTATGTCAGCCTAAATAATTCCTTTCTTTGTTCAGCAAATTCACACAATTTAAATATTTGCAGACTTTAGCTGTATCTCTCACTTAGTCACTATTTAGCATAATCTTTCCTTTTGTAAAATTACTTCCTGTATTCTCCTCTATGCCTGTTTCCTTCTAAAAACATCTTGCTGGCAAAGCAGGGTTCACAACTGGATGCAATGTTCTGGTTCCAACCATAACAAAAAAAAAAAAAAAAAACCAAAGAAGAGGTCTACTACCTCTCTGCTTTGCTCCACAATACATTTACACATGCAAACTAAGGCTGCACAAGAGCTTTTTCTAAAGCACTGTGACTCCACAAACTTGTCATACTTGTTGTCCACTGCCATACCTAAATGTATTCGTTTTCTCAGCCTGCTTTCCCAGTACAATATACTAATTTCAGGTTATTAAATATATTTGTTTGTATTTGGCCGTTTGTTGAAGCTCTGAGCAACTGCTCTGAGCTGAAATGGTTTCAAGCTCCGGGCTTTCTTGTGCTTCAAACAGCATGCAATTGGAAATACTACATTCATTAGTCCTTCAAAACATGTTTTCTGGAATTCTAACATGGATACACAGCATTGCTGTGTGACACTTTTCTAGTACAGTGAATTCAAGAAGCTTCTGGTTTCTTATTCTAAGCAACTCCTTTCTGTTTACAAAATCAAAAAAAAGCCCACTTGTCACAGCAATTAGTGCTCTTCTCCCACTAAATCTAAAATTATCTTATTATTCTTTACCATCTTTTGACTGTAGATAATCCCAATACAGGCACTTGTAACTGAAAATAGGTACACTTAAATCTGGGAACTTAATAGTTAAAATTTCAAGGTGCACCAGAAGTGTAGCCGTTACAAACCCAGCTAAAATCTTCACAAACAGTAGCGTAGAGCTTGATCTTCTTTGGCCAATGCCAGGTGCTCACTACTGTTTTACTCTTTTTCTCCTGGTTATTTAAACTGAGGAACCTCATCACTGTAATAGAGGTAATGTACTTTGCTGGCATGTCTTCTCACCAACTCCACTTTCTTCCTTTTTCTTTTTTTTATGTTTACTTCACAAATTATCATCCTGTATTAATACTGCAATTAGGAGGTTTATGACAAATTTCAGTTTACACCTACCATAGAAACGTGCAGGGAAAAAAAAAAAAAAAAGGTTTGCTCAGAAAAAAAAACCTAAGAAAAGCACTTCTTTGGTTTTGAAAACATTTGAACATACTAACGCATTTTCTAAAACTGTATTTTATTATGTGATTACTTGGAAATAATTTGAGTTAACTGAAATTCTTTCTCCTTTGAGTGGAAGATAACTGAACAAACTTTGTCAGGTACTACATTTCAAGGACCTGCAACATTCTTTATTGAAGTGGTACTCGCTACCTCTGTAAAAAAATATGCTTCCTAATAAATTACTAAAATACGAAGTGCAAGACGTCCTCCTTGAACTCTCACTTGCCTTTTCCTTGAAATTAAGAGCCCCAAAGCCTTGCTGTAGCTGTGTGGCCACAGGGTGGCACCTGGAGACACTCGCCCCAATGCCCGGTGCTGGCTCTCGGTGCAGCCAGCCGCGCTGGGCACACAGCTACACCTGGCTGTTTTGTTCCTAAAATGCAAAACATCCTTGATTTTCTCCACTGTGAAAATGAAATGACATGAAATGTGTATAAAAGGAAATGTGTATGAAATAGCCTGTGGATGGAAACCTGATTCGTTGAGCAGTGAATATGTACAAGTCTTGAGAATTTTTTAAAGAATCTGTCATATAATTGGCAGACCTGAGAGAGAAGATATACAGTGAACTTTTATACTGTGAATTAACTGAAGAGCTCAGTGGTATTGGAAGTTTTGGTAGCATCCAAGCAAGACCCCCAAGCAAGGTCAGATTCCAATTTTGCAGGGCAATGCACGTATACACACTATTACCATCCCCACCCCTTCAGACCCTTAGTACCTATCCTCCACTAACGTATCTCATTTTATTCTTACCAAGTACAGAGCTAATCTTGGTATTTATATCCTCACCTGACTTTAAAGCACTGTGTAAACAATAATCATCACATTCACTTGCCTAGCAAAGTTAATATTTCATACAGTAAGAAGCTCAAAGAACAAGATAGAGCAGTTTGACTAAGAAGACAGAAAGTCAGCATCACTCATTGCTTTAAACACATGGTGCCTTTGTTCATATTGACTCACCAGGAGCTGAAGAAGAGAAATATCATGTTACCGCATTATTTTGCTGCTTTCTGAGAATACTTCCGGAGATACAGAGAAGTATTTACAAATCCAGGGATATGAAAATGCTTCTAAATGTACAGACTCACGATTGCACCATTTTCCCTCTGCTTTTATATCCATATTAGCATTTGGTTCAAAGTGATAATTGGAAGAATCCAGCGAAGTTTGTACTCTTTCCTCTTTAAAGCTGTCTGTGTGCATCAAATAATCTACCTGAGACTAAAATCCACCTTTGAAGAAGTGCAATTTAGCTAGGCATTGCCAAATACAGCACAATTCCAGCAGCCTTTAATCCTTAGAAGCAAGGCTTGCACCACCGCACCAAGAAGGGAGGAAGGGCCCAGGCAACTTTGATACATGTAGGATGTGTGAGAGGCTCCTCGCACTGTGTCCAGCCCTCTCATCGATTTATCTCATCAGATTTATCTCAGCTCATCGCAGTCTCCATAAACTGCACCTTGCAATTACAGCAGAGGTGCTCTCCTCAACTGAGTTGGTTTCTTGAGCCAAATGAGCACACGGTCGAGAAGAAAGACAACCAGCCCATGAGGAACCAGCTGTTCTACAGGCTCATCTGTTATGCTAAGGCTCACTGGAATGAGGGCTTTTGGCAAGAAAGGGCTGAGCTACCTTCTCAGAAGATAACAGTGGCTTATATTTAATAGGGATTTGCAATTACGTTATATTAACATATTCTTTTCTGAATATCATCAATCTAAACCTTTTGGAAATCTAGAAAACAGTTCTAAACATGCCACAGGATAAAAAAAAAAAAACAAAAAACATCATTTTTTAAAGAAGTAGCACCAAAAATACAGTCACAGGCTCTTAATGTAGACATGGAAAATTAGCTTGGAAAAGTGGTCATTAAGATGTTACTGAGCTTTAAGTAGAAAGGAAGAAGAATTCATTACAATGGTTGAGCAACTGTTCTTTGACGCCAGGAATGGAAGCTGAACTTAAATGATGTACTCAGTTAGAAGTAATACACAACCATTAAAATAGATAAGTATGCTCATGTAATGTGACATGCCTTCTTGTTTCCAGACTTAATAATGGACTGTATAATTTTAGATTTCAAATAATGATAATTTTTGTTACGAAAGATACTATTATGGACTGTCTCATTCACCTAAAAACATGTTCCTGCAGAGATTTTCATATAAATCCTAACATTTTACAATCTGAGTTTGTGAAACCACTTAATTATTCCCATTTAAACTGGCTGCATATTTCTATAGTGAACAACCAAGTGAAGTCTGAATGGTGTCTTAAAATAATAGGATGACAACACTCAATGCCAATTTATGAATGCGTTCAACGGGCTAAATTTGTGACTTTCATGTCTTGGAGCAAACAGTCTAAGCTTTATATGTGTATTTAGAGTTATGCCCATAAAAATAATTGTGAAATGCTTTAACACAGAAATATTTTAATAACTATGCTTTAAAAATCAATTTTCATACTTCCCATAGCCTTTCAAGTCATGAGTCCAGGAGAAAAAGTGGTTTGAGGAAATCCTGGAAAGCATGAAGCCTGTAAGCAGGAGAACAATGGAGAAGGTGACAAGGCCATTCCCAGGCAGTAAATATCAATTGTGGTCACAGCTGAGGCATTAGGAGTGGTTTTGTCCCAAACTCTAGTTCAGCATCAAAATGAGATGCCATTAATTTCACTGTATATCTTGTAGCCCTAAAGATTATTATCAGAGCTCTTCATTCTTGAATTCTTCTCAGAGCAATGAACACTGATACTTAAATTGTCAAAAGGTAAACATCAAAATAAATACGTGAATGTGGATGGGTTTTCTTCACACCTCCACATCGGACAGGCTTTCTGCCAACTCAGACATCACAGCATTAATTTACATTCAGAAATGTTTCTTTTAAGCTATTCTGGCTTTTTAGCAAAGATGAATTTACTGAGCAAGTACTGACAGATACCAGGATTCCTTCTGGGTACAAGCTCACTGCAAAGCAATCTACCTGGATCTCTGGATCTACTGCTACAGAACCAGAAGGTCATAGGCTTTCATAGCCTCTTCCACTTCATCTTTCAAGGAATAGAAAGCTGTCTTCTGAAAACATTTTTGCAGCTTGTCAAGTCCCTTTCCCACTTCCCTTTTTCACCTCTGTCTCTTCTCCACAATAACCAAAAGTGAACTTACAGGCAATGAGGGAAGGTAAAAGAAAGCATATGAAAACCAGAAGAGAGGGGAAAATGAGATATGAGAATGAGAGGCTCATGGGGAAGGAGATACAGACAAACTAGAGATAAATATTTACTTAAGAAGCACACTGACAGCCCATTTTATGTTGTGTAACATTTCATAATTTAAAATAATGAATATTCTGTTATAATTTTCTCACACTTACTTCTACATTGCCTGTTAACAGCTGTCTTCTGGATTACTACACTACAAGGCCTTTAACTCATATGGGTTATGAACAGCTCATCTTCCAGCCCCAGTTCTTGTTCATGCTAGGATGCTTCCATACCTCCTGAGAAGGAAACACCTTTGAGTTAATTATATTAAATGTCTGGGATGGTGCCTGCCAAGTGGTTCTAAACACAGGAAAGCAGACAGAGACTCCTTGTAATGAATAAAAACAATGCACTCTTATAATGAGATCATTATCTCAGGGAAAAAACATTCAAAGAAAAAAACTAAGACAGTAAGCTTTTAACTTTGAGGAAGCCAATTACAAGAACCTTTCTGTTTCTTCCTCTTACACTGACCTATAACCATGCTTATAAAAGAAATATTTGCATCTTGTCTCTTTGGTTTAACAAACCAGCTAGAGCATAAGAAGTTATCTCAGTGCATTTCCAGTTTTGGATGAAAATGTTTGATTTGTCCATCAAAATGTTAACTTCCAACCACACCTATTCTTCTGATTGGGTCAAATCCATCATTATAGAAAGGTACCTCTCTACACGGCAAGCAAATGTAGATCTAGCCCTGCTTAGCTTTGATTAGAGCTGCCATCTACAAAATTACTAGACTACTGCAGTTGTGTTTGAAGCTGAATTAAGAAGAAAATCCTAAGGGGGTGAACTTGCTCTTCCTAGCTGGCAGCTATACCATTGCCTGGCTCTAACCTGTCTACCTGCCCTGGTCTGCAGCTTCCAGGAGTAACCTCTACCTCTTTTGCTGAAGGAAGTCATTGGCATGACTCAGTAAGTGACGTGCTTCAGTTCTGTCATCAAGAAATCAATTGTTTGGGCACAATTGATTGTGACAATCAATGACCATGTACTTTCTGTATGCAAGCTCCTGAAAGCCTGTAGTCAGAAAAAGATCATGTGGCCATTTAAAAGCAAATAAAGACCCAGCATGACAAGGTTTTGGGTGTTCCTTTGGGAACAAAGGATTTGCTACCACCCTATTAGTTCAGCAAGTTAGGTAGCTCAATTTGGACCTTGTCTTAAGCAGCACAATATGTCTAATTGACAGCCGAGGATAAAGAGTAATTAAGTAAACATTTCAAATCACACAAAATAATTCTATGACAATTTCAATCACATTTTACTTTTAAAATAGCTCACACATTAAACTTTATCCTAAAGCATCTTTTGGAACAGATACATTATGAGTCCTGGACTTTATACATGAAATACAAGTCGCTCTGGAGCCAGTTCAAAGACTGACTTCTCTTAAGTCATCTAGAATGTCCTATTTACAATAGCTTCCTACAGACTCATCTGCCGGCAGCTCTGTAGTTACCTGCTAAACCTTGCACTGTAATTTCTGTATTTGCCTACTTTCAACCCTCTAAAGGTAAGAACCAGTTTAACAAGATATTTATCTTGTCGTTTGGGTCCCAGGTGGGGGCAACTCCTTCAAAAGGGACTAAGAAATTAGAATCTCTTAGAGATAAATCCTCAGGATACTGAGGTAAAATATTTTATAAAATCCAGCGTGATTAATTTCCAAAAGACAGAAAAAAAGCAAAGTGCTAAGGTAATCAAAATTCTATTCATTTGTTATGTAAGGAGAAAAAAAAGGACAAGTTTTTATTTTATTCTATACACAGAAGAACAAATGAACATTTCAAAATCTCCAAAACCAACCTCCAAACTCAAATCTTCAAGTGTTCTGAAAGTCTGCTAAGCATAGCAGGATATACATTTTAAAATATAGTTATCCTGGCAGTAGAACTTTATGGCTGCAAAATTTATCCCAGCAAAGATAGAGACTTTGAAATCTCTGCCAAAAGACACTTCATATCTTCATGTGAGATAATACTTATTAATTCATAACAAGTGGAGAGGAAGAAGCATCTAAAAATGACAATTAATTGCTAAATATTTTAAGATTATTTTCAAAATAGACAATTTTATTTAAATTTTGCAAACTGATAAATTATAGATTTCAAAATAGAATGACAAGATTTTGATGAAGCATCATAAACAAATGATCCTTGTAAAAGACTTGATTTGAGCTATGTTTCCATCGAAAACTATCACTATAACCTGGTCTGTATGTCTTCTATTACAGAGATCTTACACATAAAAAAGTAAAAGAAATATATCATTTTCTATTATTGTTCCCATTCTATAATAGGAAAGACCAGTAGTTTAAAAAAAAAAAAAAAAAAAAAAAAAAAAAAAAANAAAAAAAAAAAAAAAAAAAAAAAAAAGCACTGAAGTCTTGGTTTCACTGCTTAACGTTAGTCCAACATCATTTTAGGAACTCAGTCTCACTAACTAACAAGTGCAATAGGCATTTTTAGGACCTTAAGAAAAAATATAACCTTGCAGGTAGGACCCTATTGCACTTTTACAATAGGACCCTATTGCACAGTACAAGATGCACTTACACAGGCATGCCTGATACTCTTCTCTCTTACAGATGTGCCAGAGGAGCTAATGAAAAGGAAAGCAATAAAGACTTATCAAGCTTTATCATTTTCAGCACAAAATAATCTAGAATTTACATTTCATTTTGCTTACTCAACTGACTATGGGATCTGCTCTTTCAAGTTAAGTTTATTAACTTACCACATAGACCTGAATCATTTAAATATAGCCTCAAATGTGTTTTATCTTCCTAGCATCCATGTTCAGTCAGAAGTCACACAATATACTAACATGCAGTCTCTATTTCCAAATAAAAAGAAAAAGCAGCATAGACGAACACCTGTATATACCAACTGGCATAATATGAGTTAATAAACGTAGATGGTGTCTGTGATGCAGCAGAAAAAAATGGGAATGCTCAACTGAAGACAAATAGAGGAAGAAAAAGTACAAAACAATTTGTTTTTATTTTACCCTTTGTGTTGCTTTTAGCTTAATTCTGAGTCTCCAGTCATTCTTTTTTAATACTTTACTAAGTATGCAAGAGTTGGCTCAAAAAGTAGTTTAGCTACAGCAACCTTGGCAGACACTTTCTAAAAACACGTTTCTTAAAATGGCTCTGCCAGTGCCTAATAAAAAGGCATCCATTTTTCATTAAAGAAAAGCTGCAGTCCACCTTTGCTTTTGTAAGCTGTGGACAGTGGTATTTCTGTGCCTCAGTCTTTGCACAAATATACAAAAACAAGCAAGTACCCTGCAAGACCTGACCTACAGACCGCAACAACAGAAGCTGTAGGATGACTGAAGAGTTGTGTTTGACATCTACCTTTGGAAACAAGAACGGCCTCTCCTCCTCAACCCTCACCTTCATTATTAAATTGCAATTGGGTCTAGATGAAAGGACAGTGAGCAGCATAAAAGCAGGGGTGGATAGCTAACCAAAATTAGCACATTTGTGAAGGAATTGAAATATTTTTTTTTTAAGCAGATGAAAATAATGTTCCAGACATACGAAACACTGAAATCATGGTGGAAGAAGTGAAACACTTCTGCAAGAATGACAGATGACAGAAGTACTTTAAGAAAGGAAATATAGAAAGGACTGAGAAGGAAATGAATTTGTTTACTGATTTGAGCTTCTGCAATTTGTTGTTTTCAGTTGCATATATGCTAAGTAGGCTCCTAATGAAAACTCAGACCGAAATATTAATCAATGAAGTGTAATCAACAGTTTAACAGCACACAAAAAAAAAAAAAAAAAAAAAAAAAGGAGAGGGTGTAACAGGTGAAATCTTGAAATCTATTATTGTTTGCATTGTAATTGCACTGTGAATCCCCAGAGTCTCGCTGTGGTAGGTCTTGGCCCAAAAAAGTAGGTATGTCCAATAAGTGGGAAGGGAGGAGATGATTATGGTGAAATACTTGCAATTATCATAACAGTTTCAGAACAGGAGGTGTTTTATCAGATATTTCAGAACAAAGACATAGCGTGTGATGGGAAGAGCTGTGGTGTCAACAGTAGGTGTGAACATAAAAGTCAATTGGTAGTACGGGAACAAGCACCAAGGAGTCATATGGAAGCACAGAAGCACAGAATGTTTGAGGCTGGTAGGGATTTCTGGAGATCATCTAGTTTCAACCTCCCACTTAAGCAGGCCCACCTAGAGCATAATACCCAAGACAGGGTCCAGCTGGGTCTGAATATGACCAAGGATGGAGACCTCATAACCTCTCTGGGCAACCTGTTCTGGGGTTTAACCACCCTCACAGTGAAGAAGTATCTTGTTTTGATTTGTGCTTAAGTGGAACTTCCTGTGTTTCTGCTTGTGCCATTGACTCTCATTCTGTCACTGGGCACCACTGACAAGCGTCTGGCTCCATGTCATTCATATATTTCCTTCAGATTCTTATACACATTGATAAAATACTCCCTGACTCTTCTCTTCTCCAGGCTGAACAGGCTCAGTTCTCTTGGTCTTTCCTCAAATTATAGGGGCTCCAGTCCTTTCATCATCTTAGTAGTCCTTTGCTGGAATTGCTCCAGTAGTTTCATGTCTCGTACCAGGGAGCCCAGAACTGGGCCGAGCAGTCCAGCTGTGGCCTCATCAGCACCAAATAGAGGGGCTGGATCCCCTCCCTCAACCTGCTGGCCACACTCTTCCTAATGCACCCCAGGATCCCCTTGGCCTTCTTGGTCACACGGGCACACTGATGCCTCATGGTCAACTTGTTGTCCCAGATCCTTCTCCCCAGAGCTGCTCTCCATTAGGTCAGTCCTCAGTTTCTGCTGGTGCATGGGGTTATTCCTCCCCATGTACAGAATCCTGAAGGGCTGAGCTTCATGAGGATCTTCTGTGCCCATTTTTCCAGCCTGACCACGTTCCATCTGAATGGCAGCATGGCCCTCCAGTGGATCTGCCACTACTGCCAGCTGTATAACATCAGCAAGTGTGCTGACAGCACACACTGTCCCTTCAGCCAGGTCACTGATGTATATGTTGAACATATATACAACTTCTTATGGGTTTTCAAATCAATATCACAGAATATTAGTGGCAGTCACACCAACTTGATGGCAAGTCAAATTCTTCCTCCAGGAAAAGAGATATATTAATCATGATACTTCTTTATTAGTTAAGTACTGATGCAGGACCACAGGAAGGTTACTTTATGGTAAAGCATATTGAGTTCTTTGTTTGAACACCTTTATATGGGTTAACAACATGAACGCAAAGTTTTCAGGAATGTGAGTTTACAGATACAAGGCACAAAGGAAAATTACACAAGAAAAAGTAAATAATTAATATCAGAGAAAATTAATATGAGAAAAAAGTATTGAGTTAAAATATTTAAAAGATTATATTCAATTTATTTTATAAATAACAGGTGGGGGAGGGGAAAATATTTCCTTTAGACTGTTATGAAACAAAGTATTGGGCAAAAAGCGTCTCTGCTGTCCTTACTATGCAAGTAAGTCCCTACTAGGCTTAGTAAGCCCTGAAGCTCAGGATTTACTTTTTCTTATTGTAAGCTTATTAACTACAAATGCTGTAATTTGTAAAAATTATCCAGGACTTTTCTAAGCCTAACCTGCAGCATTTGCGTTCATGTTCACCCCAGGCAGTTTATTTTAACAGCTGTCAAAATGCAATGTCACGTGTTCTTCCCTGTTGTTTGTTTGTTTGTTTTAATCAGCCTTAAACTTCTTTGAGTAATTTGGTGATTCTGTCATTAATGATTCTGTATAGATATGGATATGGATATATACATATACAAAACAACACAGTCTGTCCCAGTTAATAAAGAGATATAATATTTCTTCAACTTTTATTTGATAATTTGGGCTGTTTCATAGAGATCTTTCTGATCTCCAGGTCACAGAAATTCTACTTTTAGTCTTCTAGACTATGAATGCATGTAAACCTCATCTCTTCTGTGGTTCTTTCACTGACCTTTCAATTTTAGTTACGCCTTTTGCAAGACAGTCCTCAAACTGACGTAATACTTCAGCTGACAATAAACCATGAACTATGGATGAGGACCTCACCTCCATGGGACTAGGATGCCTTCACAGCAACTTGTCCTCAGAAAATTCCTTGTGTTTAAAGGCCTATTTGTTTGTGAAATACATACTTTTTGGTTAA
The DNA here is from genome assembly GCF_003342845.1 of Nothoprocta perdicaria. Lineage (NCBI taxonomy): Eukaryota > Metazoa > Chordata > Aves > Tinamiformes > Tinamidae > Nothoprocta > Nothoprocta perdicaria. Next base: position 871,900 of record NW_020455005.1, read on the forward strand.
CATGTATGAAACTATATTGATCTATTTTAGTTTCTTTGCCCTATTATCCTGACTTATTTCTTTCACTTGAAGCAAAAATAATGTTTAAATTCATTCCTGTCCAAAAAAATAAAAAAGGAGATATCCTTTTCAATGGATAAATCAATTACATTAATGTTCCAGTACAAGTGCACACATTATATGTACTTGAGCTTTATTACCTCTCCTTGCAGTAGTACCTATTCATGTGACATGCTTTGTATCTAGCTTAGTATTTTTATACTAAGGTCATAAAGAGTAGAGCATGCCTCAAAATTTCAGTTTCCTCATGAGTATGAAATCCTGTGTTGCTTTATCTGTAGAAAGACAGGCCACAGAAGGTGCTTATAGATAATGTATCTCCAGGCAAGCTAAATAATATATACTTCAGGAAATCCTTTCTTGTATTATCAATTATCAATAGGCAAATTCCAACATGAATGATTCAATCAAATCAAAGGTAGAAACAGGAGAACAGAGACTTGAAAAGTTTTGCTGAATATACCATAAAACTTGAAGGCTCTGATAACTCACATAATATTTTACAAATGTGAGACTGTAAAACTCACTTTGGAACTCTAAAAATCTAAGATAAATATATTTTTGATAATGCTGGAGGTGCTACTTCAAGAATCCTGGCAGCCCCTGTCAGTTTGACAAATTCAGACTTCGTTTTTAAGCAAAGATACTTTTCCCAAGACTGTTGGTTGAACTTTCAACAACAGTGGCTGGCTTTGCGTTCTGGTGATATATAGCCATGTGTTAGACCTTGGTCCTCTGAAATCTACTCATTTGTAGGTCACTCATCTATAGATGATCACTTCAACTTGAGAAGAAGAGCTGGGAAGAGCATCTGTGAAACGTGTAATTGCCTCAGGAATATCTTTCTCCGGGGACCATTTCTGGGTGGATTCCGGGCATTTGTGCTTGACAGGTTTGTCAGGTCACAGAATAGTTGGAGTAGGATATTATCTCCAACCCTCCTGTTCAAGTAGGGTCAACTATAGCAGGCTGCCTAGGACCATGTCTAGTCAACTTTCAGATATCACGAAGGATGGAGACCCTACTACCTTTCTTGACAACCTGTTCATTCACTCTCACAGTAAAGAAGTGTTTTCCTGTCTTCAAGTGGTATTTCCTTTGTTTCTGTTTGTTCCCATTGCTTCTTGTCCAGTCACAGACATGTGGAGAAAAGTCTGGCCCCATTCTCTTGACACGGCCCCATCAGATATTTATACACATAGATCAGATTCCCCCTGAGCCTTCTTTTCTCCAGGCTGAACAGTCCATCCCCTTATATGATGCTCCAGATGCTCCAGTGTCTTCATCATCTTTGTGGCCCTTTGCTGCACTCATGCAGTAAATCTATGTCTTTCTTGTACCAAGAAAAAGAATGGACACAGTAGTCCAGGTGCGGCAGAATAAGAGACACTTCAGCCATCAGTCTGTCTCGGATTCACCTTTCCAACACCCGCTGACATTGGCAATGATAGAGAATCACAGAGAGAGAATAGCATCAAAGAGTTACCTAGATAGGATTTTTTTTTTTTAGAGGATATTTCCATCTGGGTAACTCTCTGAGGCTGTTCTCCAGCATTGACAGGAAAGATCTAACTTGATTTTACCAGATCTATCTAGACTACATCAGAGACAAAGTCCCAGGCTAATTATAAACACTTGCAAAAACAGGATAACAAACAGGATTGCTGCAGAACAATCCTCTGCCAACACATCCTCTTAGGTCTGGCAAATGATGAGGAGTCATAGAGAAAGGGAACACCCTTCCTCCAGAGAAACAGCCTTGTTGCCAATGGCAGCAGGGACATCATGGGAACTACATACCCTCAGCAAACCAATTTTAAGTTCCTGGGGCATTAGTCAGTTTTACCTGCTGCTCAGATGCTTGAAATATCCTGGCTTCATGGTCAGACTCTACCTTGCTATCCTGGGACCTGCTGACACTGGTGCTGAATTTCAAATTGCTAAGAAGTATCCATCAACCATGGTACCATGCTGAGAAGCAATGTCAAAACTGTTTCTTCATTATCATTTGTCTGTGAACAGCTCTGGGAGAGAAGTAAAAGTCACCAGCAGTATCACAGCACTAGTTCCTCCTCCAGTGCTCGAGTTGCATGAGCACTGCTGGAAAACAAGCAGGCTTCCAGTTTGGGAAGATGCTTGGTACTCCTCCACATGCCCCTGATTGCTGCTGTATTTGTTAATGCTTGCGTCTTCAGCTCTAAAATCTGTGACAAAGGACCTAAACCAGTGGGTCCTGGTTGATAAAGCCTACTGAAATATAAAAATAAAAGCTTCCTGACAATGAGATACTTGCGCTAAGGCTGCAAAGTGGCTGCAACACATGAAAACACCTTGCTTTTTTATTCCTCTCTGATATGAAGCACATGTTGAAGCAGCAGAACCTGAGTCTTCTACTGATATCACTAAATCAAAAAACCTCTGTTGGAGCATGCGCACATTCACTCTTATTCACATCTGAATACCCATAAGCAGAACCACTCAAGAAACAACATACCTGCAGACGAAATGGCCAATTTAAAATACAAATGCAGAGAAAAAGAAAATTCTACTAAAGTCTTTTTCTGAGCAGTTGTTGATGATGATTTTTTACTTCTTTTAGGCTGATTTCTAACATCCCCTGTAAAACCTGGGCCATAAATTTCAGCTGACAGAATAAGCAAAATATACTCCAAAGTTTCAGGGTTCACAGGCTAAAGTAACAAGGAAAGCAGAGGCAAGCAAGGAAGATATAAAAAATGCTAAATCAAATAAGTCTGTTGACATTCTAGTATCTACTTGGCTAGTCTCTAAGTCTCTGACACTCAACATCCTTTATTTCACAGCTCTTTTCCCTGACACTCTTTACATAAAAAAAAAAAAAAAAAAGGTTTAGGATTAAGAAATAATTCAATGTGGTTTATAGGTGGTTCAGTTTATGAGCAGGCATGAAAACCATTAAATAAAGTGAAGGCTTTATTAAAGCCTAGTGCTACACTAATACAGCACTACAGTTTAATAAGAGACATGAATATGTCCACGGGGAGTCGAAATGGAGAGCTCAAATACAGAAAACATGTGAATGAAGAGAGAAAGCAATTGCATATATTCTTCCTACCAACTGAGTAAGATGCTATATGGAGAAGATTTCAGTACTTTCTCCAAAGGTAGAAAAGACTCCATCACCTGAAATGACAAATCACTCAGTTACTCACAACCCCTCCCTACCAAAAAAACAAACAAATGAACAATCAAAACAACAAAATCTGCCCTTGAAGAATCAGGATGTGATTACTTTTGAAAGCAAAAAATGTAAGCATGTGAATGACCGTGGCCTGCACATGGCTAGTCACACCTGCTTCATTAGATGACAGGGACACCTAATTTGTAATAAGCAGAAAAAAAATCTTTATAATCATCTGTGTCATGGACATCCTGCTGCTAAGAACACAGCGAACCAAAATGCATACATTAATAGAAAAACAGGTATTAAGGTGTAGAGAAAAGAAACAAGTTTGGGAGAAGACAAAAATACTTTCAAAATTACAAGAGAAACATTATCTGGTGAACAACCTGTGAATTACATCAAGAAGTGATATTAAAAACAAGCAATATTGCTGATGAAAGAGAAATCTGTCTTTGTTTCAGAAAGGCACAAGTGAAATAAAAATGCTAAACTTGAGCAACTATTTAATGAAGCAGAGTCAACACTGGTAATTTTGATAGAGGAAAGAAATAAAAACCTGATTATAACTCATTGTTTTGGTAGCTGTCCCAGAGCAATTATGGAAGGGTTCAACTTCAACTTAAAAAAGCGTATTCAATTCGTGATTAGAAGAAAATGCAGATGATACCCAACTGGGTGGAGATGATACCAAACTGCACAGGGCTGTGCTGCCATTCAGAGGAACCTAGAGAGGTTGGAGAATTGGGCATTGAGGAACCGCATAAGGTTCAGCAAGGACAAGCGAGCAAGGATCCTGCACCTGGGGAGGAATAACCCCAGGCACCAGTACAGGTAAGAGATTGACGTGATGCAAAGCAGCTCTGTGGAGAGGGATTTGGGAGTCCTAGTTGACAACAAGCTAGCCAAGAGGCAGTGATGTGCCCTCATGGCCAAGAAGGGCAACGGGATCCTGGCTGCATCAAGAGGAGTGTGGCCAGCAGGTCAAGGGAGGGAATCCTGTCCCTCTACTCAGCCCTGGTGAGGCCGCACATACCTGAGGGGAGAATGTAGGGAGGATGGGACCAAACTCTTCTCAGTGGTAGGACAAGGGTAGTGGGTACAAACTAAAATACAGGCAGTTCCATCTCCATGTGAGGAAGAACGTCTTCCCTGTGAGGGTGCCAGAGCCCTGGCACAGGCTGCCCAGGGAGGCTGTGGAGTCTCCTTCTCTGGAGATCTTCCAAACCCGCCGGGATGCCGCCCTGTGCCCCGTGCTCTGGGTGTCCCTGCTGGAGCGGGGAGGTTGGACTAGATGATCTGTAGAGGTCCCTTCCTACCTCAACCATTCTGTGATTTTGTGAAAAAAAATTCCCTGGTCTATAACAACAAATAGTGGGAACATTTTATAAACCACAAATTAATTATCAAAATGTGGACTCTTCAGGGCATAAAGAACTAGCTTTAAGAGGAATGCAGGAAAAGCACAGGGAAAATGAAGGGGAAAAAAATCACTGTTTAGTGGAAACACCACAAAATTCAATGAATAACTCTGATCACAGAAGAGATTAAACATATACAAACAGGTACACAGAGGTTTACCTTGAAAAAAAAGAAAAAAAAAAAAAAAGAAAAACCCACACATAGGCAAATTAGTCTTTTACGACTGTAATGATAACAAAGAATCATTCCAATCAGGTTTAATAAGATCACAAGAAAAGAAATGGAAAAAAAAATGCAAAGCAAATAACTGATAAAGAAACTTAGGAGGACAAAGTAGACAAAGAAAAGAGACTTCCTAATAGTCACACCAAGCACCCGTGAAATAGGCAGTCACCATTCAAATACCTCCATGCAGTCACTGAACTGCTATTATTCCCTCTAATGCTGCCCCACTGGTTTAACAGCTAGTGGGATGTTCTTCCAGGGCAAGCAACCTGCCTGGCTTCCAACAGTCTCACAGGACACTTCCGAGAGGAGGATTACATAGAGGACACAAAAATACATGTTCAGTTTAAATGAGAGTCATTTGGGATGCAGATCATTTAAAAAAGTATTCGGGGCTAAATTACTATTCATTTCACATATTGATTTTATATGCGTTTTTACAATACATTTATAAATTTATAATTGAGGTTGCTTTTTGCTTTGTTTCGTGTCAGTCTCACATTGAACTTAGCATTTATAGAAATATAAGGCATTCTGCATAACAAGAAGATGGAGTTTGCCCTCTGATTAGATTTATTTCAACCAAAACAGTTACATTTTAAAGCAAGTGCTGTTCTTCACCTTTCTATAGTTTATAATGCATCCTTAGCCCCATAGACACACAAAAAGCAGCTCAGGCCTGACTTTTATTATCTTGAACTTAGACATTCTCTGAACTGTGCTTTGATGCAAAAGGAGCTTGTTTGCACTAGCAAGTCTACTTGAAAGTCAGGATGAGAAGCCAAGTATCTTGGAAAACTTGCATTTAGGTTACATAGGTTACAAATCTGTTTTTTTTTTTTTTCTTTTTACTATAGTAGTTGCAAGGCTATAGTTGATAGTACTGCCTTATCTACCATTTTTTTTTTTTCCATTCTTGGTGAATTATAGCAAAAACATGATCTCTCCCCTACAGAATTTGGCTTATGCATAAATTCAGTGATATAAAATACTAGAAATCCTATGTTAAAGCTTACCACCTCTACCTTACTTTGAAGGTACAGATTTCAACTTGTCCCAAGTTAGGAAGATACCATCTAGGTCTCGTTAAAGAACTGGTTAGTTCAATTACCAGTTGCTCCAAGCCACAGATGCACAGCAGAAGATAGTGCAAACAATGAGACAGACTCATAAGAATAATAGTACTATTAACAATGCCTTTGGATTTCTACTTTACCAACACATGGAGCAGCAGAAAGGAAGGACTAAATAGGCATACACAAACCAAAAGCCGTACCTCTCCTCACGGCTGTGTCTGTATGGGTAAAATTACTGAGCTACCCATAGCTCATAACATGAGCTACCCAGGTTATCAAAGGTAATACGATGGCTACTGGCTCAGCAAATTATTCCGCTCAGCAACTTAGTGTTACTCTTAAATGTGAAACATATTTAGAGAAAACAAGCTCCATAAATTCTTGCTCTTCATCAAGTACTCGAATATTCTTCAAGAAAAAAAAAAAGTAACTAATAGGTGGGTTTCCTTTCATTTCCATTCCTGTTTTCTCCCCTGTTGCTTCAGCTTTTGCAAATAACTAAGGAAAGCTACAATGCCTCAACAGTCGACAACCAAAAAATTCCCGCAAGCACAGAGAGACATCCCATCACTCTGTGCACTATGAATTATTTGTACTTTATCTGCAACCAGTAGTCAGAGGTGAATCATCAAAACACTGTACTTCCCAGATAGACATGGCTCTATAAAATGCACTCCTCTCCCAGTAATCATATAGCTTTGGTTTTATGCCAGATGTGCTTATACTGTTCCAAAATTCTAAATATACTTGTTGTCAACAAAAATTACACGTTACTCATTTTAAATGATTCATGGCTGGCATAGTACTCCCAGCTAAGTGTAGGAAAACACTTCAGCATTGCTAATCACAGGGTACGTCACTGCCTGTTGTGGAATGTGCACCATGAGATCACAAATGACAGTGTCAAGGAATTAAAATGACGGAAATCAAAACAAACAAACAACTCATTTAACCCTTCTGTGAAGCAGAGAAGAAAACACGAGACACTTCCCCCCCAGAATTCATATGGTCATGATGTCACTCAGAATGAGCTTGAACACCTCGATGCCAAGTTTATGCAAGTCCACAACTTTTACATTGTTCTACTATCAGGCATGAACAGCAACGTGCCCTTCCGGTCACTGTATACTGTGTCACATCTCTAAAAGTAAGGCCAGCTCTCTCCATGGGGAGAGGGGATTCTTCCCCTCCACTTAGCACATATGGATCATGTGTCCTCTTTCAAACCTCCAGTAAAAATGTGGGTAAAATAGAGTGAGTACATATCCAATGTGGATAAAATAGAGTGAGTACATATCCTTATGGGCTGGAGCATGAGGCACAAGGAGTGCCTAAGGGAGCAGGCTTTGCTTAGCCCTGAGAAGAGAAGGTGAAGGGGATATCTTAATTGTTGTCTACAACTACCCAGTGGGAGCCAAACTCTCCTCAGAGGTACACAGGGATACAGCAAGAGGTGATGGACATAAGCTGAAATTCTTTTCAGACCAAAAAAAAAAAAAAAAAAAATCATAATGTTCACAGAGAAGTTATGGAATCTCCATCCTTGCAGACAAGAGTCTCCATCCTTGTAGATACTCAAAAGAGACAAAGACCTGAAAAATCTGCACTAACTTCACAGCAGGATCTAACTTTCATAGAATAATAATTGTTGGAAAAGCACCTCATTTACACATTTCTTAAACATTGCCAGGGATGGTGACTCCATCATCTCCTTGGGCAGCCTGTTTCAATACTTTACCACTCTTCCTGTGTAGAAATATTTCCTCATATCTAATCTGAGCCTCCCCTGTTACAACTTGAGGCCATTTCCTCTTGTTCTATCAGTAGTTATTCTGGAGGAGAGATTGACCACTGCCTCACTACAACCTCTTTTCAAGTGGTTGTAGAGAGTGATAAGGTCTCCCGAGCCTCCTCTTCTCCAGACTTTGAAGTACTTTGAGTGGGGAGTGTGACAAGATGACTCCCAGAGGCTCTTTCCAGCCTAAATTATTCAGATTCCGTTGTGTATTTAAGAGATGATGAGGAAAGCATTCTGCTAGGTTCCTGCCAGGAAGCAACAATATGACCACCTCACTTCCTTTGGAGTACCCTCTTCTCATGTGTAACACAAAAGCTTCCACTGATATTACAGGTTCTCAGCACCTTTCATCATTGTTAATTAGAAGTCATCTTTGACCTTGCAAAAGGTCTGAGCACAAGAGACAGTGTTGTGGTACCTGCTCCTGACCACAGAAGAGGGACAGATGGAAAGTAATGGTTTGCACTGGGTCACCTATCTTAAACCTTTTCTGCTCAGCTATTTATAACATGATCAAGATCTATTGGCATATGCATAGATTCTCCTTGATCTGAATGGAATTAGATACCATTCCTAACCTTGACTTGAAAACAGTACAATAGCTTTGACAACAGCAACAGTCCAAAATACTCAGCATAGCATAATAGTAGTTGAGAAAGATTGAACAACAACTATAAAGAAGTTACTTAAAGGATGCACTGAGACCTCTCTGCTTTGAGTTCTCCAAGTACTAAGTTAGTCTAATGGTAAGAGCAAGCCCTTTCAATCCTCAGGAACAGATATAGGTAAGGGATCCCTGTAAATATATGAGCACAGACCTCATACAAAAGCCACATTACTTGAAGGAAGCTTTAAAGTATCCCAATTGAAGGAAAAAAATATATATTTTGCCCAAATAACGATTATGCTGATTATGATATTGAGCTTTGACTAAAACATAGGATTTGGGGAATTCATCAGACCTGTTTTACAGTTTTTTATAGTACAGAATATTCTTTTAAATTTAGCTTGGTTAATTTTATAACTGTAAGTTCTAGCTGAAAAATAGATTCACTTACCAAAACAAATACTATGTTTTGTAACTAATATTCCTTTGCTTTCATTTCAGTTTCCAAGTACAGTTCCAAAGTGAGGATAAGGAAAAATAATAGGACTTCTGCACACTTAGGAATGAAGGACAAGACAAAACTAATTTTCCTGAATTAATATCAGTTTCTGCAGTAAAAAAAGAAGGAATAATCCCTTATATTGATCAATCTTTGCCAATTTTCCCCTTCTTGTCTCAAGAGAGCATTGAATGATGAAATATTTGATGATAGATTGTGTAAGATCACAGTGCTAGGTGGCTGCATGAACAAACATGCAGTAGAAGGAAAATTGTACAGTAGAAAGTTTGCTAGGTGTAAGAAGTCACTAATATAAAAATACTGTACACAAAGACACCAGCTACATTATAGGCATGCAAACCTTCACTTCTGTAATGTCTGTTTTGAAAACTGAAGATGAGAAGGGATCCTTCCCTTGCACATGAACCTCCAATTATAGAACAGCTTGTCATGTTTTTATTGTATTCTAAAATATAAGCTGCTAAAGGAATAATGGCCTACTGCTAGTATTTTGTCATTTTTTCCCATTATAAGATACCATTTTTGTCAGCTTTTAACTTTAATAAATATTTTCATTTTGGTTAAAATTCTGCCAGTCAGACCCTCAGTCAAGTAGTCTCCTCTCCCCTCTGTCCTGCTTCCCTTCTCTCTTCTTGTACTCATAATGAAGAAGAAAAATCAGCAGTCATGCAAGAAAGCTTTGTTTTCCTGTGACTTGTCCGTCTTAGTGCTCAGCAGAAGTGGGGTGAGTTGAAATCCCAGTTCCCTGAAGACCATGAGAACTCCAAACCACAATCAACTGAGCAAGACCAAAATTCTATGGAGAAAAAAAGAGTCTCCATGTGAGGAGACACTAATCTGTGGACTCCCTGTATCAGGCAACGTGGAGGGAGTTTAGCTGTGCAAATTCAGATGTTGGAGCTATCACCTTCAGGAGCCTTTCACAGTCAATGAGGAAAACGAGGCACCTTAAGGTGCAATTCATTTAGCCCATTTTAGACGCTCACCTTAGGGTGAGATGAACAGCATGCCAGACATGCATATTTGTCCTTCTTGATTACAAGGGCAGGAACGAGTTCAGATGTAGATACCTAAAATTAGAGGATCTGGATCTTGCCTTATATTTGTATATGAAGTAATCACACTAAGTACATTCACTGTTTCAACAACAGATACTACTTCTGTTTACCCATGGCATTTAAGATCACCAACATGATATTAACCCCCTGCGATTTAAGAAAATCGCAGGGGGTTAATATAGAACTAATTCTTCTGTTCATACAGAACTGTCAGAATAAGCTAATTAATATTTTATTCACATTTATCTTATATTCATTTCTATTTTATTTATATTACATAATTTTCTCCATGCAAAGGCACTGTAAGCCAGCACGTGAAAATACCTAACACAGCCTTACTGTTTTCCCCCTTAATTTATTATTTTCACAACCTTAATTAAGGGAGGATATGAAGAAAACAAAGTAATCGCCTTCTTTGAGTCTTCTCTTGTGCGCCAAAAAACTTGTTTAACTTTTCCAGTTAGGTCAACTGATCTGCAGATATCACTGCTCTGAGCAAACATCATCCTGCTCACATCTTCAGGCCTTCAGAAGCACAATAAAGTATCACTCCCGTATTCCCCATGCAGGCAGGAAACCACTAGAGAATGAAGACTGAATTGCTTGATGCAAATCTCAGCAAGATGAATAGGGATGGCGAGAGAGACAGAGGGTTGTAAGGACAGGGACTGTGATGAATAGAAGATGATAGATGAGATACCAGTGTTGAGAAAGAATAGAGTGAAATCTCCTACTTTTTTTTTAGTAGTAGTATTTTTAGATAGATGGTACTCACTGAACAGGCATGCATTTTACATTTAATATTTTTTATAATGCTTCATGCATTATTAAGTGCCAGCTCTATGTATCTGCATTCAATAAAGGCATTTGCACTGTGTACATTCTTAGGGCAGTTTTCACTATGGTATTTGTGCTCTTATTAAAATTAGAACACCTTCATCTTTTTATTTATCTCACTGTTTAGGCTGTGGATCAGGAAGATACATGAAAACCAGAGGTGTCAAAACTGGCCGTAGTTTGAGATACCTAGAACTCGATTTCCCAGAATATGCTTTATAGCCTTACACTTACCCTGGACAGTGCAGCTACTACCTCAGTGGTACCCAGCGCTCCTATGAATCAGATTCACCTGAGTACAGTAGGATACATCTACTCCCAAAATACACACAAAACAAAAGCAGAAGCACCCCTACTTATTTTCTAATTTTCTTTAATATTTAAGGAAAAACACAAGAAAAAGCAAAATCAGCAACTATTGAAATGCATAAGCACCTAAACAAGTCAGTCAAGAAATAGCTATTGGTTCAGATTTTTTTTTAAAGACAAACTGAAAAGGAGAGTATTTTTCTTTACGATGGTGTTTTCAGAGCCACCGAAATTGCTCAATCTGAAGCACAGAAACAGCAGCCTATATCAAGTTCATTCCAGAATAACCTACTACTGTTCTCATGGCACAGATGTGCCATGTTTTCATAAACATGTTTACATGTTTTCATAAGATGGTATTTTTCACTTCTTATGAATGCAAACAACAAATGAATGTTTAAGCATGCCACCCCTCTTAGCTTAGCCTCTTTCTAGAAAAATGTTTAAAATGCCTAGATTTCCTTTATTAGGTAGTAATATTGATTAAAAAAAAAAGTGAGACAAAATGTTTTGCATGTAATTATTTGATCGTGATAGTTTAACATAACTTTATTCTTCTAGAAAACAAAATTAAACTAATAAATCTTTATTAGTAAGCATAAGGCATTATGCTTACAAAGAACTCAGAATTATTCTTCACTCTTTTTCATTTCCACTTCCCACAAAGTAAATGCAAGCAGCTACACTGCTAGACATTTGCATTCAATCCTGCAAAGAACACAAAGAAACAATTCAATTTCTTCTTTCATCCAGACAATGCACACATGTAAATTCACACACCCTGAAAAGTACAGGATCCCAGAACAGTTGGGGCTGGAAGGCATCTCTGGAGATCTTCTGATCCATGGGTATAGTCACTTAGGGCAGGTTGCCCAGGACCACATCCAGCTGGGTTTTAAGTATCTCCAAAGATACTCAACACCTCTGGACAACTTTTTCCAGTGTTTAACCACCTTCACAGTGAAAAAGTGTGTGGTGGGTTTTGTGTTCAAATAGAAGTTCCCGTGTTTCTATTTGTACCTCTTGTCTCTCATTCTGTGGGTGAAGCATGATTCCCACAGGTCTTCTGATAGAGACATCAGAATAATTCAGAAAAGATGCAAGTAGGGAAGAGGTATCAGGTTTTACCTTGTTACCTTTCAAAACACAAAATTTCTTTATACATCACTTGAAAATGTGTGTTCCTCTCTGAGATAAAGTCTAATCATCTTACAGTCTAATTGTTCTTGGATATAGGCTAATATCAAGTTTCCCTTTACTCATTTTTATGGTATTTCTGAATGATAATTCATTTTTTTGTAAACTAACAGTCATATGGGTTTGTTTGCCTTTGGCTGAATTCATCTTTGTACTTCTTACTGAGCACGTCGACAAGGGTGAATTCAGCTAAACCTGATGAGGAAGAGGAAACTAACAACACAAACAAGAGTGGGTATTGATGATGATAGCAGTCCCAGCTTTTAATACCAAGGGTGACACTGATCAGAGAAATGGGGAAGTACTAAGCAGCAAAAATGTCATCTTTTATGATGCTGATTACATTGACAGATCTCGGGCTGCAATCTACTGTGATTTGTGCCTTAGCCACCTCATAACTTGTCCAGTCTTGCAGTAACTTGTCCAGTCTTGATTATCAAGTACCCAAAGCTCCCAATTCAGAGCATACCATGGTGTGGGAAAAACTGCCAACTGCTCACACCCCAAAGACATACAATTTTCTTTGTTACTCTGTAGTCACCTTCCTGCTTCAAAGTTCAAATCAAAGTCATCATCTCAATTTTTAAAGCCACTGATGAGAGATTATTCAATGTCCCAAACTTGATAATTTTGTGGGGATGGAGATCTCAAGGGACTAAGTACAATTTGGCACCTTAATACGTGCAGTTTTCCAAGTGATGATGACACTCTCATTCTCTTAGATATTTTTCATTCACTGCAGCCTCTTCTGTTTAAAGAGAAATAAAAATGTGTATCTCTTATGTAGAAACTTTTTCTGGAGAGAGCCCCATGCAGTTCATCTGGCTTTCCTGATTTCATTTCACTCAAGAGCAAAAGTAGTCCAACACAAGCACTTTGCTGAAGGACAAGAGTGGCAAGATGTGATTATTAATTAAGCACCTCACATTTTGAAAATCATCTCTGTTTAAAGTATATTTTTGCTTGGTCTATACAACATTCTTCTGATCATGCTTAATGGCCTGTCATTTACCTTGATAAAAATACTTTAAAAATGTACTTTAAGAAACAATACCATAACTTTCAAAATTTAAAAATTGCACTGATTTTTATTTAGGTTATGCACTAAAGACTTTGTTAAAAAAAAAATGGATGGAAGAAGGCTACACCGACAAGAACATCTTAAGACGACCAATTGCAGTAATGATGTTCATATAAATGTGTATTTCTATGTGAAGGCATGAAGGCAAACGCTCTGTATCAATATTAGAAAGCTTAGTCTCCTGAACAATAGTTACAAACCTATCATTTCAGAAGCCTTGCAGTTACTAGGTTTCACTTATATTTCATGTATGGAACATGATAACGTTACGCAGGAAAAACATCCTCTGACTCTTTCAAGTATAACAACCAAGTCCCAAACTCTGTTCTGCGTTTCTGCTTTGGTTTGGCACAGGAGACATATCAAGGTATCTGGAAAATAAAAAGAGCTAGTAGATGGAGGAAGGACTTATCCCCCTTTTCCCAGCATTTGTTGAGCACATATAGAACATTCCTTTCAGTTTGGCGACCTTTCATCAGAAAACAGATGTTGATAAACCGGGGTGACCAAGCTGGTCGGGGGCTGAGGCTCAGTCAGTCTGGGAGACACAGCCTGAGGAGGGTCACAGCCGCCCCCCAGCACCTATGGGAAGGTCACCAAGAGGAGCTGAGAGCCTTGGTGGCGCATAGCAAGAGGAGATGGGTGAAGTCAAGTGGTCTGACTTCATACAAGCAGAGACTGTCTCATGAGAGGATGGTCGGGTTGGGGGGAACAAGTTGCTCAGAGCAGTGAAAACTTGGAAGTTTTCAAAACCCAGCTCGGTAGAGCCTGAACAACCTACTGAGATCTCAGAGCTGACACCATTTTGAGCACAAGGTTGAAGAAGAGCCTGGCTGGGGTCCCTTCCAGCCTGAATTTCCCTATGATCCTGTGATGATTACATTTCCACTTTATCTGGTGCTTTCCATTTTATCTGTGTTGTGGAAAGCAGAAAAGGAGAAGCAATTTCTGTTCCCGGTGGAGGTCACCTGCAGCATCACCCTGAGCTTGCCTGCCCAGTACTATTTGCCTACTCATACACCGTTTCCTGCTTCAGTAGCGCTGAAAAGTAGATTTCACATTACTTTTCCTGCTCATGTGTAAACAGGAGCTCACATGGGATTCTGAGATGCTGCTATCAAAAGTGTCCAGTAGTACTTTTGATACCAAGCACGGGCTTCGCTGGACAGTAGTTGTAGTAAAGGATGCCTCATAGAACTGCCATGCTGACTCCCTGCTACCAAACACAGATTTTTTCAATTGGAACCAAATCGGAAGAGAGCAATAATTTACAGGGGGTCTTTTCAAATGCCCGCGGCACTGACACCTTCTCCTCTCCTGGCTCTGAGGCCAGAGCTTATGGCCAGATGAACGGCTTCTTGCTGTCACCCCGCGTTTCCCGCTCCCCGCCGTGAAGCGCCTCCACAGGGAAACGCTCTGCGCCCCGGCCGTCGACCTGCCGTCGCTGCAAGCAGCGCTGGGGGGATCCCCGCATCCTCAAGCGGCGCTCGGGGGTCCCTGCGCCCTCCAGGAGGCTCCTGGAGGCTGCCGTGCCCTGGGCAGGCAACGCTCACGGGCGGCTTTGAGCCTCCCTGGGGAGCAACAGGAGGAGAAGGTGCTGCAGCCGGGCGGCACCGGCCCCCTTCCCCTTCCCTGCCCTTCTTCCCCACATCCCGGAAAGCCAAGCGAGCGCGGGGGAGCAAAGCGGCGCCCCCCGCGCTAGGCACCCGCGCCGTCCCGCGCGGGGCCGCCTCTTACCGCAGCGCGGGGCCGAGCGGGGCGGCGGGC
>NW_020455005.1:887229-1001735 GCF_003342845.1 Nothoprocta perdicaria
GCCCGGGCCATGCCGGCCTGCGCGCCGGGAGCCGCTCGCAGCGCAGCGCGGAGCGGAGCGGAGCGGAGCGGCCGCCTCCTCCGCGGGCATGGACGGCGCGGCCGCGTCCCGCCGCGTAGGCGCTTAATAGGGCGATCGCCTCCCTGCCCATCGCCCGCCGCGTCGGTCCCTCCCCGCGCGGGGCGCAGCGGCGGGACGGGCTCCCCCGCCGCTCGGCGCAGGGAGGGAGCGGCTCGCGTGCTCGCCGGGCGCAGGGTGCGCGTTAGGAGCCCATTAGCGCCTTGTTGGTTTGTGCTGCCGCCTGCGCGGGGGTCCCCGGCGGGGCGCGGGGCACCTAACGGGACGGCAGCGACGGGGCCCGTCGGGGGCTCCGCGGCGCCCCGACCGGGGGCTCTGCCCGCGGTGCCCCGCGGAGGGACACGCGGCCCCGGCCCCGCGCCCGCCTCTCCGCGGGAACCCGCCGCCCCGCAGTGGTTTTCGTTTGTTTGGATCTTGCTACTGATTAGCCATGGAGGTTATAAATGAACCTCCCTTAAAACGAGATAGTAAAAGATAAAGTTAATAGCCTATGTGCTGGGAAAAAAAAAAAAAAAAGAAAAAAGAATTCAATGTTAAGAAACAGCCATAATCAGCCTATTAAACTACATAAACTGCATAAACTGAGATGGACATAAATCAGTGCCGAGGTTCTTGCAGCAAGGGACGAAGATGTGGAAACAAGGCATGGGAAGAGAGAAGAGGTTTGGCTCAGCAACTGAAACCAGCATAAACTACAGTTTTGCCCAAAGCAATTTGTAGAGCTGTCTTGGGTCTACACATTTGGGTTCAGTTGTTTTCCTGAGTTGTGTTTAGTTTATTTGCTAAATAGGCTACAAAGAAAGTGATTTATCCCCAAAGTAAAATAGATCGTGTGTGTTATAATACAAGTTGTATGGCAAAATTGGGCAGAGCAGAAAAGGTAGATGGCTGAGCCCTCAGGAAGCACGTGAGGGGTGAAGAAGCACTATCCATTCCAATGGAGCAATTTACACAGGCACAAAGATCACAGGCTGTAGTTGAGGTAGGAAGGGACCCCAGGGACTGTCAAATCCAGTCCCCTTGCTCAAAGCAGAGTCAGGGCAGGGTGCTCAGCACAGTGTCCTGCTGGGTTTTGAGAATATCCTGATTCCCATCAGGACAGGTTCCATACTGTCCTCCATGGGTGGCTGGGAACTAAGTGGGACATCCCATTTCCTATACCCGGATAGGAGTTTTGGACACTGACTCAACACTGTAAGAAACTAATAGTTACTTCCATTCTCTTAAAATAATCCTTCTTTTCATTTCCTTGACTAGAGACCCACATCTGGTATTACCATTGCATTTTATGACATTCTCTTATGCGTCATTGGATGAGACAGATAAAAATATCACTAAATATCCATACCATATTTCCATTTAGACTCCAGTTATAATTGGAGGCTTATTGTACCAGAGCAAAACAATAGAAATTGAATGTGTTGATGTATCATGTAAACTAAAAAGCTGGAAGAAGGAAAAAAAAATCTGGACCACTGTATCCCAATTTGTCCTCTCTGTTGTGGTACCCAAGCTGCTCCAATAAGAAAGGGCAAATCCATCACAAGATGGATCCGTTATAAGATGCAGACAAGGATGTGCCCTAGCCGAGTGCCCAGCTGCCGGGCAGATGGTGTCCACCTAATGATTGGCCTCGATTTGACCACTCAGTCCTGGCCAGATTGGGCACAAGACACATGCTCTGCAGTGCTGTACTGCATCATCCCACAACAGATAAGAAGATCTATAGAGCCTGAAAGCTATGGCAAAATCACAGAGCGGAGAAAAAGAGGACTGCAAAGCATACATCTCTGTAAAATTTTCAGGTATCTCAGAGCAATCTGCAGTGATGTTAGAATCATAGAATCCATGGGGCGCAGGGCGGCATCCAGGCAGCTTTGGAAGACCTCCAGAGAAGGAGATTCCACAGCCTCCCTGGGCAGCCTGGTCGAGGGCTCTGGCACCTTCACTGTTAAGAAATTTTTCCTTAAGTTCCTGTGGAACTTTTGATGCTTTATTTTGTGGTCGTTTCCTCTAGTTCTGTCACCACTGAAAAGAGGCCAGCCCCATCCTCCTCACTCCCTCCCTTAAGGGAGGGAGCCTCCTAGGCTCATGTTGTTCCCACACGAGAAGATACTCAGTGTTAAGTCTCTCTGGAGTGACAATTAAAAACAGCAAATAAGCCTGCAACGTTAAGTTTGAGGTATACAGCATTTGGGCTAACATAAATTGTAATATATGAAAATAAGTAAAGGGCATTTAGTTGATAATAATTGTTCAAACTTTAGCCAAAATTGAAGTCTGTATGTTAAGTAAGGCCTTATCAAAACAACATGTGATCTCAATTCAAACAGATTTGTGGAGGCTTGGTACTTGTGTTTATACTTATTCCTAGGCTTATTTAGAGGATGTGGACATATTATTTTAAGACAGGCATTTTTATGACCATTAGCTAACACAGAAATTCATTAGAACTAGCCAGTCATTTAGGAAACTTTAAATGATGGTCATGTTTATGTCAGCAGTCCTGACACATGTAACAGAACAAGTCAGGCTAGCTTTTATCTGAACCAAATTAGTTTTGCAACAGTTCATAGTAATTCATATCATAGAAAAATGTTATGCAACAAATGATCCTTCTCCTGTTTGGTTTCATTCCAACATAATGAAAAAGATGTTCCCAAACTTCTAGATTAAACTCAGTCATTTTCAGTATTATCCAACTAGCTTGTCTGCACAGTATATGAGATACTCAAAAAAAAAAGGCATTATTATCTTGGAATTATGATGAGATTCAGACAAATACAAGCTCAAACACTCCAAAATTGTTACAGAAAATAAGTAACACCATAGTGCACATTATTTATTCACATTCTTGAATAAAGCACAAGTTTGTTTGTATAGTATACATTTAAGGTACTAATTGGAATGGATAATCACCTGCTTTGGCACTAAATATTTTCTTTCAGTACAATAAGGTTTGGTTTTTTTTTTTTTTTTCAAAACCAGTACATGAAATCTTACATTTAAGATTCAGATAATCCTCTGTTGGAATATAAGAATGCTTTTGAATTCCCACATGTTGAAGCCCTGTGATAAGAGAGCAATAAAGCACACAGGGGCCAGAATCCTGCCTGTGTCCCACATTAAACATGCAAGGCCCAAACTGTGGTCCTGAAATCCCACATTCATTTGACACCTAGCCCTAAGGCACCTAAATTCCAGAGGTGCCTCCCTGTTTGTCTTGAAATTGCCCCAGGTACTTGGGGATTCACCTCTTCACATGCCCAGAACAGCCTCAGTCTTGACTGACTTTGGTGCCTGGCTCTTGCCTAAGTCTGTGAAGGAGCTATAAACAAGGTAATCCTCAGCCTAAATCTCCAGAGGGCTCTCCAGGGTTGGCATCGTGAGGTCTTGTTTCATAGGCATCGGAAAATCGGGGTTGGTCAATAATGCAGTAATGGCTGCGATTCACTTCCAAGAGTTCACTGGCTGTTTAACTTTTCATGTAGAAATAGTAGCAGAAGTTCAGGATTATCCTACTTTTAGAAGGGAATATTCAACCTTGCAATCCTTCCACCAAAGGAGTTTTCTTTCTGATCCAACATAGTGAGAGATTTAAGTGGCTACACTTAGAAAGAGTGATTCCTGCTCCATGACCTGGAGAAATAGCTGCATATGGCTCAGCATTAGGCTTAGCATTTTCAGACTTGGTGGGATGAGGATCATCATTCCTGGTGATTAAATAAAGCCTGGAATCAAAACTGGAAAACGCAACTTCAGTTGCATGTCAGTGGCCAATACTGGGACCAGAGAAAGCCAAGGCTAAGAGCTAGAATAGCTTGGGAACATACCAAGTCAGAGCCACAGAAGCCAACAGTTGTAAAACAAACAACAGGTCAAACACCATAAATGTCAGCAATCCACGTCACAAGAAAGCTTTGGGAAAAATACTATCTGGGATTGAGTGAGACAAGTGCTAGGGAATCTGGAAGTAAAACCCAATAACTACAGCTTCAACCAAGAAGTAAATTTGTGAGGTGAGAAGAATTTGTGGGATTGCCTTACGTGCCTCGTAGGTGGGGCAAAATACCAATCAAGCTCCTAGGGCAACCCTCCGTTAGTCAACACTATTACGTGCCAGTTGCCATGATTTAATCATGGTCTGTGTGAAGGCCACACAACTGGGTGACCTAGGTGGGCATGCTGGTGAGCACTCCCAACTCTGGGGTTGATGCAGAGTCACCTCCCTCTCTGAGGGAAGTTTTGGAGTGGAGATTAATTCACATAACCTCATGCTCTGATTTTCTTGTTACTCATACACAGCATGTGATGATATTAGGCAGTCCTTCATCTTTGTGTGATGGCTGTTTGGGATCTCATTTGGGGGGTATCCAGTACCTTCATGGTCCAACTGGGGATCATGGTCCAACTTAATTCCATCTGGAAGCTGATGCCTCAGTTGTAAGCATACAATGACCACCTCTAAGGAGCCAATCATTCATCAGATATACCCCAAAACTCCTGTCACCCTCAACAAGGTCAAATTTTCACCCATTTTTTTCATCTCTTCTTTAGAAGGTTTGGTTTCATTTATAATCTAGCTATTTATGGATAGTTTTACTGAACCCATTGACAATCAGAGGAAGAATTTGTATTCCTTAGAATGTGTGGCAGGTAGCAGATAGAAGGGGATAGACTTTTAAAAGCAAAATTAGCATACGAAGATAGTTTCCAATTTTACTTCAGTGCTGTAAAGTGCAAGTGGTTTGCCTGAGCCTTTTGGCTGTGTACCTACTCACGTGGACAGAAAGTGTCATTTAGCCCATTAGCACCCACACATCTCTCACCAGCTACTCAACAAGAGTCCTGCTTTCCATCTTTGGGCCTTTAAAGAGACTTTTACATTCAAATCCTACCAGCCAAAGGGAGGAAACTAAGTCAGTCAGCTTGTAGTTCATGGAGTTGCACAGCTGCAGTGCAACCTTACACCTTAAAACCCTTAAAAATACCCTACAAGGTAGATAAGATGTAACATGAGATCTTTAAATATAATAACACAGAATTTCACTGTGCCAGTCACAGCCATCCTGATTTTTTAATGTAGAAGTTAGCTACTTCTGCATTAATTACGACCACCACATAACACTGTCTCATGATCCCAGCACTGAGTCCTCTATTTGATTTCCGCATAAACTAGGTGCAGCCTATGGGTCCAGGCAGGTCGCCAAAGAGGTTTCAGTTTTGCAATGTTCGGGAGTTCCCAGCACAGCGCATTACTTTTATTCTTGCCCATGTAAACTTGCTAATAGTTTTTATTCCTTCTCCAATCAGTTCACAGAAAGAAATGCCCCACAGAAATGATTCTTTCAGAAGTTTCCTTCTGTGTCACCTGCTAGGTATTTCTCTCTATTAATGAAGATTCAATGTTATTTTTCTCTTACTGATAACTACATTTCACTGAAGTGCAGATAATCAGTATGAACCCAAGAGGACACATAAATCCCACTTTAGTCTTACTCTAAATGTACAAGCAATATATTTTTCCCTCTCTGTAAAGGATTAATTTGTTCTGTGCACATTTGTCAACCACTTTCTTCAAATAGTTCAATCTTTTGATTGCCAGTTTTCATCAAGAGTTCAAATAAAGATTCTGTGCCCAGTCTCAGGCTGCACATTAAAATGTGTGAAAGGTTGTCTAATCATCTGCTATGGTTTTCAGACTAGCCCACTTAATGTCAGCATTGATTTGCTTCTTGGGTACTTGTTGGGTACTCCTGAAACTATAGTGGGGAAAAAATAAAAACTACAAGCTATAAATCAAATTAATATAAGAAAATAAACTCTATAACTGGACTGAAAAAAATGCTGTGGATGTTATTCAGAGAAAAAATAGTTAACATGGAACTAAATTGTATATATGTTTCTCACCTTAGTGATTTTCTAGGCTACCAGAAACAAAATGGGAGCTGGGAAATGTTGTTTCTTAAGGCAGCAGGATGCTCTTGATTGTCTTGTCAATCCCAGCTCCTAGTTCAACTTTGTTTTGTTTTTAAAAAAAGGTTAACTCTACCATTCTGTACTCTCTAAGTACTAGTGTTGTAGTAGTTTAAAGACACATTACTAAAATTGTAAATCAATTCAATTAGAAAATACCAAAATTAGCATACTAATGAGGAATTAAGAGTATAATGTCAGCACATTGTTAATTGAGTGCTTAATATCAAAATGTTTTCATATTTTCCTGAGTAGGTATAGCTTTGCTGAAATGTGTCTGTTTTCAGGTTTTGTTTTATGTTTTTGTTTCTCATTTTCCAATCTATTTATTTTACTAATTATTGCTTATACTAGTAGGCTATAATCTGTGTACTTATTTTGAATCCTCATTCATTTTAACAGATATTCAGGGGTGGCGGATTTCCAGATGCATTTAAAGCCAGAAAATAATTTTTAGGTGTGACTAAACCAACAACATTGCCTCATCATTTTTCATTATCTACTTACACAAATCTACCAACCAGCATGACTTGAGCTAAAATATGATATTTCTCTTTTATTTTTAAGAGGTGAGACTGAAGCTATCATGAAATTAAAAACAGATTCTTCCTGTATAGATTCCAAGTGTATTACTTTATTAGTAGCATTGGAAATTACATGCAAAGTTATGGTTAATTTATTATTATTTATTATTATTTATTATTATTTATTATTATTTATTATAACTAGGCGATAAGCTGGGAAATGTACAAGCGTACAGGAAGGTAGGTCTCTATCTTCAGCAATTTACATTGTAAAAACTAAATGCTAAAGACTGAAGCGTTAGCATACCTGGTTAAGTTGTTAAGGGATATGAGTGTTCTGTGACAAATCCAAGAGCCATCCAGTCTTCTGTAACCTAGTTACGCGCTGCAGAATCTTCAAATTAAATATTGAGCAGACCAGATGGTAATTTACAGTTCCTAAACTGTAAATTTACTGTTCCTAAAGATCTGCAGATAATACAGGAAAAATACTAGGAAACTGAAACTATTTTTTTTCTGTTTATAACTATGTTTACCATTCACTTCTTCCTACTTCTTGTATATTGAAGAAATGGCCTGCATGGAAGCCCCCATGAAATCAATCACCCTCAGCTCTGTATTCTTCCCAGATCAATCTAAATCTCACATTTTCCCATTAAAAGTTATAAAAAGAAAAAGAAAATGTGTTGAAACAGCCTGATGAAGCAAACCAGCTATTAGAAGTCTCAAGGAGTAAAGTATGAAGTGACAGAGCTGTTTGTCAGCATTTGCTTTTCCCATGATCATCACTTGTGATCCCAGAGAATAAGGATGTAATATTTAAAACAAGTGTAGAGTGACTGTGAGAACGCAGATCAGCAAAGTTCTACTGTCAATAAACAATAATTAGGGAGTTATCTACTATCTGGTCTACAAAAAAAAGTAAATGAATGAGTAAGCTGAGATTTATTCAGACTCTATAGCTATGCCCTTCCCAGTACCTTAACATGGAAACTAAAAAGTAATGGGTTGAGAAAAGACAGTTCTGAAACAGAACATCAGCAGTAAGAACAATTGCTCAAGAACCAATGCAAAGTTAAACAAAAAAATGAGTTTCTCAAACATCTCTAATAAAATTTTTCTTATTTAAAACATTCATTGATGAGCTGCAGTAAGCACCAAGACTAAAATTTCAGAGGACAGAACATTATGGGGGTTAAAATTATGGATAATTAACTTCATGGGGGTCTCCAGCCAAAATTCCAGCTGGGCCATAAAAAGGAACTAATAGTAACAGAGGTTAGGGGTGCCTACTTCAGGGTCCAGAGCACCCACCTGCAGGTCAAAGCTGCTGTCACAGGAAGCCAGTGTTTGCCATTCACTCAGATATGGAATCTTGCAAAAGGACTGATGAGGGACTTGGACTAATACCTATTACTGCTCATTCCTGTGGGCACAAGTGTTGCTGCCAAAATAAACCTTGAGCAGGTAGAAAATGACTGGTAGAAGAGTGGACTTCATCTTGGTCAGGGAATTGGTAGGTAGGAATTCCTAAGGAGGCTGCCTTGAGAGGAAAAGGAGCCCATTAGAGCTGGTCTTCAAAGGCAGTGTCCTTAAACCACAAGAATGGTCCCCTCCTGATGTAGGGTTAGATAGGGCAGCAGACCAGGCTGGCTGTAGAAGGAACTTCAAGCTGAGTTCAAACACAAAAAGGAAGTATACCCAGGGAATAATAAAGCAGCAGCATCCAGACGTACAAGGGTGGAATTAGCAAAGCCAGCCTTGGCTGCAGTCAGACACACTGGGAATGCAGAGGGCTACAAGAAGGACTTCTGCAAAGCCTGAAAAGATGAGGGAAAACACAAGTTCAACTGCCAGACAGGGCAGGCATCCCAGTCAGAAAGGACCTAGTGACAAACTACATGGAAAAAGATGAGGTATTTAATGCCTTCTTTGCTTTTTTCCCTGCTGGCACACGCAGGTGTCCATACTTAGTATCAGATTTGGAGGAGAGAGGTACTATTCACAGCACAGGAGGATTAAGTTAAGGAAAATTTAAGTTACTATTCACATACTCAAGTCAATGGTATCAGATGAAAAGCATCCATCAGTCATTGTGAAGCTCCTTTCTATCTTCTTTGCAAGGCTGTGGCAACTCTGGGAGGTCCCCAATTACTGATAAAGGGCAAATAACACATTCATCTTTTAAAAAGCCAAGAAGAATAAAGTTCAGATGAGCTCTTGGGAAAATTATGGAGCAAGACCTCCCCATTCTAGCCACATGAAGGACAAAGGAAAACTGGAATCACTCACTTGGATTTACCAAGGTGAAATCACGCTTGACCAACCTGATTTCCTTCTATGATGAAATGGCTGCCTCTGTGGGTGAAGGCAGAACTGTACACGCAGTCTGAACTTCATCAGACTTTCAACACAGTCTTTCATAGCCTACTGATAGCCAGACTGCGGAGATATGGATTTGAGGGGTAGTCTGCAAGGTGGGTGAAAAACTGGCTGGACTGCTGGGCTCAAAGAGCGGTGGTTAATGGTTCAAAGCCTAACTGGAGGCAGGCTAGCGGTGGCACTCCTCCAGCGTCAAAACTTGGGCCAGTGCGAACATCTTTATTGTTGAACTGATTAACATGTATAATAAGTACATGAAGGGAGAATGTAGGGAGGAAAGGGCCAAGCTCTTCTCATTGGTGGCCAGTGACAGAACAAGGGGAAATGGGTGTAAGTTGAAACACAGGCAGTTCCATCTCCATGTGAGGAGGAACGTCTTCCCTGTGAGGGTGCCAGAGCCCTGGCACAGGCTGCCCAGGGAGGTTGTGGAGTTTCCTTCTCTGGAGGTCTTCCAAACTCGCCTGGACGCCACCCTGTGCCCTGTGCTCTAGGTGTCCCTGCTGGAGCAGGAAGGTTAGACTAGATGGTCTCTAAAGGTCCCTTCCAACCTTGAACATTCTGTGATTCTGTGACCTGGCAATGGGGTGGAATGCACACTTGGTGGGTTTGGGGATGACACCAAACGAAATGCCCACACCTGGAGCAGAGTAACTCCACACGGCCGAGGGTTTCCTGCCTTTGGGGACGTGGGTGTCAGCATGTGGCATACGGGTCTGTGGTGCATCCTGCCACAGGCCTGGCGCACAGTGGGCTGCAGGAGGCACAGCAGGGCCCGCAGGCCGAGAGAGGGGATCCCTCCCCTCTCCTCAGCTCTGGAGAGGCCACAGATGGAGTCCTGGGTCCAGTGTTGGGCCTCTACTTACAAAGGAACTGCTGGCAAAGTGGGCCATTGAGAGTCCATTGGAGACCACTGAGATGGCTGTGGGGCCAGGAGCACCTGGTGTCACTTGTTACACATGGCATCAGTCAGCACGCTGCTGATAAAGGCCGTTATAAGTATTTTCTATATAATTTATTGAGAAGATAAACAAAAACTGGAGATACTACTCAATGACTAACCAAAAAGGGTAAACATTTCTAGGAAAATCTGAATTAAATAGCGATGACTATAGGAAAATGCTTCATCAGTGTTGTTTAAGTCTTTAGTCCAAATAAGATATATTGTTTAGCATGATCCTGCAGAGAGACTGTGGTTAGATATTGTATATGGGAGTGGACAATAAATATGGCTTATCACTGTTCCATATACTTATCTGTGTGTACCTATTAACAGCATTTCTTTTACTCCCTGATAGATGTTTTTTTCTCCTCTGTTCTGCTGACTGATAAGGATTTTGCTTTATTCTAATTTTGTGAGAGAAAATAACCTGTAACTTCTGCACAGACTTTCTCTGCTTCTTTTCCTAACATCTCTGAACAGTGAAGGATATCTACATTTGGTCATTAAGATATTTAAATACGGGGCTAACTATATTTACAGACAGTGTTTTAAGAAGAGTGTTTCAAGAAAAGTTATTATTTTCCTTGAATCACTATGGATCTTAAAAAAAAAAAAAAGTAAACAACTAAATCTGACAAAATTATCTGAAAAAGAAAAAGAAAAAAATATCTGCAGTGCTGGATTGGCTTCTTAAACTTGAAAGAGAAATAGAGAAATAAACTGCATCTGCTGTTTATTCCCATAATCAATATATATTCTATCTCCTCAGACGCACTAAATCCTGTCTCAGGCATCTTAGAACCTTCCTCTTCACAGGGTCCTCTTCACTCATGACTCTGTTGCCTGGGGAATCTGAGGGACTTTATGAGTTTTACTGTTTTCCCCATCACCGCTAGCATCCATCCTTCTATTTCACATGCACTGTATGTCATTTTTTTCCTGAGAAATCCGGAATTTAACAGCTATCTCAGAAACCAAATGTCACGTAGATATAGCAAAGAGGAAAACAGAAAAACTTGCATTGCTTACTGTTTTAAATTCACTTTTTTTTTTGGCAAATACAAACATCTTTACATCCATCATTAATAGAGATTCAGATATATCTGAGCTTCAGAATTGGTCTGGCACCTTATATGGCACTGTTATGACACCATAACAGTGAATTTAGAATCACTGAGAAAAAGCCTTGAATATTTCCAAACCTACTCACCTGTGGTAGAAAGCAAATATAAAATTATATTAGTAAAGTATGAAAGGAGAAATATATCAGGGTAAAGATATATATATTTTTTTGCTTCCACAAACATACACAATGAAATTATATGTAGAAAATACTACGTGTCATCAGACAAGGCACCTATATCTTGTAATATTTCCCGATAGGTCTTGGGTGAGTGAATCAGCTTCTCACATAATTAATCAGCTTAGTTCTTCACTGTGAGCAAGCAACACAGAACTATTAAGCTAGATATAAATAGCAATTTTATGAATTTCATTTGACTCTTACTCACTCTTACACATCAAAAGACATATTAAGATGAAAACATAATATTTTTGCTTTCTATTAAGGAATTGAAGGGTAAAGGTTAATCCAGTTCCTAATAAAGCATAATGCATCTGAATTTTGTCATGAAATTAATAGTCAGAATTTTCTCAAAGAAGAGCCTGACCTGAGAAGAAGAAAATTTTGTCTACTTGCCATTTTAAAAAAATTTAGAAATGACCCCTATGTTTTGTAATGCCATAAAGTATTAAATTTGTTCCATGTGATCAAAGCAATGAAAAACAGTTACAGCAAAATATGCAGGTAAATACATTGTTCATTTCAGAAAGTTTCCAGAAAAACAGTGTTGGTTTACGGTGAAGGCTTAAACCTTCACCAATATAGTCTAAATCTGTAGATAGCGCTGCTTTGACCTGTGATGTTGCTCCAGAGATCCCTGAAGGAATCCAAAGGTTCCTTCCAACCTAAATTATACTGTGATTCTGTTTGCAGGTATTCATCTCATCCATTACCAGCATATAAAAACATAACTACCCACAAATATGTATAGCGTCTGTTCCATTTCTCATATTTCTGATAGAACTAATCCATCTTTAATTATAATCTTATTCTTTACAAGCGTTTTTACATTCCATATGTAGTGACCAACAGCTGTTTTTTTTTCAGGTGTCATTAAGAAATGACTCTGTGAGTTGTCTGATGATGAAGTGTAAAATAGGGGATACTGCTTGAAGATCCCTGGAACTGGAAATGCATTGAGCTTTGGGAATCTCTTCCAATTCGTATCTGGCCATTGTGCTGAGTGAAGATGCAACCTGAAGCACTAGATAACAATGTGGAAAGTAATATGCCCAGGGAGGTAATACCTTTATAATTGTATCTATGTTGACATTCCATCCTGTGCAATTATGTTTAATGTTCAGACTCATTATTTTTAGTCATATTAACATCAAAGTTGGCATTCTCCTCAGGTTTATTTTGTTTGTTCTGTAGTTAGACTGTATCTCACACACTACTTACAACAAAGATAATTTCCTTCTCAAGTAGTACAGTACCATTTGCCTATAGAGCTATTGTCTTTACAGTCTTATATAGATTTCACAATGTACTTTTTAGTCTATAACTGGCAAATATATACAGTGAGTGTGTATAGCAAACAAACAAGCAAATATGCACAGTAAACAGCAGTTTGCAAGGGAGTTTAAATACTAAGGCACTTGGAGTGGCAAGTTACTTTACTTTAAACGGATTTGTGGTGTTTTATTCCCTACTATTATCTTATGTTTAGATGCAGCAGTACACCTGGGCACCTTGATGGCACTTGATTTCAGGCTGTGGAGTGAAATCCACACACCTGAGCGAGGTGCGCCTGTTCCTTACATTACACATGACAGAATGAGGCCAAAGTAAATGTTTAATGTATCTGGTAATTGCCACTGGCAATGTGCTCCAAGAGCTGCAGAGGCCAAATAAGATCTCAGCAGACGATGACCAGCATGGGGAGAAGCAGCAAGCACATACTCACTATCAATACTACTGCTAGTTGCATTCTGGCAAATTTCTGCTCTGGAGGAAAATAAGTGGGAGCTGCAAAGCCAGTAGATGTTTCTGGGCCATTTTTCTTTTCAGTTCCTGTCAATATCAGCCTTAATGATCTTGCTGCAATGATCGGTCAGGCCCTTCAGTACTGCTGATAAAACCTTTCCTTACTCGGCATCTCTGAGGACTGGCAGGGCAATGGACAGAGAATGGCCCGCGTGGTTGTCCGTGGCTTCCTGTTGGGAAACTGTATGTGCACGGGTTTCTACAGATCTGAAAGTGTTGTCACCAAGGGAAAACACATTTTTTTCCAGTGGCAATAGCACCTGCCACCAGCTCCACTGTTCAGTGCATCCTCAACAAACTGACCCAAAACAGCAAAAGGGACTTCCTTGCAGCTACCCACAGAGAAGCCTACAGTAATGGACAGTGCTTGTGCGACACCTTTGTGGTGCTGCTAACAGTTCTGCACAGACCTCCATGGACGTGGCCTTCTGTATCCCGAAGCATCTGCCAGTGTGGCACAGCATTCCCAGGGTGGGGAGCTTTCCTGGGCCACAGGGAAAGGGGAGAGCCCTCCTCTCTGGCGACCCTTTTGGTGCTGCCCAATACGTGCGCCCAGGGCAAGCGCAACCTGCCTGTCCTGAGAAGCAGGAGGGCAGCTCCATGGAGCTGGGGACCTCCGGAGGCCCCTTCCGACCCCAACCGTTGATTCTGTGGTAACTCCTCACTCCCGCATGGAAGCACCTGGTTTGCAACTGGCCACTTAAGAGGCTAAAGCCCTTGCAATGACACAAAAGCTGTCTGCCTCTATTCCCCATGAGCTGGGGTAGCCCACACCAAATATGAAACTTATTCAAAGGTTTATATTTCATTATTTTTTTTTTAAATTAATCCAGCCAAGAGCCCTTGGGGAGCAGATATCAAAAGCCTGACTGCACACATCCCTCATCACACAAGGCTGGAAATGTTTCGTACAGCTTTTCCTTGGAGATTGTTAAAGACTTTTTGTTTGATTCCTAGTCACCTATCCTTACGCTTATATTCAGAATATTAAGTTTAAAAAAAACGAGTTTATTTAAACTGTAAAAAAAAAAAAAAAAAAAAAAAAACCCAAAACAAAACAAAACCTCCTCAGGCATCCCTCATGGTTCAGCCTAGGGACAATAACACTACAAGGTCTCCGAGGCCCGGCACGGGTGGACGTGGTGCCAGGGCCAGCCGCGGCGGCAGCGGCCGCGCCGTGACACCTGGTGGCGGCGGCGCAGCACGGCGGGGCCTCCCCACGCGCGGGGCCTCCCAGCCGCCGTGTCCGGCTCTGCGGGCACGGGGCTGCCGGCACCAGCGGCCACGGGCCGGGCCGGGCCGGGCCGGGCCGCAGCTCCCGCCTCCCGCCCCGCTCCACGCTGAGGCGCGGGGACCGCGCGCGCCCCCGCCGCGCGGCCTGGGCCCGGCGCTGTTGCTAAGCGACGCCGGTGGCAACAACCAACCAGGAGCCGGGCTGCACTTCAGGCCACGCCCGCAGTCCCTTTCCCACCTAGCGGCTCGCCCCGCCCCACTGCCGCCGAGCTGCGCCGATTGGCTCGTCCGTCGCATCCCCGCCCCGCTGCGGGTTGCTTCCGCCTTCCGGCGCCGCTTGGGGGTGGGCGGAAGTCTTGTTGTTCTTGCCGCCGGGCGGAAGTCGGGCACGTTGGGCGGCGCGGCGGGCAGGCAGGGCGCAGGCGCGGGCGGGGCGGGACGCGCTGAGTTCCTGCCTGAGGCGGCCGCACGTCCCGGCGCGCGGGCAGGTGGCGCGTCGAAGGTAACGGCCCCCCCCAACGGCCACTTCCAACGGCCACCGGCGCGGGCTCTGCCTGCGGGAGGGACGGAGCGGGGCGGGGCGGGACGCGGCCGCCGCGGCCCGGCCTGGCCGCTGCCCGGGGCGGCGGGGCCGCGCTGCTGCCGCCGCCGCTGCTGACTCACCTCGGCGTTGCGGGGTGCGGGTCCCGCCGTTGGGCCGGGCACTGGGAGCCGCGCAGGGGAGCGAGGCCCTTGCGGGCAGGGTCAGGGACGGGCCCTGCGGCCGCTGCGCGGAGGGAACGGTGCGGGCTCGTTGGTGCGTCCTGCGCCGTGCGCTTCTCATTGACAAAACGCGAGCCTGACCTGCTTCTTCTGGGGGGGTGGGCTATAGTTCTAGCAGAAGAACCCCGCAGATCTACATGTGCCCCGCTGCCCTTTGGAAGAATGACAGATGACAAAGACGTGCTGCGAGATGTGTGGTTTGGACGAATACCCACCTGCTTCACTCTGTACCAGGATGAGATAACTGAAAGGGAAGCTGAACCTTATTATGTAAGTACAGGGAAGGACAGTCCAGTCCTGTCGCCACATTTGTTTTCTGGTTGCTCATCCTGTGCATCGCTGCTTGTCATGAGGTACTTTTTTCCTTCTTATTCCTGGTGCCTTGTGGAAGTAACCCTGATGATGATGCTATATGGTTTGTCTCTCTGCCTTTACTTGAAATTAGATTCTTAAAAGTTTTATGAAAAAGTTAACAATTAATTTAAAGAGGGAGACTCAGCATAATC
The DNA here is from genome assembly GCF_003342845.1 of Nothoprocta perdicaria. Lineage (NCBI taxonomy): Eukaryota > Metazoa > Chordata > Aves > Tinamiformes > Tinamidae > Nothoprocta > Nothoprocta perdicaria. The sequence continues at coordinate 902,740 of NW_020455005.1, forward strand.
ACCTTGAGAGCTTTGTGTTGGCGGGAAATGAGGGAGCATTTATATTGCCTAGCTACAGAGGTAGCTTTAATCTGGGCTTTGTGCAGTGTTAAACACTAAAGGATCCATCACCATGTGATCTCCCCCTCTGGTTGAGGTGCTAGCACAGTACAGGAGGAATAGGTGTGTGGAACCCCATGCAGCGTTGCATAGGTCTAGCAGAGCCCCCTTAAAGTGAGCTCACCTGGCTCTTTTAAAAGAATGACACCGGGACTAAGCAGCTCGGGTAAAGCACCGTGTTATCTGTGTGCCAGTCAGCCAGCTCTCCCACGCTTGAAGTAGACACATGGAGGCCTCTCCGTGGTGTCTCCTACAGACACTTGTATTTAGAATAAGACTGTGATTAGGAACATCTAGATTGAGATAGCCTCGTTGCTGAACCATTTTTTTTCCCATAGTCCTAAAATTGTTACTATTTAAATTAAAAATGGCATACTGCTAGTCTGTTGGCACCAAAAAAGGTTAGAAATAATATTGGTAGCAGGTAGAGTGCTAGTTGGTTGAGATTGGTCTATGTTTAAAAAACCATAACTGTCACAGATGACATTTTCAGATTGGTGTTCTGCCCAAGGGAAAGAGTTTCAGCTCTTTGGTGTTTGCCTACCTACCATTGAAAGGATTAGTATGTGACAGAATCTCTAATAATGAGTGGTATGGAGCCATTTCAGATTGGGATGCTCTGATTCTTCATACACAATGTTTTGAAGATGATTCCAGCTCCTATTAAATACAGAGTTTTTGTATTTTATAGTCACTTTTGCATATGAACTGATGAGATCCTGGAAGCATTAAAAAAATGTAGTAGCTGGGTAGATTTTTCCACGTAGCGAGTGTATTGCAAGCAATTCCTTAGGCATTTGGTGTCCTTGCACGTCATTTGGCATCTATGGAAAACAGTTGTGGTTATTGTAAGTACTGTAGTGATGCACAATGTGCAAAAGAAGGTATTAAAGTCCTGAACCAAGACCAGGAGTATTGCTGAATCCTGGCAGTTCAGGTCCTGTAGGGCGGCCAGAGCTAGGAGGAGGCAGCCTTGGTGGCCTGCACAGGCTGTTAAAGGAGTTGGTCACAGAAGAGTTTATGGAAAAGCTGTCGTTCTGGAGAGTGACACTCAATTGATACAGCAAAATTATGTTAAAACCAGAAAAGCAATAGAATTGGGTTCTTTCCATACCATTATGGAAAGGGAAGATTGTAGGAAAGTAGGAGAGAGGGGAAGACCCAAGCAGAAATTACTGTTCTGAAGGCTTAAATTGCAAAATGATGCTTATAATGCTGATCAACTGATGAACTGCTGATAGATTTGGTAATGTTCTCAAAAACTAAGAACTACTAAATATATTAGGTTTCAGTTGGCATAAATTAGACATGCGACTTAAAAAGATAGGCAAAAATTCAATGCTGACATCATGTTGGAAGGGTTTAAGTACTACTGTAAACATAAATGGAAGGGCTCTTAGATAGGAGAATGGATGCAGAAGATGCATCCATTTCTTAAGAGATTATTCTTTATATACTCCCCTTATTTAATGTTTGTGAATCTGATATGGGTGCACAGTATTTTTGTTATATGTATATCTAAAGATATACACACACAGGTTTTTTTAATAAATTCCAACATTGTGAAGAAAATATTTTCTGTTAGTGGCCAGCAATAGGACAAGGGGCAATGGGTACAAATTGAAACGCATGAAGTTTCATCTCTATGTGAGGAAGAACTTCTTCCCTGTGAGGGTGCCAGAGCCCTGGCACAGGCTGCCCAGGGAGGCTGTGAAATCTTTCTCTGAAGATCTTCCAAACCCTCCTGGATACCGCCCTGTGCTCTGGGTGTCCCTGCTGGAGCAGGGGGTTGGACTAGGTGATCTCTGGAGGTCCCTTCTCACTTCAACCCTTCTGTGACATTTGTGAAACTATCCAACTTTTATATCAAGATGTATGATTGTTTGGAGGTAATTCTAGCAAAATATGTTAACTTTGGTGCAAAACGTTATTTTACAGGTGGGTTAATGTTTCCTTCCTGGGATACTGAAAGGCTTTGCTCAGTAAAGTTTACAGCCTGGTTGTCTTTTGAGTAAGCATGCAGTGTGGCCATGGACTGCCTGATTCATGCAGTCTGCTTAACCATTCTTAGTGGTGTGAGATTTAAGCCTTAAGCTATTCTGATTCGCTACCACTTTTTTTATAAAGATGGAAAGTATGTTCTTGAAGCACTCCCCTGTAGGAGTTTGAATGTTATCATAATTTGCTGTGGAAAAAAGAAAGATATCACTTAAAGATTTTCCATGATTGCTGCCTGTATTTTGATATGATTTTAAAAAATCAGTAAAACTAGCAACATTAATGTTTTTGGTCTTCAGTCTCACATATTTATGCCTCAGAAGAGTTTTTCGTAGGCAGTTCTTTATGATTCTTTCTGAAACAATTCTTTCTGAAATACTTCTTTCATAGCGTCATCATGCAAGCAGAGATTATTACTACTATGTTGCTTAACTATATACTGTTTTGTTTGTTTTTAACCATGATAGGATCGAACTTTCTGACAAGTTTGCTGGAGGAAAAAAGTTATTTGGCTAACTAGCTAGGTGATGAGTGAAGTCTTAATGTCTCTTTCTTTAGTGATATTCTGTTTTATATAGTGCATGATATTATGTTTCAGTAAATATCCTTGAAAGCTTTAAAAAATGTCTTTTTTCAGGGATTTTTTTTCTTCCTGTTTGTGGTGTGTTGTTGTGTTTTTTTTTTTTTTTTTTTTTTTTTTTTTTTTTTGGGGGGGGGTGGTGAAATGGATAGCATGGAAAGAATCAGGATAGACTTGACTAAGGGCTTGAACTGGCAAATGCAATGCAAAGAAAGCGGGAACCTACAGACATTATGAAATATATTTGGAAATATATTTGGAAACTGAGCTGTAAGCAGTGGGTTGATGGTTTCCCCTTGAAATAAGGGTTAACATACAGTCAGTTAATACAGGTTAATATACAGTCAGTCATTATATTCATTAAGATGTTAGAACATGTTGCTATCTGTTCACAAGAAAAAAAGTTTAAGAATTCCATTCTTTGACCTGCCTAAATACTGAAAGGTGGAAATGAAATTTAATTTCTCTGCTTTCCACTTCACTGTAATAATCAAGAATATACATTCTGACTTTGTTATTTAGTGTACTGGATAATACACTGTGTGTTTCATTGGCCATTAGTCAATTATTAGATAGTTTATTTACTATCTAAAAATGTCTTTCTTCAGTCAGCATTCTATTCTGTTACCTTTTGATTGTGAAAATGAAATTTAACATATTAAATTGTATTTACGTTTTTTTTTTGTATATTTTTTTCAGCTGCTTTTGCCTAGGATAAGCTACTTAACACTGGTGACAGATAAAGTGAAGAAACATTTCCAGAAGGTTATGAGGCAAGAGGAAGTTAGTGAAATATGGTTTGAATATGAAGGTACACCACTGAAATGGTGAGTTGATTTAAGTTTGTGTCTCTACTCAGAATCCTGTAACATATAAAGAATAAACAAGCTGAGCACATTGTTGGTACTCTTCTTAAACTAAGCCCTCTTCTGAGTTTCAAGGATGGCTAAAAGTGAAGAAGGTAAGCAAAGCATGTTACTTAAGACAAGCAGGAAAAGGCCTATGTTGGACGTTTGATTATTCTTGTACATGACATACGGATAAGGCAGAAGTTTTGTTGCTCTTACTGGTTTTATTCTCATCACTGTTGATCACCAAGAATGCCTACATTTCAGCTCTTCTATTCCTGGACATGGAATGTGGCATAACTGCTTCCAGGGAGTGTAAAGGTAGAGGAAACACTGAGATACCAACTCTTTCCATTGCCCTTTTTTTCTCTGCACTTCTGTTAACCTTGGGCATGTGATCTTGTTCCACTTGTTCATATAGTTCGGTGTTAAGCTGTTTTCCATATTTCTTTCTGGAAAGAGGATGTTTTCTTCTCACCACTCCTTTTTGTAGCACCGAGGTTCCTGGAAAGGATGGCAGTGCCCACTTTACTGACGTAAAATCTGAAAAGTCTTTGAAGTTGGTCAGAGGCTTTCACCGCTTTGGGCAGTAGTTGATTGATTCTTGGGGACTGACCATATCTGTTTTTTTTTTTTCTTTTATCCATGAAGTTTGGAGATCAGCAGTAAAATACCTGGTTTCCTAAGTTGTTATGAGACTTTTGATCGGTTGGAGACTTATTTTGTTTGTAGTACAGCATTCTTCATGTTGCTTTTTTGTGTACCAGTAATGTTTCCAGCTGATGGCATAGCCATGTTGCAAAGAGTTGTTTTACCATTTTGTCCCCATTGCCTCTGGTCCTTTCACTGTGATATAGTGGAAGTCTGGCTCTGTCATCATCATGCCCTCCTGTAAGGTACTTCTACACACTGATAAGACCCTTTCTGAGCTTTCTCCTGGTTGTCTCTGCTTCTTTTCATATGACAGATGCTCCAGCCACTTAATCGTTTTATTGAGTACTTGCTCCACTGTGTCCATGTCTCTCTTGCTGGAGAGCCCGGTGCTGGGCACTCCAAATATAGTCTCGCTAGTGCTGAATAGAGAGTGCAACTAGTGGAAACAGCCAACAGATGCAGCATTTGGGTGTGTTGAGATCTCCTGGGATCTTCCGCTAGGATTGTCAGAGGGCTCCTGGGAAGCTGGAGGACTGTCAGGTGCCTGCTGCTTCTAGGGAAGGATAACTGCAGGGAGCTTTGACTTCTAGTGAGCTCTCGCAGCTTCTGAGAGGCTGTTGCCTATTCCTAGTGAAAGGGAACTTCTAGCTTTTTTCCAGTTGACGCTCCATTAAGAGGTTCAAGCAGCCTTTCAGCAGATGCTTGGCAGAGCCCTGGAGTGTAGCTAATGAATGCAGCAGTTTGCACAAAAGCTTGCACAGAAGGACATGTTGGGGGGGGAGGGGAAGAAAGTAAGGGTACTGTATATTTGCTCTGCAGGGGGATGATGTGACTCAGGGCACAATTCCCAGGACCCTCTGGAGAAGCTGCCCTTGGGATATCAAAAGTTCAGAAGATGCAGGTCTTTCTCTCTTGAGTTGGAACAAGTGCCTGGAGTTGGGGGCCTCTCAATGAGGCTGTGGCAAGGAAAAGTGATCCCCTTTCCTGCAGGACGTGTGTGCTCACTGTTGCCAAATCAAAAAGCCAAAGGATCAACAGACTGCAGCATCAGAGACAATGAAAAGATGGACTGATTTTCTTTATTTTCCCTTCCATCTGCAGCTACAGAAGCCTGAACTCTAAACTGTACTAAGAGAGGGAAAGGCAGGGTCTGTGCGTATTGGTTTGGGAAATGGTTGCTCCCAAGATGGTGGAGGCTGGAAGCTTGTGAGTCCTCATGTTCCACCTGTAGATATGCAGTTGCATAGTTGTTTCAGTGCCCTGGCTGCACATAAGGGTCTCTTCCTGGCAAAGCATCAGAGCCAGCTGAGCTTGAACCATATAAGGGCACCAGGAGGAAGTGGCAAGTGAAGTCCAGGGTTTGCACTCTACTTTTCATCTTTATCACTGTCTTCAAGATCCTTCAGCCCTGCTGTTTCATGGAGAAATAGCAGCCAAAGCTGTCACTGACTATCACATCCCCAGCTAGTTTCTTCTTGTTAATGTGTAGCAGATACAATTTTGTGTCAACAGATTGACCCATTCAGTACAGGTATCAAATAATCTTGAGTACTTTTGTGTCTCCATGTTGTTGTTTCAACAGATGTCAGAGGTTAAAGGCCCCAGGGTCTGTGATGCAGGGATTTTTTTGAGCTGTTTAAAGAAGACTTCATCCACTCTGATCAGATAGTTGGTAGCAAACTCCCACCATGATGTTGCCCTTGCTTGTCTCTCCAGTGATCCTGAGCCACAGGGCCTTCACTGGCCTGTTGTCTGTCCCACAGAAGAGCTTCATGTATCTGATCTGCTCCTTCACTTACAGGGAAACCTCTCCCCTTCTCTTCCCAGTCTGTGTTTCCTGAACAACTTGTACGTATCCGTCAGTGCTCCAGTTGTGCAAACAGCCTCGCCACGTCTCAGTTATATCCAGTGTCCAAGTTAGGTAGCTGCATGCTGAGCTCTAGTTCCTCCTATTTCCCAGCCTGTGTGCATTTATGAATTAATGTCTATGCCCTGTTTTATGGATCTGAGGTCTCCCTTGTAACCCTTACTCTTACACTCTGCCCCATGGCCACTACATTCCCACTTGACTGTGGGTTGTTTTTCCCTCCGCTTGACTGTGGGTTGTTATTCCCTCCCCTGCTGTTCTTTGTAATTTAAAGCTCTTTAGGTTGGCCATTATAAAGATGCTTTTACCTCACTTTGTCATGTGGATCCTATCATGCCTGAGGATTGATCCTCAAGGAGGTTTCTATGGCTATTCTGTGGTCACACCAGCAGTGCAAACAGTGTTTGGGCAGCAGGATTGAGCTGAACCATCTCAGCCTCCATGCTCTTGCCTTTTGCTCCAGAGCCATGGAGTTTCCCTCCAACAGTATCATCTGTGGTTCCCTCCAGCCATGTTGTTTGTGTCCATGTGGTTGAGCAATAGAGAGTAATATGAGAGCCAGATGAGCATTGGCAGGCTCTCTATAACACCTCGGCAAGCAGCAAACCTCTCTAGATAGTGAGATTGGCTACCAGTGGGACACCAATCACCTGTGGGACTGAGTCTCCCATCACTATTCCTGCCTGCTTCCTCTTGGTGTGGATATGGGGGTTATGCTGTTCTGATGCTTTATCAGAGCTGCTCTCTCCCTTTCTGCCACGCTGACCTATTTTCAGCTGCAGATCTGCATGTGGAGAAGGAGCCTTCAGCCTTCCTCGTTTTATCTGCTTTTACCCTTGAGTGGACACAGACACTGGCTGCCCCCACTTCTGTGCAGATGGGAGTTCAGAATCTCTGCAAGGTCGGTCTCGGAGACGATGCCATCGATGCCTTTTGTTTTCCTGTAACCACACAGTCTGCCGGCCCCATCCTGCAGCTCCTCAACTTGGCGACGTAGCACCTCCTTTAAGCAAAGATGTCACCTCTATTTGCCCCGGCTCTGGGGAGAAGATACCAGGTGCTCCTGGTAGCCCAAAACCTGGAGAGCTGCGTCCTCCCTATGGAGCCTGGCCCTTGTGGAGCCCTCTGCCCTAGTGCTAGTTTTTCCAGCTGGTGCTGGGGATGGTGCCCTGTGTCTTTTTAACGTGGGCATGGGTGCAACTCCAGCACCATCTGAATGAGAGGTCCCCAGTCAGAAGCAGGTGAAGACAAAAGATTAAAGCACCCTTTGATCAGCGTTAGCTGATAAAAAAAAAAATGTTTAAAACTGTTAGGGTTTTATAGAAGAATCGTGAGAAACAACCAAGATTTCTTTCTTAGTGAATTCTAAAGGGAAAGGTGAACCTATTTTCCAGTGCGTCTGAGATTTCCCTCTATTAGGCTTTTCATAGAAATATTTAAGTGCCCGTATTTTGAACACTTGATACACCGAGTATCCCAACAATTTCCGGAGCTTAGGAGTTTTCTTTTCTCCATCCTGGATTTTTTTGGTTCATGTGCTACACATCCTACTAAGTTACTCCAGGAAATGATTGTGGTATAAAAACAAACTAACAGTAGCTTTTTGTAGTTCTGTTCTGGTTCAAAAGGAAATTGTTAGAAAACTAGTAAGAATTAATTTTCCTTACTTATCCACGTGCCACTTTGAAGAATATTTTAAGTACTTAAATGTTTAAGTTGAGTTTTCCCAGAGCTCTCTTGTACTTTTGCAACTTGTTCTGTGTAATAATAAAAGTTTAAATCACCAGCGGCTGGAAATCAAGGTGATGTTATGCTTCTGTAGGTTGAAGACTTTTCAGAATCGATCATTACCCTAGCATCTTGTGATCTCTCAGGTGCCTTCCTCCCCCCTCCCCCCTTCCCCCCAATACAGTTTTCTACAATTTGTCTGTCCTTGGCTCCAACTTCAGTTAGCTTCAGTTTGTGTTTTTTGGCAATCAAATCATGTTCTTTCAGAATGATATCTTTTAGAGCAAATATTTCCCATAGCTATCAATACTGTTGCCCTGCAATTTTCTCTTTTATTTAGTGCTGGAAAATGTTCGAAGGCTTGTTCTTGGTTTGGGTATTTAAAAAAACAATCTTCTAGTCGCAGTAGGTTGTACAAGATGTCTATACATTTGTTTAATCACAATGAATATTTTTTCCAAGTAGAAGTTCAGAAGCAGTGTTACAGAAGCACTAGAAGCACTACTGGCTTGTAGCACAAAGTGCCTGTGCTCTTAAGAACGGAGTGAGGAAATGTTGCTACTTTCTTCCTTTTTTCTTCTATAGATTGGCAAATTTGTTGCTTCTCAGCTTCCCTCTTTGTGCACTTCTGACTTCTCTGTCCTGATTCAGAAGCAAGATTTTATATGAAAAAAGTACAGAGAACCTTTGCAGGTGTCCTGTGGAATCCTATTGTTTCCAGACTCCTAAAAACTACATACAGTGGTCTCAAAATTGAGTGAAATATAACATCGCATGCTAGCTTTACTTTTGGCTTCTGTAGGCTCTAGATTAAATGCCAGTATGTAAACTGGAATTGGAAATAGGAAGCATCTTACCTGTAAGGATTGCTTTACTTCTATTGTAAACTTTACTTTTGACAGAGGGTCACACTTGTGAGTAGAAAACTGTTTCTGTTGTGATCTATTGTCGTCATTAATGTCATGTTTTGCTTTGGGAATTCCCAAAGTGAATTTTAGACTAGCCTATTCAAAAATACATACCAACACAAGCACAGGAATCTTACTGAAGAATGCCTCGGTACATGAACTTAATTTTGCAGTCTAGATTGGGTAGGAAGTATAGCAGAGGTAGTTTGAGAACTGTGTAAGGTGAGGGTATGTCTTTTTTTTTTTTGTAGCTAAGTGTATGCTGTCTATATCAAACATAACTGAAAGTTATTTGTTGTGTTCCATGTTCATGATATAGCAATTCAACTTGCAAAGGGAGATCTGCCTTCTGCTACTTAGCCCATCTGAGGAAAGTACTCTTTGATGGAACTCTGGCTGAGTCGCTATTGAAAAACTTGAGACCTGACTGGCAGTTAGTTATGAAAAAATCTTAATGGTAAAAATTTCAGCATTTGCAGTGAATCCAGATACTCTTTCTATGTATTTTTTTTCATTCTCTTTGTGGGGAAAACACAGTTCTAGATCCTTTCATGCCATTCTTCCCTGATGATGCTTTTTAAAAGTTAAGATTGCAGTATGTTTGAAGCATCTTTATTTTAGCTTTTGGGTTAGCTCGCCAGGAGAGGGTGCTAAAGCACTAGTTTACATGAAAGTAGCTGGTCAGGGAATTGGCTTGACGACATAGGTGTTTTTACAGCGATATTCTGGCCTCTCAGTTACTGCTCTTCTGCACTTTTGAAGCTTATGTACTTGGCTCTGTGTGCTGTGACCAGTTTCCAGTTAAGTGGTGCGCGCTTATCTCTTTGTAGGATGATGAACTAATAATCTTCCTTTACTTTGTTATATTTCTTAAAGATAAGAGAGCTGAGTCTCGTATGCTGCTTAAAAAGAAATAAACCTTATTTTATCGAAAATACTGTCATTGCCTGCTTGTGAAAAAAAATATGTTAAGTCTCTGTAGAAGTTTTGTGTATGTAATAGATATTGTTCAAGGCTATATTTTCTGCTGAAGTTAAGAGACAAAGCTTCAAGATAGAAGTAGATATTAAGTGTTATACATTCCAAAAAACTATTCCCTCTCAATACAGAATATTGATTTGAAAAGTCCTTCTTGTCCTCTTCCATTCTGCCTAATTTCTTAGTAAAGATAAAGAGTTAGGCTTAGTTTGTCTTCTTTCAGCCCTCCTATAGATAAGTCACTTTGTGATTCTCCTGTTTATTCCCCACCCCTGGTATCAGGCAGGTGGGGTAGGGAAGAAATGTCCAGGGTCAAAGTGAGACAAATCCATGGCTTGTGAATTTTTAAGGTTATAGACTTATGTCAAACCAACTATACTGCCAGTATCAAGGTTTTTAACTCAAAATACTGTTCTGAAGGATTCCACAGCTGTGGCTGACTCTTGCAAAGCTACCAGTGTTTGTGGTGCATAACTTGGAGACCACTGGTCTAGCTATAGAAAGTGGGAATGTTGGGCTTAATTCTGCCAGTAAGTGTAAGTTATACCTGCGCGAATAACTTTCTGAATATGCCAGGATGAATATTAATTGTGTGATGAAAAAGCTGTCTTTAATGCAGCTATGTTAGCTATTGTATATAGATTTAAATGTGCAGCTTTGTAGCTTTTTCTTTTTTTCCGTATTTTAGGCATTACCCAATTGGTTTGCTGTTTGATCTCCATGCATCAAATACAGCCCTTCCTTGGAGCATCACAGTGCATTTCAAGGTAAAGTTGAAGTATCCTTTTGGTTAAGAATAATTGAACATAAGATTATATGAAGTTTGGAAACTAGAAGGAAGTTTCATAGTTCATATTCTTACCTCATAATTAGGCAGGTGATATGACTTTCTGAGGAGCGGGGTGTTCATTCCTCAGGAATCATCTTAATTCTCTCAAGTTGTAGCATTTTTTTCTAGCAGTTTAGTGTGAGATTGTATGTACTTTCAAATGACTTCAATTAACTCGATAATCCTAAAGCCTGGAAATGTTCTACAAGACTATGTCAGTGTAGTTGAGTCAGTAAAGACAAGAAGCTTTCTGTGATGTTTTTCATTCAGTCAACTTAAGATTTAGAAGTGCTCATCCCTTTGTGCATGTTAGTGTGAAAATGGAGTATCACAGAAATCCTTGAAGTTAGGGAATGCTGTTATACTTTGAAGGTGTATATCATGATATCATCATCATATGTGGCTTCCCTTTAGAGAACTGAGTGAAATGAGTTTGGTCTTGTAACAGTTGAGTCACAAAGGAGACAGTACTTTGATTATACATCGTAAAGCTGCTAGGTATAACTTGATAGTGCTCCTGATCTTTGCTCACAAGGTTTGTGTAGCATTAGCTCTGATGCAGGATTCCTTTATACTGTGCAGTGAGTGGAGAAGGTAGCCCTAGGTGTGTTTTGGAAATTAGAAAAAAGCAAACAAACAAACAAACAAAAAAACCCACATGGATTCAGCTTGTGATTTTGAACTGTGAAACTTTAATTTCTCAATTGTGCTGTAGTGATTTAAAGGAAACAATACATTTGGAAAACTGATCCTAAGGAAAGCACTAGGTCAGTAGGTGGTCTCCAGTGTGTGAGATCTGGGATGAAATGAAAAACATCCTGGGAGGCAGTTCTCATTCAGACAACTCTCTTTTGAAGATATTTAAGAAAAGATCTTGCTAATAGGAGTATCCATCCTGCTTAATCTCTTCTGTTTGGGGAATAATTTAAATATTAAAGTAAGTTCCTATACTTTTTAAGGTGAAACAAAACTGAAATCTCTCAATTTTGGAGAGACTTCTTCGCGTTTTAGTTCTTTATAGTTGAATAGTTCAGATGTAGGGTTGCTGCTTGTTTTTTTAATTTGTGTGTAATTGATCTTCAAAGGGAAATAATTCTTACTTAGTTTAATTGAACAGTATTAGATTTTTTTAAATCTAAACTTTAACTTTTTAAAAATCTTTAACTTTTGCTGTCAGAGATTTGTCCTTTTGATGAAAGCATCGTGCCAGTAAGAAAACATCAGTAGAGAGCATTGTTTTAATTTTCCTCTTGATTTTTCTTTGTCTAAAGTCTATTTAGCTTTGAAGCTAAATATTTGAAACATTTATTTTTTAATTTCTGTTCAGCACTAATTGGAGAATTGAAAAATTTGTAATTTTCTTCATGTTGAGTGCTATGGGGTGAATCAGGTATAATACATTAAGGGCTTAAGCTGTTCCTCCACTAAAGCCCTTACCTGGCCTGCCCTGCCACAGGCAATTAGATGAAACAGAGGAGGAGCCCCCAAAGAAAAGATCACTGGTGGTAACTAAATACAAATATGTGGATGCTTCCCGTGCCTTAGGAGCTCCCTAAGTGCTAAATTGCTGGGTGGAGAGAAGGAGTATTGTAAAAATGACATTTATACAGCTATCTGGCACACTCAAGCATACAGTTTTGGACTTGTGGTCTGATTCTTAGAGTATTGAACAATTAAGAATATGATCTTCCACAAACTGTTTAAGACTTCATGTCTCTGGTTGTGAAATATTTGTGATTTTTTTTTGGCTTCCATTCTTTTCCCTCTGCTAAAACTGGAACTTTATTGTTTTTCTGTTTCTGAACCCTGCCACTAAGAAAAGAATTTTGAATTCTATCTTGAAAGTCTGAAGAATGGCATATTTAAAAATGAATACAAAATATTAATTTGAGAACGAAAAGTTTAAGTATTAAAATCGGAGTTAAGTTCTGCTACAGGGCTTATGTTCGGAGTTTTTTTGCATATCATATGAATGGAAGCTTCTATTCTGGATTCTGCTTTTGTCCTCAGCTGTGGAATCTAAATTTCTTGCCATATTTTAGCTTTGTAACGTTAAATGTTAGAGCATTATTGCAGGTAGGCGGGTGTTTGGGGGAGAGAGTGCAATCCTGCTGCCCAAAAATGGATTCGTGAATTACCCTTTAGAGATACCCTTCTAGGACATCGATTATATCAGTGCAGAATGTTGTGTCTGTTTTTCACTCATAGTTCCTTGTAGGTTAACTTGTTTTATGCCTTCTGTAGACATGGCAGTTTTATCTTCTAAGGTATCACATTTGCTCATGTTTTTTTAGCTTCTACTTATGTTACCAGATAGAAAGAAGTCATTGTTTTTTCTCAAAGCAGACAGCATTGAGAGCATAGGAATATTTTTGAGTTTCCCCTTTGTCTTCCCTTAAAAGATGGGAAAATGAAACATCCCACACCTTTGAACTAATATGACTGGATTCTTTCCTCCAGCTTGGATAGCTCTGAGAAGGTTTAAGTATCTTAACTTTATTCTACAGACCGTGATGTGCAGGTTTTTCAAACACATCCCCAAAGAGTGACATTTCCTGTTACTTTTAAGCTCATAGTATAAAAATCAGTATGCAGATGCTTAACTTTTTTATTATTTTTTAAAGTGCCATGTCCAAAAACAAAGACCATGAAGTTCAATATGTAAATATGACTGTGACTAACAGTTACAGAAACTCTGTTTTCTCAAATTTGACTTAAACTTCAGGTTTGGACTGTAAAAGTCAGTTTTTAGGCTGCTAAGGGAAGATAGCGTTTTTTTCAGACTTAGTGATCCTACTAGGATATTATCTGTTAACTGCTGTAAAAGCTTTTGAAAATATACTCATTATGTAGGTTGTTTGATGTACTTATATTTCTAAGATGTTTTTGACAGTACCTGCAAAAAAAAGCTGACTTATAATGGCTTAGTTTTAGGAGTCTTGTGGTTTTCAACATAGTCATAAGCAGCTGTGAAAACAGCTTAGTAAGAGAGAGATCTCCATTAAAATCCAGAGAGAAATTAAAAAATGCCCTTTTTCTAGAACTTTAAAAATTAAATTTGATTTTGTGAGAGCGATTGCTTATACTGTGAAATGCTAAATGATACTAAGAGTTGATTAAAAAAAGAGAGAAAGCCTAGCTGCAAGTCCATACAGCAATGAGCTTTTATGTAATTTCTGGAGCATTTTTTTTGTACCAAAATAAGACTTACTGCTGTAGTACCTTAAGCAACGATTTGGCAAAGACAGTGGTCATTTACCAAGGTTGCTTTGTTTTTCTCCTCACAAGTTGTGAACTGAACATCTGTAATGTTTGAAGTGCAGTGCACCACCTCTGAGGAGATAAAATGGATGAGGAATCAGGTCATACCACCTGACCCTGGGACATGTATTAGATAAAGAATTGATAAGGATTTCGAGTATCTTTGAGGAAAGGTGTTTTTAAGTGACATATTTGCTATATTTCATAGTGGAATATGTGGAAGGTATTTGAAGGAAACGTTTTTAAAGGCATATATAGAAATGGGCACTAAATTTCCATTAAAGGTCAGCAGGAGTTCAGCACTTACTACATCTCTCTCTTTCCCAGTTCAGTGCCAGTGAACTGAAGATGTACCTGAAAACTTGCTGAAGTTATCTCTGTTTCCTGAATCTTGGATGTAAGGGCTTGTAGGCATCCTTTGACATATTTAAATGTATTTATTGACTTAGAGTAATTTCATTTTATTTACAGAAAGTTAATTTAATGTTTCTTTGGCATGTTTCTCACTGCAAAACCTTTATTTTCAACATAGTGATGGGTTAGAGGGTGACCTTCTTTGAGTGAAAGAATCCAGTGTGCTTCTATTGTACAATTATAAACCACATTAAAGTTATTATCTATTCTTGATTTTTGGAAGAGTGTGATGCATTTATTTTCCTTGGTCTGTTTTTTTTTGTAGAATTTTCCAGAAAAGGATCTTCTACACTGCCATTCTAAGGATGTAATTGAAGCTCATTTTATGGCTTGCATAAAAGAAGCAGATGCTTTAAAGCACAAAAGTCAAGTCATCAATGAGATGCAAAAAAAGGATCATAAACAGCTGTGGATGGGGTTACAGAATGGTAAATACAGTGCATCAAATATTAGTTACATTTAGATTTAGTGTGTTAATAGCTAATTTCTTCACATTTCAGTCATGATATAGGATATCAAAATATAAATTTTCTGCAAGATTTTAGTTTAATGCAGTGGAAAATACATGCTTGGAAATTTTGATTTGTATTTATTTTGCAGTAATCCAGTTGTAGCTTGAGGTATCTGAGGAACTGATTTAGGTTGTGATTCTGTTTTTTTTTTATTAAATAAATAAATAATGTCTAGTATGCTTTTGTGCACCTGATAGTTGCTCTGTTGAAGGCAGCTGCAGGGTGTAAATGGTATTGAGTATGAATCATCTTGGACTCTATTTAAAGAAAAAAAAAGTTGGCTCCTCTAGTTTATATTTTAGGAATGTCACTGATGGACTAAATAGGTAAATTTACCTCCCTTACCCAGCAGTGCATTTTGTGATTTTTTATGAATTTTTTCTAACACAAAAAGACCTCCAGCTTGAGACTTGGCTACGTGAGTTGTATGACAAAAGGTTCTTTACTGAACCAGAAAATATGGAAACTCTTAAGGAGAACTTCTACATAAAGTAAGGGGACAGGTGTGCAGTCTGTTCTTTCTGTACTCATCTTAAGCTCTTCTTGTTGATCTCTTATCTAGGAGTATCTTTAGTTGTAGGCAAAACAGAACTGCACTGTGCTGCTTTATGATGTTAAGATCAGAGGTTGCCTGGCAAGGTTGATTTCTCAAAGGTTTCAGTGTATTTAATGAGAAATGGCACCTGTGGAATCTGACACCTAAACGAGAAGTTTAAACAATCTTTTGAATACTTTCAAATGCTAATTTTAATTTCTCAACTCTTCATAAAAGAGAAACAAGAAAAGCTTGTGAAACCAAGAAAATACTTTTTAAGCATATTGTATCTTTCGGTGTGTTTTTATAGGCTTTCGTTTGAGATGTAAGAATTTTTAACCTCTTTGTGAAACAGAGTGAATGACCACAAAAAAAGAAAAGAAAGTAGCATTTGTGATAACTGTCTTGTAAGCAGTGATACATCTACAAGCTTTTTTCTCTTTGAAATTTCAAGCAATTTTCTTCAGTTCTTAAATGGAGCAGTGTTTTTGTTTAGTGTCTGTGAACAATGTATATTGGGTAGATTAGTATACAACTTATGTTTCTGAAAGAAATGCAATCTTGTTTGGAAAAATTTAAGCAACTGCAAATATAATTTGGGATAAATGTTTCTACTGAACAGGAAAGCAGCATGAGAAACTTTCCTTTTGCTGTGTAGCACAGATGGTTTTTAGAGGGTGAGTTGTAGTGAATTCACAGCAAAACCTTGGACTGGGAACAACTGATGACTATTCACAGTAGTCTCTATATCCCTCCCACTCTTTCTGGTTTTGTGTTAAGCTGCCAAATTGGGAAGGAAGACATGCAATTTTCTATTGCATGTACAGTGGTTTTATTTATTAGTCTTCAGGCTTCAGTTGGACAGTTTTTAGTTGATAGTTATTAACTTGAGTGCCCGTTTGGACAGGTGCCTCTGTGCTGCCCTGCTTTTGCCCAGGATTATGGATCTTCAAATGTGGTAGGGAGGAGAAGCTGTGGGCAAACCCAGGGGCAGGCTCTGTAGCTCTGCTGGCCTTTGATCCTTTATAGCCATTATTAAAATTCTTTCATTGGAATCAGTGGGAAATATTCCTATTGCTCTTGTAATGCTATGGCCATTTTTATGGATAAAGAAAAATGAAGTGTGCACTATTTTGTTTGCTTTTTGTGTGGTGTGGGGGGGGGAAATACGGGCTTTCTGATATGAGATGAACTGTGGGCGTAAGATTATTTAAGGGCAAACAAATTGAAGCTTAGCATTTTTTAAAAAGGGAGATGTGTTTTTTTTTCATGGTTCGAGGACTTAATATTTATAACTTAAATAGTAATTCCGATTAAAGAAAAGCTTTTAGATTCAACATAGATGCTTTTCATCAGATGTGGGGAGGTGTAAGGAGCCGTATTGCTGAAATTTTCACATGCATCCTCTATAACTGGTAAAGACCAGAATCAATGTTTCTGGTAGGGAAATAATAAAAACTCATGACTGAATAATGCATTTATATTCTATAAAGACTAAACTTTGGGGTGCTGAGATGGGGAGCTTAGCCCCGGAGATGAGGTGAAACTCTCAGGAGTGATTTTCTCTTTGACTTACACTAGCAAGATGTAATGAGCCTGCTGCTCAATCACTTTTTTTTTTACACAGCCTGTGGGTTATGTGTGTGAAAAGTGGATTGCAATATTTTGTTTGGTCATCAACACTTTCTCTGAAGTTAAAGCCACAGTACCTGCAGAGATGCCCTGCTTTTAAAGCATACAGAAAGCTCAATGGGAGTAGTAGAAGTGTGTGTTTTTACCTACACGCAACAGAAAGAAGGCATCCCAGCTTGGTGATGTTCTTCCCCTGAACCTTTTCTAGATAAATGGATTCTTAAATTGAGATGGTATTTAGGAAATAGTGTGTTTAAAGGGAAACTTTTGTATGTACGTTTAATAAAAAAACAGAAAGAATTGCACAGGTGTTGGTAAGATCCAGCCTTTTTGAGTGTTGCTACTTTGCTTCAGTACCACTTCAGTACCTTAGTGAAACAGTTACTAGCCTCCTACCTCTTTGTACACAATAGTTCACCTCCTCATCTAAAGACAACCTAAAATGACTAGTGAACTTGTTTGCCCTCTTTAATGGTTGATTTATATGCTCTACCTATGTGATCTGGCAAAACAGGCAAGTAACTTGAATGTCTAATAAAGAAAACTTTTTTTCTATCTGTAGATTGTACCAATGTGTAGAACAGAAAAGAAAAAAGAGATCTTAAGTCTTAAAGATGCTGTACAAATATTCTAAGCAATGCTATATTAGCAAACAAGGGTCAGACATGTCAGTAAAGTTTACTCAGGGATTAAGAAAGCCTCCTTTCCATCATTAACTTGCAGCTCTGGGTCCTGTGCAGTATGGTTCCAAATGTTGATACAGCCTGGTTATGAATTGCATGATAAAGTGCACAATAAATTGCACCCAGAGCAAGTTATGAATAAAAGAAAAAAAAAAAAAAAGGGAGAGTAGCTGATGCAGGTTTGCCATTCAGAGAGTCCTTGGAAGCTGTGGGAACAGGAGCCTCCCCAAGTTGCTTGGCCTGGGTGCCGAGGCCTGTACCAAGGACGGCGAGAACCTTTACCTCAGTGCAGCGGCCTGGGAACCGCCTGGGAGGCGCCTTTGTGGAAATGAGACTGGCTGGGCCTCAGGCTCAATAAAATGCAGCCACGTTTTCCTGCAGAAATGAAGGCACCGAGCTGCTTTAGTCACTGCCTCTGCCAGAATGTAGGCAGCTGGCTGAGGGGAAATGACTCTGCTTTAGCTCTACTCAGTACTGGCAAACTGCATTAGGGATACTGTGCTTTGGGCTCCTAGGATGGAGGAATGTTGATTGAGAGAGAGTCTAGCAGAAGGCTACCAGAATGGTTAGAGGTTGGAGCTTATGATAGACAAGAAGAAGTTGTGTGAAGTAAATTTGTAAGCCTGAGAGTCTAAAGATGAAGAGCAGTTTTTCACTAGGTCAAGGAAAGGATTATAGACCGGACGAGTTTTTGGGCACAGCTCTGTTGGCTGTGCAGCCTGACAAGCACAAAAGTCAGTGGATACAACCCCCAACAAGAGTGATTCTGATGGGCCTTCAAGTGAGGGCAAGTCTGCAGTGCAGGTGGCCAGCTGTGAGCAGCTGTTCAGAGCTCTCCAGCCTTGGTCAAGGCCAAAACTTGCTGGACAGGGTCTGGGGCCAGCTGGTTCTGCTCCTCTTCTGAGCAGGAGTCCTGGTTAAATGGCCTCCAAGGGGCCATTTGTGGTTATTGGATAGTCAGGAACCGCAGAATAGGCAAAAAGAGTGCCCAAGAACTGGACACATTTTTATGGAAAATGCATTGAGTGAAAGGTTAAATTTTATTTCAAGCATTTTAAATTTTTTACAGCTGTGGTTTTAAGAAGAAACTAGAAATTGTATAGGAAAAATACATGGATATATACTACTGAAGAAATAGGTGTAGCCCTCAGGGTTTTTTTGATTTTTAAAAAATTATAGGAAGACAAAAGCCTTGAATTAACATTTCCTTTTTGAAGTTAAATAATATTTTTTCCTGTTACAATATTTTTCCTGTTTTTTAAACCCTCTCCACAGTTGTGTGGGTTTTTTTTTTTTTTTTTTTTTTTAAGTTTGTGGAGTTCTGGAGTCAGCGCTTATATTAACATCAACTACAATTGAAAGGCAGAATAACTCTTTACTTTTAACATCTTTCTATTGATAAAATTCAAAGATTATTAGCACTTTTGACTGCTGTTTTGCCATGGGAATTCCATTTTAACTGAGTATTTTCCATGGCCACTGTGCCTTCCTGCAAGTCACTTGTAGATTCAATTTCTCATTCAGTGAAAATTGCTTTTTTTTTCTTTTTCTTTTTTTAATTTTTTTTCTTCTTAAGTGCTGGCTTAAAGCTACACCGTGTTAACATGCATGTTGTTTACAGGCTCTCAGGCAGTGCTGTTTGTTGGTGGCCCTTCTTGGTTATCATTTTTCTGAACAGTCAGGTGAATGGAGGAGACCCATCTTTAGCAGCAAGACCCATGTGAAATTTCACATTGTTTATTTGAAGCATGGGAACACTTGTGTTTCAGTGAATGCTTATAACCCTCTAACACAAATGAAACTACTTGCTCAGGTTGCCTGAACATCAACTGTCCTGAGATCTCAGCCTGAGAAAGAAACCCCACCTTGAAAATTTCCATCTGGCCTAAGCCCTAGTTACAAATACTTAAGCTTAGAATTTCAAGAGTTAATGTCCATAAAAAACAACAGAGATAGTCCTAGCTGTACCTGGAGCTGATAATATCTTTTAAATGTAACTGCTATAAACATACTTGGATATATTTCAGTGGCATTTAAGTTATATTCTATGTTACCTGATGAATCTTTAGTCTTGGCATTCTCAATGCCTTTTGCTATTAACAGCTTTTTTGAGACTTTTAAAGATGATTTTAGAGTGAAGGATTGCAGTAAATATTCATAATGTGGCTTGCTGTGTTTGTAAATTCATGTTTGGAGTTCAATTGGTTCACTAATTTGTATACTGTATATTTGTATACATCTGTTCTCTTGAATGGCATTAAATTCTTATAGTCATGCCACCTCTTTCTTAACATTTCTGTATGTGCAAATGCATATTCTCATAACAGAGATTCTATACATTCATATCTATTCTCTAATACAGTAGGCTAGTGTCTGGTCTTGAGACACACAGTGACTAAAATGCTGACATGAATATTTATTAAAAGTATTGCTGGTTTAGCTGATGCGTTTTTAGATGGATCTCTTCCATTATTTGACTGTTAACTTTTTAATTACTAACATAAAATAAGGAGGAAACTTTTGTATACCACTTTCTCTAAAGTGATAAATGATGTCAAAGGTAGATCGCTTTCGTCTCATTTTAGAAATACAATGAGTAATCACTTGACATTTTAATGTTGTCACTAATTTTAGGCCCTGTTTATTGCCATTAATTTAAACATTGTTTTTCAGCTATGAACATCTGCCTTTTTGCAAGTGCTTGGCTTTTTTTTGCTAATACAGAAACTTTTTAACACATTGGCCAAGCACTTTCATAAAAACAGGCTGGATCATGGAAAACAATAGTAAACAGATTTGACTGTTATGGGAGTCTAGGTATCATGCAGACTGCGTAACCTTTTCTGGAGGGAGGGAGATGAGTGTGTAAAGTGTTTTTGCTGGTAAGTAGAGGACTCATCCTTGTTTACCAGCTTGCAGAAAAGGAGTTTTGTTTTGATTGTCGAACTTTCGACCAGCAGCTTGGTGGCTCTGAGACCTGTCTAGCAAAAGCACCAGCAAGATCTTAGTGCTTCTGATAGTGGCTTCCTTAAATGTGCTCTGTCTAAAGGGGAGGTACTGACAGACAAAAATTGAAAATTGGAGAACATCGAATGCTTTCACTTGTGGGTATTTTTCTTCTATCTTTGATTTTTAAGGGTTCTGCTAAAGCCACCATTTATGGATTGTGTATTTTGGGGGCTCATAGTCCTGTCATTCAGCTGATGGATCCAGTGCTAATGAAAGCAGTTGCTCGCTTGTATGTCTCTATATGAAACTAAGTAGCTTTTTCATGATATGTTCTTTAAAACTGTACAATTAACTCTTTATCCTGTCTCTTAGTTTTCATCTTCCTGTAATAAAAGTATAGAAACACAGTAATCTAAGGTTATGAAGATCAGTTAGCTTAGATATCTCAGTCAGGGCTTGGAAATATGCACACTGGAGGCATGTCTTAAGATGTCAGACTCCGTTGTGTCTAGCTAAGTATCATGAAATTATTCACTTTTCTGGATATCAGGTGGATTGACAAAACCTGTTTGTAGCAAGTTTGCCATTGCACTGTCACACTTTCTGCTGTCATATTTAGAAACTACAAAAATTACTAGAAATGTAGCATATTTAGCAAAAGGAGAGCTTGTCTTTAATGTTGTCTAAATGTTCAGAGAAGAATTTGAGAAATATAAACTCTTAAAATTACCAGCAATTGTTTTGGGGAGTAGAAGAGAGAAGTGCTAGTGGACGCCTGAATTATTAACACTTTTGTGTTAGAGGAAGTAGGAGATTAAATAGTAGATAAACCTCAGTATAATGTAGAAAGCTTTTTTGGAGGGAGGGGAAAATGTGATTGTGGTGTTAAATGCAAATACAGATTTAAACCAGTAGTCTGAAGAGGGAGAATCTAAATCCCAAAATTCAGCTTTACATTAAATTTTCTTTCTCAGGCTTAGAATCGGAAAGGATAGAGAGCACTCCTGGGATGATGCGCTTAGGTAGTGGTAATAGAGAGCAGATTACATTTACTTAATAACTTCCTTCAAAATAATCCATCTGCACCCATATTTACTCATTGAACTTGAACTGCTGTGAATCAGCTTTTAGGATCTTCTAACATCCTTAATTTTAGGCAGATGTTTCTTGTATTTATGCCTCATCTTTCACATGATTTCAGGGAGGTATGGTAGCTAGAATGAAAAACGGAGTTGAGCTGCCTGCGGATGACCTGAGTCTAATTTTTTTGTCCTGCAAGGATTCACTCGTTTGCCCTAGATGCCGTAAGGAGCCGTGCGCTGCTTGCCATAAGTCTGTTACTCGTTCAGAATTTCTTGTCCCGCTGATGTAAAACATGTGTTGCTCATCTCCGTTGGATTTTGAAAACACTAAGTTGTCTACTCGACTTTCCTAGGTACTATAATTTGAGCTTTAAACAAATAAATGAAATTTACGTTTGTTTTATTTTTGTTCAGGTAGGGTGTCTCCAACTCTGTGGGGTTTTTGTTCGAGTGCTCTGAGGCTTGTTAGCTTAGATAGGTCTTGGTTGTTTGATTTTTGTGTATCACCGTAATTAATCATTTTACAGACTAGGTTTACAGTAGAGACCGTAGTAGTAAGTGCACTATAAATAGGTTAAAGCCTGTGCACACAACTCCTTGCAAAAGCTGTGGGGTCTTTGAGCAGTGTCCCCAGATGTGAGGCAGCTACACCGAATCTTTACCCTCCCAGTGGCGGAGTGCAGAGCGCTAAAGAGCCCAGGAAGCTCTTTTTTATCAGGCCTTATCAAAGCAAATACGTGACTTGCCGGTCCGGGCGTCCCCAAAGGGCCTTGCTGGGGTGCCAAGAGCTTGCAGAGCCCCGCGGTCCCCGGGCAGGTGCCTGGGCCGGGGTGCTGACTGCGGGGCAGATAAGCGCTTGGCAAGAGCTGCTTGCTGCTAGTCAGGAAGCAAGCGGGGCGAAAGACCTGCAGATAAGCATCAGGAAATGCTTCTGCGGAGTGCCTGGCAGTACTTTGTTTATTCTTTCTTGGAAATTCCTGCCTTGTCATAATCATTCAGGAAAAGCACTATTATTTCAAACTCTGCAATATGCATTAGCTTCTGTGCTTAGTTGCTGACTGGCAACTGTGCTGTGAGTGAGAGATGCCAATCTCGGGTTTTCTGCAGTTGCTGGAGGCTGCAAGAGCCCGTTGGTGGCACAAGTTGCTGAATGGGACCCTGGTAAGAGAGCTGAGCCCTTTTGTTGTGTGGATGGACGCTGCTCTGAGGACAGCGATGGTCGCACACTGTGCGCTCCTTTTGCAGCACCATCCCTTGCCTTCCGTATCATGAAATGTTAGGGCCCACATGGAGACTTGTCCTTTGTTCCTCCTCATATAGAGCTGCCTTCTCCCGCAGGATTAGCGGTAGCTCTGTTCATCTTAAGATTTCAGCCTAATTCTTTTTTCTGTCACTTCTGCTCATGGTTTGCTCGCCTGATTTGAGTAATCGATTTGCATCTTTGGAGGCATGTACTACTCTAGACCTGTGCTGCTGTTAATGTGTTTTACAGGCTTTACTTGTAATATATTATTCTTGTAAGGTCTGTGCAAGATAGCTCGAGACAGCACATAATTTTATTTTCTTGAATGAAGTTACCTGCATAGTTTTAACAAAAATGTTTCAAGCATAGCAAGATTTTATTTTCAGATTGTGCCATCAAACTGGCAATACACTTTCTAATTTTATTGTATAGCATTGTAGATTATCTGAAAACTTACACATTTGAATATGACCCTTTCCTCTTCCCCTCTCCTCCCTGGCAAAAAAAAAAAAAATGTTTTTAGTGCTTCTTATTTTCTCTAGACTTTATATCTACTGGTTACCTATAGCTAAAAACAACTAGGTCTTTTAACTACATGCACAACTGGGTACCAGTAGCAGGAGAGAGTGTGCAAACAGGAGCTGTTAATTGAAGTGGTTCAGTACCTAATGCACAGCACTGTGTTTCTCTAGCAATACAAGAAGCAATATAAAATCATGCTGCTTTCCCTTTCAGTTCAATAATTTGCCATATCACTGTTTTCATAGCAGAGGACAGATGATTATAGATCTCTTTTTAGCTAAAGAAGAATATATGTCATTTATATTAACAAAATCCACTTTTACCTTCACAGATAAATTTGAGCAATTTTGGGCCATAAATCGAAAACTCATGGAGTATCCTCCAGAAGATAGTGGATTTCGGTTCATCCCATTTAGAATTTATCAGGTAGGAGAAAATGAAAGAAAAATTTTTACCAAACCCTCTCAAGAAGCCATGTATCGATCTCAATGGTGTGGAATCAAATATCCCTGTTGACTTTTTAATGTTATGATAAAGCTTGGTTTGTACACCGCTCTTTTTACCTGGGCCCCTGAGTTGGATGACTTTAGTGAAGACTCGATGGGCTGTATTTATCCTGCTAAGTATTTGCCTTGTGTAGTAAGGGTGTGATAGTGTGCAGGGGATGGTCTAGATGCTTTAGTTTGGGAGGGAGGGGGTGCAAATTTCGTTATTTACCTGATAAATGTGAATACTTCTTTGAAGGCAAAATGGCCTCTAAAAGAGCAAAGTAAAACCATTTGGAAACACCACTTTTCTCTCAGCACTGATACAGGCTTCTTCTCTTGAAAGAGAAAGTTAAAGCTTGGTTTCCAACCTCTATCTTCTCTTATCTTTTTGTTCTAGCCATCTACATTTATTTTCTACACTTCTAGAAATGTTTCAAGCTTAAAAAAATAGTGTGTGTATATGTGACATTTTCTGTATATTCTCAGTGTGAGTGTTTTGCACTTACATGTTTGAAAAAGTTCCAACATAAGGTAAAAATGAAACCGATATGTTTAGTGATCAAAGCTTAGCAACTAGTCAGCGAAATAAAATGTATCTTGTGATGTGTTTAAAAATAAACAAAAAGTAACCCCCCCCAAAAGTTGCATTTTCTTCAGGGTATCTATTAATAAATGGTGGATGTCTGAGAATTTAAATGGTACCTGGGCTTCATTTACTTACACAAAACAGATGTAGAAAACTCTCAAATTGCACAGATTATTTGCATATTTTTTGACTTGTATTGGTTGTTCTAAATGTATGATAGTTTCACCATTGTTTGCTACTTACATTTTATTAGAAATAATACCTTTGAAAAAAAGTTGGATTTACAGGACTTACACTTCTTGTAGACTTGCAAAGTTAATGAGCGACCAATAAAAAATAGTTTAATTTTGCACTAGTAGTTGCCTTTTATTTCCAACCCCTTAAGCATTTTGAATTGGGATGAAGGTTTGAGTTAAGCATACGTAAAATTTATACAGAATTAATGTAGTCTGTCATTAATTAAACACTCGTGCTCTGCTAGGTCTTTAAGATTAGAATGTTTACATCTATGTACATTTATCTTTTACACTTGTCACTAAAGAAAAAGCTTTTTATAGTAATGAATATTCTGATATTACTTTATAACAGATTTTAATGACTCATTGAAATAGATAAACCTACATGATCTTGTTATGGGTCCAAAGTAGTTTTTCATGCTAGATATGACAGATTCACTGTCATAATGAAACCTTAGATTGAGAACGGAAGTCAGTTATTTTGTCAGATCACAGCCGGTGGCAAGGTTTGTATGGCTGTCAGAAACTATATAGCAGAGAAAGGAGTTCACCCACAGTATTTTATTTGGTTGGTAACTAAGTTATTCTTTGGTGTCTCTTTTTCAAAAATTTTGTTTGTTTTAGAAAATAATAACAGGACAATAATATCTGTCCCTTTATATATACTAGTAGTACTAGATAGTAAATATCTTTGTCACCTTTCCTGTGGAGAAATGCTTGAGTGTAGTCTAAACACCAAATTAACAACAAATTAAGACTAGAAACACAAGTGAAGACAATACTGAGACAGCCCTTTAGAGGGCTGGTGATCATCATTTTCAGTAATTTTTTTTTAATTACTGTAGATACTTTCAGTGATGTTGCTGTCTTTCAGAGGGTTGATGCAGGTGTTTCTAGCTCTTTTGGTTTGTCGCTGTATGCACTAATAACTGCTCATTGTAAAAGCTTGTGTGTTCAGAGAAATTTTCTCCAAAGTGTTACAAATAGTGAGATTATACCTAGATTTCAAACAAGGAGTCCCTCTATAATGTAAATCTATAGGATATAGTGACAGACTGTGCTCAAATAACTGAATCGAAAGTATTCTTAAGATGTCTGCAAATATCCCTCACTCTTAAATGTATCTAAGTTCCCTTTTTTGATGGCAAAAATGGTCTTTGTATTCTAATTGCTTGCTTATCCATACATAAGTATCTGAAAGCTAGTTTAGCCTTGGTTTGTATTAAGGTAGGCCATGATTTTTCTACATATATTTCGCATGATGTTTTTATAGATTCTTAAAGATACATGGGTGGATGGCAGCCTCTCACTAGGCTGTTGCAGAATCGTATGATGTGTGTGAATCTCAGGGCTTTATAACACTTGTTTTAAGAGTCCTGATGTTCCCACATTTCCTGCATCATTGTGTTCAGAGTTTGTTGTGTTATTGTCTATACCTTTTGTTACTCTAAAATATTAGAAGGAAATTCAGTGAAGGGACCTACCTAGATTGCTTTTATTCCTGTGCAATGTGAGTGGATTTCTTTTCTTTTAAAGAAATGTGCTTGAATATTGTAAAAACAGCAGAGAGAAATCAGCTAAGAAAAATCAGTCTCGGCAGTGGTCAAATCTGACCCTGGGCAAAGCTGCTGTAGGTGAAATAAGAGTGAACCTGCCTGCTTTTCAATGAAGACCTGGTATTTTCAAAGCTCAAAGGCTCTTTCATGTGTAAAGCTTGTCTATTAAAATACATTTCTGAAGAATAATATGAATCATACATGGTGTGGTATCCAAATATGATGATATGTGGAAAAGAGAGATGGCAAAAATATGAACTGAGTACTTGAATAACTCAGAACTAAACTAACGACGAGTAGTTTTAAACCTTTGTCCCGCACCTCTTCTGTTAAGCGTAGCAGCTAAGATAGGACTAGAATCTTAGCACCTACCATAGGAAATAAAGAAATAGATAGTGTCACTAATGACCAGTTGAATTGCCATTTTAAAAGCTTCAGCTTCTAAAAGTAAGCTAAGAGATTCAGCAGGTTTTATTACCATAGTGTAAACTGCTTCTTAAGGAGCTCTCACCAGATGAAGCTTTGAGATAGGTGGAGACTTTCTACCAGAGGCAATTTTAAAAAACAGCCTTAATGTTTTTGTGACACTTTTTCCTTATTCACACATGGCTTAGGAGGGAGGAAAAAAACCCCACCATTGCCTGTGCCAGAGAAGACATTATCTTTAGCTGACAGTTGTGTGAACACTTTCGTTGCTCTACCAGTACTATTGAAGAGAATGCTTGTTGTGTTTGTTTCAGAGAAAGTAATAGTAGAGTGTGAAGTACATTATGCATCTAAAAGCTGCTGCATGAACTGCAGACTGGTAAGTGGCAAGAAGTTTTCCTCAGGCTGCGGCAACCTCTCTGTCTCCAGGCATTGGAAGAGGGCATTTCTAGCTGGAGGCTGCAGAGTCTCTAGGTACTGACAGAGACTGGCCTCATCAACCACTGTCTGCTGTCTTGCACTACAAATGCCTTTCCAGTGCGTAGGATTTAATGGTGAAATGGCTTTTCATTCTCGAAAGTAAAACTATGGAAGTGTGAGAGAATGAATGTAGACTATTCATGATAAGAAGCCTTCTGAGCTGTTCAAGTCTTGCTTGACTTAAGTAGGCTTTTGACAGCTCCGCAGTAGAGATTGTGGGGTGGCTTGCTTGCTTGTTCCTTTATTTGGCTATTGGACGTGCCATTGTACCGGAATGAGGTTTTGCCTCTATTTTCCAAGGCCATTGATTTATTAGTTTTATTACCTAATTATGTCATAGGCCTTGGCTTTGAAAAGATTTTTCCCTATCATAAGTCCTCTAAAATTTTCCAATAGATCATGCAAACACAAGTTGTTTTGATATATATCTGTTTTAGTGTTGTGAAATTTATTTTATTTGGTACTATCCTGGTTAAATCCAACACATTGCTCTTGAGATTGAAGTTGCAGCATTGAGGTGTCTACTGTGACTTGTACCCCAGAACTGGGGAGGCAGGAGGAGGCAGCAAACTGTTGCGAGCCCTTATTATTCCCTTGCTCGGTACCTGGCTTGGAAGCCAAAGCAGGGCCCTTTCCCAGGCAGTGGGAAACCTACCTGGGAAAGGCAGGTTTCCTCCTATCTCCGTGCTCACTGGTAGAGCTCAGATAACCAGTTCCAGCGACCACGGCAGTTCTGCAGATCACCACCACTGAGCTGTGCAATAAGCATTCAGAAACTAAATCCAAACAGATCTTTCAGAAGTTGGACCCACCTGTAAAAACTGCAAGTGATTTTTGTACTAATAAGCTCTTGATTTCTTTTGTGCAGAAATCTCTTTGCTTTTCAATCCTGTGTTTGACTTAAGCTCTAATTTTTTGGTTTTGTTTTGCCCTCTGCCACTTCAAAACCTTCTCACTTTCTAACCTCTAAGCTCACATACAGAGGTGAGTTCAGCAGCTTTGGTTTTCTTTGCTAAACTGAGCTCTTTAAGGCTTGCTTGCCTGTGTCTTCATCTTTGTCTTCCTCTTAACTGTTAGTTAATATTTTGATAATCTTTAAGGCTAGTATTAAAGCGTGGGAGGCCAAAAATAAAGCTTGATTATACAAGATTTTAGATTAAAAATACATGAAATATCAGTAGGGTAGAATGAACTATTTCTTGAAACTCCAAGTCTGTGAAAATCTTTGTCAGAAGTTAAAATTGCCATGTTAACTCCACTACAAGAGCTAGGAAAATAAAACTGCCCTTGACCTGAAGGTGGCAGCACAACACAACAAGTTGCCATCTCTTGGCCCGTGCAAAATGCTCGGGAAGGGATACGTAGGTAATGCTGCATTTAACTTTCTTATTTAAAAAGTGCCAGTTTCACATAGTTCCTGCTGAAAAAAGAACAATTTCTTTCTTAAAGCTTTCTTTTAAAAAGTGCAGGTCTGAGTGAATAGAAAGACTCTTGCCAAATTATGTTTAGTTTGTTGGATAGAGCTGTGCTCAGCTCTATTTGTGTTCTTAAAAGTAAAAATGAAGTGGCTCACAATAAAAAGACTATAGAAAATGACTTAGTTCTCATAACCAACAGTTCATCATTGAAGAAACAATAGCACATTTTCATCTGTTTCAAATTCCTTCAAAAATCAAATCTCTATGAATAAGAAAGTAAGAAAGGTTTGGTAGACAAGTACTTTTCCTAATGCATCATTGTAAAAGTGAGCAAACTTTCAGGGAGAATTCTGTGTGGGCAGCAATATCTGCAAATTACCATGAATACTTTGCTTTCTGACCTTGACTGATGTTCAGTTCTGTGCTCGAGATGTTTACTTTTCATAGCAATTTAACAAATTGTCACCTTGAGCTGATGGTCTCTGTCACCAGAGCTGGAGTTCCATAATGGTGTGAGCCCTTCTGGTCCACTTAAGGGCAAAGTAAAATAACTCACGTCAACCCATCCACTGCTGAAGCTGGTGCTTTCTGCTAAGGGGCGTTCATGCAGTCCTGATGAAAGACTTCAAAGAAACCATATGAGAGATCAGCCTTGTGCCTTTAAGAATCACAGCACAGGACCGGGGCTTCGCAGAGCTTAAAAGAAAAATCAAGAAATTATATTTGTTGCCAGATGTGTGACTGAAGTTTATGTAAAAGCTGCTATCTGGAAACCTGTCACTCTGACCAGTGGAAAACTATTGTATGAGTTGTATGAACTTGAGCAGGGTGAGACTATAAAGCCTTAACTTGGGTAGCCCCTCAGGCCTGTGGCTGCACTGTTACCAAGCTGGGCAGTTTTCAGACCTCTTCAGGGTTGTCCGTGTGAAGTACAGCAATGCTTTCAAGCTCAGCATAAGCATGGTTTGTATACAGAGAGTAGCTTTTCATATAGGCAAAAGTAATTTGAGGTTCTGAATTAGCTAGTAATTGGTTTAAACAGTTTAGGATGCTGTCAGTGGACACCTGATTCAGGGTAACTACAATATTTCATTTTAAATTAATTTCAAATTAAAATTAAAACTTTTGTTTTAAATTCATTTAAAAGTTAGGCAAAGTGTCAAATTATGTGTTGAGTTGTCATGAACTAATTGATAATTTGGTGTAAATATTCAGCTATTCCTACTTTGAAAATGCACTTCTTCCTCCATAATCAGAAATCTGTAGGTTACTTTTTAAACAAATTATTTTAAGACTCTCATCTTTGCTCTGAACTGACTTATGCTAATAAACTCAAAAATAAATAGCATATGTAAATATTCATGCTGCAAATTTAAATTTAAAGTTTGAGGTTTAGATTTTTGTAGCTCTATTTCCCTAAAGTGCTTTATTAAAGTAATGCTCTCCTTTATTTATATACCATTCTAAATTTATAAAAGTTAATGTATGCATTCAATGAAGTGTTAATTCTCAAGAATATGAAGGTGTTGGAGATGGAATAAAGATAATAAATGAAACAGCAGTTCAGATGAATTAAGATTATAGAGTTACTACTGGATCTTATAATTTAAGTGTTATGCTTTTAATATACTCCTGCCTTTACCTTTGATCAGTAAATCCGATGATTTCTCCTCTCTATTTAATCGACACCAACTGATTTGCCACTGTCACTTTGTATTTGGCTATGTAGTCTGGTTCTTATTTTGGAGCAGGATGGATTTTTGCTACCTGCAACTTGCAGTTTGTGACTATGTTCCTATATGACTGTGTATATGACTTTTACTATAGCAAAAAGACATGGTGAATTGCTGTGCCCTCAGAATGAGAGGAAAAGCAGGTATGGATTTTTTTTTTTCTTCCCAGGATAAGAGGTGCATTATCTTGAAGGGTTGTTTAGGTGGCTGTGCAGTATATACACTATATGTTGCTTTGGTATTCAACTAAAGGCAAAGCCCTAGCATATTATGATGGAAGAAGCTAAAGCTGGTTGAGGTATAAGCCACAGCTGAACCTGCTTTGATTTGTCAGTGGTAGTGTATGATCTTTTTTGCTTCAGTAAAGTAAGTGGAGCAGATTAGCTTTGATACAAAATTCAGGATCAGGAAAAATGTTTAGTTTTGTGGAAAGTACCAGAAAGTACCATAATTTCTATTTGTACTATCTGGAAGTCTGAAAGTAAATTTGTACGTATAACTGTGGAATGAATCAAACCTATGAGGAAGTGGGATATTACACCACACCGTAGGAATACAGTATACATTAACATGTAAATGTCTAAAATTTTGCTCTTCTTGACTGTGGGAGTTTCTTCTAATTCTTACTGTGGAGACAGTATGTCCACTTCCGTGGACATAAAATAATCAAGGAAGATGAGTTACTATCCAGTAATCCATATTTCCCAACAGCAGTGGAATTTACAAACCAGCTGCAGCCTTCTCAGGAAGAACAGTGTGAAAATGCCTCAGTTTTGAGGGAATGTGGTTCTGTGGTCTTTTTACTTAATTTACCAGGCTTGCAGCCCTTTCATGAAGTAAACATCTGATGCACCCAGTGGAGCTGAGGTTCTCCAATAAGAACGTACAAAACAAAGCCACTGCAGTTGTGCAAGCGTATGATCTCCGAGCATCTTGCAAGGGTCCCAGCATCTCCAGTCACAAATACAGACTTTTGCATAGAAAACTCTGAAGTCCCTGGATTTTGGGATTTAAGAATCAACATTGGCATTCCAGAAAGCCATTTCAGTGTTCTGCTAGGCCACGGAGAATTAAATTGTTCCTTAAGATCCCATTTTTTCTTATGAGTTCTGTGACAGGTTCCTGCTGGATGCTACAAAGCTAAATTCTAAGATTCTCTGAGGTGTTTGTGGTGTTTTTTTTTTCTCCTTCTGCCCTAACATGATGAGATGTGAGCATATTTGGCATGGACATAAAATCCATGTGACAGCATGATGCATCTCTAGAAACAGTTATGGAAAAGGTAACAGTTTCTTGTGACGTGATAGCTAAGATAACCTACTAAATTTTCAATCACTTCTGTGAAGGATGTTTTCTAAATACACATATCTCTTTTAGATTACTAGAACACAAGATAGGAGGTTAACTTCAAATGCTTTTCCTAATTTTAATTGATGCTGCTGGCATTATGTAAAGCTCTGTAATATTATAAGGCAAGTATGTTGCCAGTTTAAATAGCATGGGAAAGGGCTTTTTTTTTTTTAAATAATCTTCTTAAGCTGTGCAAGTCAAGAGTCTCAGCAATATATTTGGCAGAATCAACCTAAATAGTTGCCATGTTTTTTCTTAAGCTTATAATAATGCTAAATTATCACTAATTGTGGAAGGACTTAAGGTAGAATTGCGGTTCCTTCATAGTGTATTCTGTACATTGAAATACTTCAAGGCAGATATCTGTTGGTACCCACATATGTTCAGAAGAATTCTTCTTAACCATTTGTGACCAAAAGCTATTCAATATTATTGTCAAGAGACAAGCATAGTAAGCCCTGCTACATTAAACTTTTAACTTTATTCCAGATGTGTTTGTAATTCTAGTTGTGGGTTTTAATTGGAGACTGAGGCTAAGATACAAGTTTTGGGGGGTTGTGTTTTTGTGGGTTTTATGTATTAACTTTACTTGCAACAATTTTGGGGAAAACGTTTGCCAAATTGCAGGCTATAACACTTTAAAGCTTCCCCAAAGGGAACATATTTTATAATTTTTATTACTTTTTAAAATGGTGGTCGTTAATGCTCAGACACTTAAAGTCTTACCCTGTGTAGTGTCTTTGAGTGCTTTAAGGAATATCAGAATTTTAATGTTAATGTGTGTCTTGAATTTATATGGGTATACTATGATAAACATATATGTAGGTCTGTGTATAAGTTTATACTTCCTTGATCTTTACATAGTTTACATTAAAAGAGAATAAATGTATAGTGATTGGGATATAGTCTGTTCTATATGAGAATGATCCTTATGTCTGTTAGATGGTATGAAATATTCCTCTGCATAATTCTCATAATGTCCCATCAAATCTTAAGAGTAAGAATTTTATTTGTCAGAAGATTTAAAGATGTTTCCAAAACCACTTTTATAAGGACCATAAAAGAGTGTGCATATAGGCATTCATAGAATTATTTTAAGCTTCACTTTAGTGTCCAAGTAGTGACTTCAATACTAATTTGTAATTGCTAATAATGGAAAATAAGTGTTTTGATTTTCTAATCTTTGTGTGTACTTAAGAATATTAGTGATCCACCATCAGCAGGTTAAATGCTTTAACAGTGAAGCCAAACTTTCCTTCCTTCTTGCCACTTAATTGCATCATTCCTAAGACAAACTCAAGAAAAAATGGAAATGTGTGTTTTTCTGTAGAGTATAATATAGTTGTATACTCCAACTTTTATAGTAACTGAAAATGTGTAAGCTAGTAGAGAAAGTAAGAGCATAATAAGAAAGAAAATGTTATTTACTCTGTATATTACCTTTATAGCTAGCCCTGCAAACCCATCATATCCTGTCAATGAGTCAATTTTTCTGGTAATTCTAGGTAGGTATGTTGAGCATGCTTATGATACATTATACATTATATAGTTTTTAGTTGGACATATAAAACTGTAACTTAGCTCTTTTATTTGCATAATTCAGATTAGTTCTATTTTGTAATGTGGTGATGCCACAGCACAGATTAGGGATTCAAAATTCTGCAAGAAGTACTTGCCTGATTCAAGGCAGAAAAAAATCATAATGATGACATTATTTGGGGTTCTTTTCTTTTGCAGATTAGTTAAGGAAATACTAGAAGTAGTCTTTTAATATTCTCAGAATAGGCCAGTCCTAATAACTATGTAAGTGGTATAGAAAAATAGTCCAAGATGTACTACAAAAAAAGGAGATATATTAGGAAAGGCCTGTGTAACTGAGAAGATTTGAAGAGTGATCAGTCACAGTGTGAACACAAATCATGCCATTGTGTTTTCTGTGTCTTAAAATAAAAGATGAAAAAATTTGAAAGAAAACAAATTTCAGATTGATAAAACAATACTTTTTTGAGAGCATACTTCAGCCTGTTGAGCTGAAAATGAAGAGCACCACTTGCTGCCTCCTGAAGGGAAAGAACTATACAAGTTTTTATTAGATTATACGGGAAGAGCAAGTTCTTGAAGCTTTCTTTAGCCTAATTATATTTCTTACCAAGTTGAGATTTGGCCATTTGGACTTCATGGAGTCATTTACTGTTCCTGGTGTTTACGTATTTGTTTTATATTTAGAGGAAGAGATTTGCCGCATCCATTTGGTTTATTTTACTAGGTTTCCATGGGTGCAGGCCTGCAGCCTGTGTTTCGCTGCTTAGATTTAAGGCCAGCCAAAGGAAACTGATGTGCACCTGAGTCTCTGTAAATTCTCTGCTTGCCAAGAGGGGAAAAAAATGTTAAATGTGGCCAGTTTGTGAGGTCTGCAATTTAGGTAAGAGTTTCTTTTTTTTTGGCCTGAACTAAGGCTTTCTAAGAGAACGCTGTATTTGTTCTCCCTCAACTCGAAACAGCAAGAAGAAATTACAGGTTCTGGCAACAGTGAAACAAGCGCTTCTAAAGAAATTGTTGAAATACAGAAAAGGTCACCTTTTGCTTAATTAACTTGGTCTCTTTTGCTTTAAAGATATCCTTTACACATTAATAGTGCATATTGCATAGTCTTGGGTGTTGGAGCAATTATGTAGGAGTTACTCTTGATCTTTTTCACAACCTAAGGTAAAGAGAAAGCTCCAGGTTCAGCATATATTTATCTGAAAGTCCCTGTTAGTTTTTAGACTAGAACCATTTCACTGAAAACCTTGTGGACCTAAGTGTGATAGAACAACTTGGGTTATGGCAGATGTTCTGGCTCATATGGAATTATTGGTGTGAGCAAAGATACAAGTCAATTAAAATAGTTCAGTAACAGAGAATTTTCTTTCTTTTCTCTGACTGTGAAGTATTAAAATAAACATTGTATTTGATGTGTTCAAGTAAAAAGACCACTTAACAGGGAAAAAAATACTTTTTATGCAAAAAAAAATCTGTTAACTTTGTCAGATTAAATAAAACAACATGAATATCCTGAACAGCTTATTTGCTTGTTTATCTGAAAGTCAACTTTGCACTCTACCACAAAAACTGCAAATTGAACTTGGTAACCACTTGGAATACGTCTGTGATGAGTAATACAGTTATTTTTAAGACAATGATGAGTTTCTTGCTGTACAGATGAAATATTAATGAGAAAAAATTGATCCAAAATATTTTAATGAAGACTAGCATTCTCAATTTGTTTTAATTGGTTGACCTGTAATACTGCAGTCCACCGTTTTCATATTGTCGTTGCAGTTATTGTCTGAAGACACTTCATACAATGCACTTATTTCAAATTGGGATTCATCACATTTGTTTTGTATTTAAAAAATACACATATATTAAAAACTGCACATAATAATGAAGGTGCAAGGTGACTAAAATATTTGTCCTTCATTGCAAATCTGTGATAACATTCCCGAGTCCATTGAAAATCTCCCTCTGACTGTTCTGGAGATGTTGTATCAATTTTCATTGCATCTTGCATCTTGCTTCCAGCAGGTAACTTGCTTTGAATTGCTGTAATAAGGGTGTCTGTGGAAATCTAGCTTTTTGTTTATTATGTTGAGCTTTTTAGAAGCCAAAGAATGTTTTATTTGAGTGATAATAAATATAATGCAAGCTTAAGGTGGCATAGTTACTTATTTTTGAGTCTTGTTTTCTAGACTCACATCAAAGATGTGACAGGGAAGGAAAGCTGTCACCTTTTTACCCCAATTAATGAACATGTAAGAATCAAACAGGTGTGTTTGCTGTGAGTGTTTTCTGCTGGCTTGTTTATTTATTTATTTATTTATTTTCCTTCTGCTTCTCAGACTGCTCCCTGAGTAGCTCGACTGCAGCTTATTAAGATAAAGCTTTCTTGTGTTGACATGAATAAGTAACCCTTTACTGAATTCTTTGGAAACTGGATATAACTGCAGTTGTATTAGCCAGTAGCAAGCATGGATTACTTAAATATTATTTAAATAGTTTTTGAGGGTTTTTTTTATTGTCTGTAGATTGAAAGCTGCTTGGTAGCATATGCAGTAACTGTGCCTAGGTATGCTGTATTATCATGTAGTAGTGAAAATCAATTTACCTTAATTTTTCATTTTGGCACTTAGATATTGAATTTCAACTTATAGTGTAACTTGAATCTGTAGCCTTAACAAAGGTTATTATTTCTGAACACATTTTGAAAATTGAGTATTTCAAGGCTATTCTGACTGAAGTGCTGAGTGAAAAACTCAGGAGGAGTCTGAGAATAACTATTTTTGGAAATATTTCGAAGCAAAGTACAGAAACTCCATCTGACAAACAAGGCTTTCAGAATCTGATAATTAAAAGCATAAATCTGAAGGTATGATGGGAAATAGCAGGGACTGTAAAAAGGGAAATATTTTAAGATTAAAACCACAAGGAAGAAATAAGACCACAGGAGATCAAGTCAATTGAATAAGTAATGTCCTAAATCCTGTGTTTTTAATTTGAGGATGATTGCAGATGAAATGGCAAGGGGAGAATTTGTAGTTTAGCACAGCAAGTTTGTGCGTAAAATAGTATTCCTTTGCTATGTGCTTGCCTAACACTTTCTGTAAGCTTCTGTTAATTGAATGCTGAAATAGGAGTCACTCATAAGTACCAGTTAAACATTACTGATATTTCTAGTTTACGTGATCACCTTTATTCTGTTGTGGAGGAAGTTAGTATGTGGGTGTATCACACTAGTAATTCTGTTACAAGATGAGGTGATGGCACAAAATATAAATGGTTCAGAATATTAAATATCATGTAATATTAAATTAAAATTTAAATAAACATCATGTAATGATATTTGATGTGCAGCAAATTCAAAAATCTCTCATTGCTATAGATATTAGCCTGCTTACAGAAAGGCATGCAGTGTTTTCATTTTTAAAAGTGATTTAATCTGAGTTACACTGGCCATTGTAAAGGTATTTGGATGTCTCTCTGTTTATCTTTGGTTTGTTTAAGCAGCAGCAGCTTGGAGATAGGAAGCTTAGTACAGCAGCACTGGATGGAGGTGGGGAAGAACGAGAGGTCTGAGTTCACGCAAGCAATTTTGCATGTAAATCATCATTGTTTTCTGCTAAGATCACCAGCTTACGTTGCCTACAGGCATCCCAGCTATGCAGAACAATAAACACGAGTTGGGTTAAATCTGTCTGAGGTTTCTTTACGGCATAGTCACCTGTTTGTGTGTTCTGGGTGATGCTAGTCAGTGTTTGCCTGGCTATTTAAATGTCCTGCCCCTTCTGTGTCACTCGAGCATGAACTGTCTTTCTGGTTTGTTTTGCCTATCTGCTGTTAGTCACATATACACATAGAAGCTATCGCCGTGGCACAGTATTTAATTCACTGGTGTGTTTTTCCAGAAGACAAGCAGATGTTTCTCTTGGCCAAAACATACAGGTAGCAGGATGAATGGCAGTAGCTTAAGAGTCGAGTGATCTTCCTTAATGTGACTAGTTTCTGAATGAAAAGCCAAAATAAACAGCAGGTGAATCAGCTATAGAAAACTTCATAATAATCGTAAAACTTTAGACAACGAAAGGTAGGTTCAGTTCAGGAAAATACCTTGGACTAGCTCTTCAGAGCTTGCTTTCCTTTCCTATACACTTAGAAATTAATTCTTTCCTATTCTGACTAAAATTCTCTCTTACTTGAATTCATCTGCAATTTTTATTTAATCCCTCACTCTGTTAACCTGACTAGCTTTTAGTAAGCAGACTTAGAAAAATAAACATACCCACACCTTTCTTTTATGCCTTTTCCACAATGAAATAATTAGACATTTGAGTTTAATACTAAACAAAAAGAAGCCTAATATATATTCCTGAAAAAAATGTGACGGGGAGGGGGGGAAAAAGGAGTTTTCAGCATCAGTGGCAGTGAAGGAAGAGGATTTCACATGTGGCTTAACAGTATTATGCTTTCAGATGGACAAGCACAGTGTAGTTCTGTGACTGAATACGTTAATTTGTCACCTTTTTATTACTCGCTTTTTCATTATGTATTAATATTTTTAACGGAAAACACTTTTACAAAGCAAAATTTAAAAAAAAGCATATGGAAAATGGATTTTTGACTGAATACTTAAAAACATTTTAAAACTTCCATGGATTAGTTCAGGTTTCTCTATTTTTCCAGGGGGAAAATTTAGGAAAACAAAAAAAAAAAAAGACTTTAAGCATTATATGAACTTTTAAGGCTTCTTGGTTGAGTCTATTTTGTTTAAACAAGTTCAAATTTGATTTTATCGGATTTTTTAATTTTCAATGCAAAGCACAATAACTTGGCGATTTATGAAAACATAAAAAAAATTGAGAAAAACTGAGATTTATTGGTTATAGGTTGCCAGCTTATTCACATATGTGGGAGTTAGAGTGTTTTGTTGTTTTTTGGGTTCAGTATATATAGTAACTTTCGTTTGAATATAGTTAGAGTAGCAGCAGAATACTTGGTTAGAAAAAACCAAATCCCTTCCTTTAGTTGGAAGTACCGGTAACTGACTTTTTTTTTTTTCCAGATTAAAACCCAGCAGTCCTTGGGTTATGTTTTTCATTTGAAGATGCATCCTGTATAAAATGTCTGACTAATTAAATTGTGGATTTCTTGCAGTGTTTGATGTTCTGTTGATCCTGAAAAGGAGCAGGCAAGCTGAGTCTTCTTTTTGGCAGGATGACTGTGAAGAAAGAGAGTTCTAATTGCTAACACAATATGTAACTATATAGCTTGTCTCTGATCTTCTAAGACTTTATAGTGCCTTAAAGGTCCTCCTATAACGTCAGCTCACTAATAACTCTTTTCAGTGCTATTATACCTGGATATTTCAGTTTATTTCTTCTCATTGCAGTGTGTGTTTGTGTGTGTGTATGTGTGTGTATTGTAGAAGTCCTGTTGTCAGTTTAAAAGGTGGAGTACAGAGACAGCTGGGAGGCTGAGTGACTTTCTCACAGGGTATCTGGGCAGAGGAGACGGGACCATCTTGCAAGTCACTGTTAGTGAACTGGCCTTTCTTACCTTACTCCTTAGTTTCTTAAATTTATTTCAGGCAAAAGCAAATGCAGCCTCCTGTTGCAAATGCAACAACTAGAGCTATTGAGGAATACACTACGCCTCAATATCTGTAATTTTTTTTCACTTCAGCTATCGCTTTTATTGTTTAAACCTGCATTACAAAAAAGAGCAAAGTCTTAGCTTGTTCTGTAAAGCAGATTTGTGGTGCTGTACAGATAATATAGAAGCATGATACAGTCTGTCCTAATAAAGTAAGAAGAGTGTTCTAGAAAATGTTAACTTCTAATTGTATATTTACTTTCAAGAAATTGTTCTTTTTTTAAAAATACGTTACAAATTTTGTGCCAGGTGCTGACCTTGCAACTTGTGTTAATATACTTGAAGGCAATTTTGTTACGGGTATGTCATGAGCCATCACTGATGGGCTTTTACTTGTAGTGCCTATAGAGGCATGCAACAGGTTTTGCATATCACATCACTAAATTAGAGTCAGGATGTAAAATAACAAAAAAAGTGTTGTATGTCGATGAAGATATAAAAATCTTAGTAGGAAACAGCAATGGATATTGTACATAAATGTTTATAAACTTGCCTTAGATTATTTATAATCGTTGTTAGTTAACGCTTATGCAGGAATGCCTTTGTGGGTTGAATTACAGATAGTAGAAACTGTACAAATAACGGTGGTACATAAGTATTTGTATTAGTTATTACTTCATGTGTTGTTAGAGTAAATGTTAGAGTAGAAAACTCTACTCGTAGTCAGGTTATTCCTCTGTCACTAGCAACTATGGTATCAAAGATCAAAAAAAATTTTTTTTTCAAAATCGGTTTATGCTGCTATATTACACTTCTAGGTCATACGATGGGACTTTTCTTTTGACTCTCTGAATGCGTCTCCCTCCCATCTCCTTCATGGGAGGGAAGAAATGTAAGCATGTTGGGGAAACACTCTTTCTGTAAAATTATATTTATGAACCACAGTCTCTGCATAAACAATTAGCATGCAGTTACTTTTATCATTGTAACACTGATGGAAACCAGTGATTTTTATTTACATTACCACATCTGCATTGCTCAGCACTTAAAGTATAAATCTGAATTTGTTATATAAAACGTGGCATGATAACAGCTGAGGATATTGCTTTGTAGCACTCAGGCTATGTGGGAGAAACTTCAGAAAATGTATATTTCACTCTTGCTGTAACACAGCATTAATTGTGGTAAATAGAGGAAAAAAAGTTTGCTAATAAAGAACAGAATACCTTGGATTATGCGCTTGGGAAATTCTTATCTTAAAAACTTACTAATTATAACCACCTCTGTTTGGCTTCTTCCTTGAGGTCTCTTTCCCCTTCTTTTGCTTTAGCTGGCCAGCACTTGCGAGCTGTGATTAGACTTGGGGGAAGGCGGAGTTGTTTGTTTTGTTTTGCTTTGTTTTAAGATAAACTAGCAAATAATAGCAAATTGTTTTGCTGTAACAATGTTGTAGATTCTTTTTGCATGATACTTTGAAGGACCTCTCTTTCACTAGAATGTCAAAGAGAGCATTTCTGTAGCATGGAGCTGTGGGAGGTGAATGCCCTGGCCATGAGCCCAGCATCATTTTCACGTCTTCAGATGTTTCATTAGTCCTGACCATGTGTCCGCTCCCTTTCTCTGAGGACACCAAGAATTGACCAGAGCAGCTGCTCTGTTCCTTCTGATCAAACTTCCTCAGAAGAAAAACTGTAAAAAGATTATTTTTCCCTCATTGGAGACTGTTGGCAATAAGTAGCAAGTGGATGCTTCTCAGCGAGCCTACGCTGTGTAGCTGTCACTCCTCCCACCCTCACAACCCCCAACTCCATGAGGAAGCCAAATACTTTTGATGTTGAGTGCAGGGTGTGGGTGTATGTGGTTTTTAGTGACTACTTTTTGTCACTCCAGTGGGACAGGTAGCACTTTCCAAGTGGTAGCCAGCTGTGTTTGAAGTGTCTTTGGCTGCACGAGTGTCATTACCCTGACAGAACCATGGTGCTTAGAGGATGGTGTGTGCAGAAACCATCAGCTACTTCATTTTTCTTGCAGCTTTGGGAGTTTTATTGCTCGTGTTCCAGACAGTGGCTGGCAATGGCTGCTTATGGCTCTTCTGTTTCTTGCACGTTGTCACAAATTCTTCTGGAGGCAGATCTCAGAGGGCTGTAGCCAAAATCAATTTGGATTTCTGAGCATAGTACCTATCTGCAGCAGAAATGGGGCGCATATATATATATATATATATATGTATATGTTGAGTGCATCTCAGCAAATTTTTTTAAAGCGACATAAGACTCTAGGCTGTCTGTCAGAGCACAGTACTCCTGAATTTTGACTTCTCTTTCTTGGGGCTGAAGCAATTTGAGTTTTCTGCAAATCTACTAGAAAAGTTGCACCTTGCTCCACCAATAAAAATGCTTGTTTGCCACTCAAAGTGCTTATGCATTTGTAAAAGGAGGAAGATAAATATTCAGTATTTTCTAGAATATTTTGTCTTGTTTTGATTTCACCAAACACTTAAGTGTATACTGAGTCTTAAATCTATGTTCACAGTTTATTTACTTAGTCTAAGAATATATTTAAATGTTTTACTGTAGCGAATTCTGTAGCAAAAACAGAAGCTAATAAAAATTTAACACATTTTGTATCTCCGTGACACTGTTTATAAATGATCTTAGAGTGTCATTTCACTTAACGTTAAAAAAAAGCAAACAGTTCTCTTCCAGTATGTGAATGGAATGTGGAAAAAAAATAAGAAATGGAAATGTCTGGCAGTTCTTTTGTGGCCACCTCTTGTTCTGCCCTATCTCCTGTCTTTCCAAAATAATGGTACTAGATATTGACTTGGTGTTTGACTTGCCAACTTTGTCTTAACAGGCAACGACAGAAAGGCCTTTTATACAGAAGCTGTTTCGACCAATTGATTCAGGAGGACAGCTGCATACTTTGGGAGATCTCCTGAAAGATATGTGTCCTAGTGCTATTACACCTGAAGGTACTGTAAAGCCACCTTTTGTCCAATAAGTCATTTTTCTTCGTTTATATGGGGCATAGTGGAGGCAGAAGTATGCCTCAGTGTGAGCAGTTTGGAGTTTACTCCATTCTGGGCCTTTCATTGTGCTTATACGTCATTCACAGAGGACAAGGCTATGTTCTTAGGTACTCCTGATGAATTTATTTCCAGAAGTTTTATTTTGAAGCACATGTACTCCATGGCCATCCCACAGTAATTATAATATTTGCCTTTCATTTTCTGCAGTTTTAACAAGTGGTTTGGAGAAGTCAACAAAAACTGTTTATTTTCATATGTATTCGTATGGAAAGCTCGGAAATGGATGGACATTGCAGTATCTACAGATTTTTTTTCCTGTATGTTCCTTTAAAAATAGACCAAAAAGGAAAAAAGAGGTTGTTAGAAGGATGTAATAGTTTATGTAGGTATAACAGTTACTAATAGGTATTGAACAGGTATTGTATGATGTACTGATTTGTTCATGTAGCATCATATCATTTTGCATAAGGGCATTTATTGATTATCACTCATTCATATGGGTAAGCATTTCTGGCTCTTATTTTAACCTTAAAGATTACAGATTCTGGAACTCTACTCTCATTTACTTTTTTTTTTTTGGTGCAATAAATGTGAAAATCACTCTTGCAAAGTGGGAGCACAATCATTTAATGTGAAAAGGGTTTCCATCTTGTTCTTGCTGTTGTGTCTCTAAGTGTGTGTATGGTGGGTTCTGGCTTTTTTAAAATAGATGTTATTTTGAGAAAGGATATTCTAGAGGACACCTTGGAACAGAATATACTTGTTCAGTATCATTGCCTTCTGACAGTAGAAAAGTACCTTTGAAATA
This sequence comes from Nothoprocta perdicaria, assembly GCF_003342845.1. Taxonomy (NCBI): domain Eukaryota; kingdom Metazoa; phylum Chordata; class Aves; order Tinamiformes; family Tinamidae; genus Nothoprocta; species Nothoprocta perdicaria. The sequence continues at coordinate 945,302 of NW_020455005.1, forward strand.
GGTGTCGTAAGCACCTGGACAGAGAAAGTGAGAAAGGAGTCAATAAAAGCCTGAAGGGAAGAGAAGCAAGTGGATCTATATTGATTGTAAGACACCCAGGAAAAAATGGGACTTAAAGTCTGTCTGCAGAAGTGACTAGAGTGGTCTAAAGCCCATTTGGGAGAAACAGGTTGAAACAAAGGTTGAGAAGAATAGTTTATGCCTGCAGAGCAAGGAGCTGTAGGTGGAGTGATGGTCAGGTGGAGCTGCAAATAGTCAGGTATGGGACTGGGGAACATCTGTGAACAAGGAGACTGCATCTCAGGGTTATAAAATGAAGAATTGAGTATATGGCAACATGGACAGAAAACACCTAGGACAGATTATGAAGAAAAAGGACCAGGACAAAACAGAGGTATGTGGAACAAGGGGTCAGCCCTATGGAAAATGGTTCAAAAAAAGTAGACACAATGAGTGGTGATTCCTAGTGCTGAGGAACTTGAACCAGGGGGGTCAATGCACAGAACAGGCAGTGAAGGACAACAGGGGTTTCGGACTGTTCACTTCATCCTACTCTGTTCAGTGGAATTGCAAGATAGGCATTTCGTGGTAGAGGGAACTTAAGGGGTAAAGAGCAGTGTGCTCATATTAGCCCATATTAGCCCATTTGGCTAATGGTGGTTGGGGGAACTGGAAAGGGAGGGAGCAAAACAGAAGAGACCGGTTTATTTGGATGATTTTTGTTTTCTTCTGTCCAGACAGCAGATACTTTCCTATAGGTACTTCAAGTCAGTGTCATCTCTGTACCTCTGACTTCTGATGGTTATCATGACTACTCTCTTCAATTTCTATTTCATTCCAGTAATACATGTTCTGCAGTGACTGCCAACCTCAAGTACCATCCGTCCTGAGTAACATAAAACTTCCTGTAATCCCTTTGGCCTTGCCATTGCTTCCCTGCATCCTGTCTGCACCCTTCTCCTATACCCTCAAGACTTAATCACCACACAGAGCTTTTAGTATATCCAATTCAGTCTGTTCATCCTAAAATTAGGGCCTTCATGCAGTATCTTTTGACTCTCTAGGGAATTTTCTCCTGATACCATATCGGTCATCTTAAGTGTCTTCCTGTTCCCAGAGTGTATGGAGAACAAACTTTGGTTACTGTCTTGCCTGACTTAATCCACTCTCTCATTCACCATTTAAGCATAACAGATGCACCATATTAAGTGTTCATGCTCTAATGCAGTGTTGAGGTACAAAAAATACCACTCGGAAAACCACTCACCAGACTGCGGTGGTGCCACTTTTGAGGTTTGCCTATAGAAATGTTAGCAGCCATAGCTAGGACATACTGCTCCCTGTTCCAGCAGCTGGAATGGACTCCTGAGACTCCAGAACCTCAGCATTTCTGTGCTGCTAAAGTCTTCATGAAACCCACTCAATCAACCCATTTCCTCTCTGATGCTGGTCCACTTGAGAGATTAACAAGCTACCACTGTCAACAGATGCTCTATTAGCTCAACATGCAGAGGGAAGTGCAGAGCTAAGTGTTTCTACCCAGTTTATGGGCATGTGAGAATTTAATTTGTTAGCATTTTTGTGAACCTGGGAAACTACGCACAGATGTTTTTCCTTTAATGCAGTTAAAAGAAAATACTCAATGCATTTGAAGTTGAGCAGTTGAAATTTAGGATGTATCAGAATTTGAAACTGCCTGTAGAATTTTAATTTCTATGTATCTGTGGGTCTGCATCCCCCTCTTCCCTGCCATCTTGTCACAACACTTTTCCAGCACAGACTAAGAATGTTTTACAGTTAGGCCTGTACAGTGAAAATCACTGTTCTGATTGTTGAAATGATAGATGGTGAATGATTGTACTTCAGCACACATGATTAAGGCAGCTTTATATGGCTTTTGGGAACTGGATTCATTCTTTTCTCCCTTAGAGAGTTCATATATGATGCTGGGCAAGCTGGTTAGTACAAAACCATACATTTAATGAACATGATCACTATGGTTTTTTTTTCCTTTTCTTTTTTTTTTTTTTTGGGGGGGAGGGGGGGGCGCTTCTGATCTGAGACTGTTCTGCAGGACATCTTGATTACTTGTACCTGGAACTGGTGAGATCTCTGGAGCTTTGAATATATAAAATGCCAGGTGCTCACTCAAGTCAGGTTCTGAGCATCTCATAACTTTTCTCCCCAGCCCCTGAGAAATGGATGTATCCAGCTATAGCAATAAATCCAATTTCTGGACTTAAGTAGTCTGTAAAATTATGATATTATCTTTCCATGGCAAAATCTAGGTGAAGCAGAGTTACTAGAGGCCAAATAGCTTATGGTCAAGGTTTTTTGAATTTTGTGGTATAAAAATCTCTCCTTGTGCCCTATGTGCCTAGTTTTTCTATTTTTTAATTTTTATTTTTGTGAACTTGCATGCTTTGTCTTAATCTACAGCTTTAATTTATTCTGATAAGAGTGCTAAAATTGTGGGTTTTTTTAACACAATTTAGTTATGTTGTGGCAAAATAACATACATTTCCAAAAGACATCTCAGAAAGTGGTGACATTTTTTTTCTACATTGTATGTTAAGAGTTTATTCAGTGCTATTAAAATTCAGATTTACTTGATAGTTCTGAACAAAGAAAATACAGTAGGTGATCAAAGGTATGCATAAAGACATACTAAATATTGGCAAAGAAGTGTTTTTATTTTATTTTTTGCTCTTATTTCAAAAAGTAGTTTTGATATTTTTCTGAGACCGTTTTCAACCTCCTCCAAGAACTAGTGCACTGGTGACATTAGCTGCATCTTTTTGTCAGTGCAATGCAATCCGTATGAGCTTTTTTCTTTCTGTTTTCTTCCATCTGTTGTGCTTTTTTTTAACCTCCCCTCTGTGTTTTCTCTTTTCCAATGACATTTCAACTGGAAGCTTCATGCTAATTGTGGTGATTGCCTCCCTTTGGTGACATCCGTAACCGAGCTTTGTGCCGTGGGAACACAGAGAATAATGTTTTTCAGAGTCAGCATTTGCAGCCATATATGTGAGCTGTTCCTGCTGCCAGATACTTAGGGACCACCACAAGAAGAGAGAGGGAAGGGTTTCAAGAGCCACCCACAGCGTGTATATGCCTTTGCTTTAGGAAGCATGGATGTAATTAAGTCTCTCACTTAACTGTGCTGAGAATAAAATGTTTCAGTGAAAAGAAAAAAATTACATCTCTGTTGATTGAATATATGCCCTGGTTATCAACTGTTGAAAAACACAATGTTCAATTAAGAATGTTGTCAGAAGTAGAGCAGGTTGCCCAGATTTCCATTCTGGTTACGTTAAAAGATTCTCGGTGCAAATATGCCTTGTAAAATGTTATGTCAATAGTACTTTGGGCTATTACAAACTGTGGGTAACTGTTTAGATACTACATTTTATTTAAATTAACTTATAAAATTATTTATTCAAGCCTTTCACTGTATGTAGAAGTGCTCTAAACTAGAAATACTCGAGCAGTTATTATTTCCAACCAGTACCTCCTTGTGTCTCCACAAGCCGATGCTTTATTCAACTGTGTAGATAGAGCCCTTGATTAATGAACGTTGTACAGCAAACACCTGTCTCAGTTGCACAAGAGTTTCATCCCTGTTCCTCAGAGAAAATCTGGTGGGTAGAAGCTGAGGACTTTTTGTCATGGATGTTCTTAGACCAAAGGGGAAAAAAAAATGTTTTTCTTCTCTCCTTCAGACTCAATCCCTTAAGCCTTCAGACTAGAAGGGGTGCGAGTCTGCTCTCTCGCTCTTCCTCTCCTCTCCCTGCTGAATCACTGCAGGGGAGGTATCACAGACAAGACAGATTTCTGAGGCTGTTTGTCAAAATACATGCATTTCAGTAACTGCATTTTTAGTCAGGGTGAAAAAGTGTGAAGAAAAGCAATAGTTTGAACTAGAAAAAGCGCTAAGAGGCCAGTGCAGTTCTTGGAAGCTTTAGGAATTGCATGAGTTGATAAGCTTCTCTCATTCTTCTATTACCTGCTGTTTCTCTTTGCTCTGAATATATTGGAATAGTGAAATCATGAGATGATGCACGTTTTGAGGTCTACCACCAACTTGCATCATTTATCTCTAGCTGGTAAAGGCCAGGGAACATCGCTTGTCCATGTCTTTTTTCATCAGAGCGTCCTGGATCAAGCCTGGATTCCTTTCAACTTTCAGTTGGAGAAGGTACATTAATCAAACACATTAGTATCCCTTCTCACAACCTTCAGTCATCCTCAAAATTTTATCAGGGGGTATAATTAAGTCACTTATTTCAACATAGATATCATGAGGCAAATCAAATGCAATCTATTATGTCAAAAAGACATGTTTTACATCACCTGACTAATTTTCTTGAGTTGTGTGGGCAGCAGGCCCAAGACGTAAGAAATTATATTGTGTGAACGTTGAAATCAGTTTCATAATAGTAGGCTTTGGTGAACATAAAATTAGGCAATTTATTGACAGTTACCAGTATGAACAATTTTGGCTCTTTACAGGAAAATAGAAAAACACTATATTCTGTTCTGCTTGCTCTTCTCTGAAGTTTGCCCAATTACTTCTTTGCAGGCTGTTTCCAGAGAGCTTTTCAGATGAGCAAAGAATTGAGAACGCTGAGGGAGTGGGGTGCCTGTTAGGGGAATTGTTTTAGAGGACACCCCTTTCCCCCAGGAAGATGAGCAGAACTGCCAGCTTTGAAAACAAACATCTCAAAATAATACAGCCTTGGAGAAAAAAAGACCTGTGCAGAATTTATTCTTCTCATTTCAACCTTACAATACTTCCTACTGGCAGGATAGTTTAGAACAGTTCTAACAGCCTTCTCTATTTTTATAAGTGAATGTTTAGATCAGTCAGTGGGTTAAATCAGCTGTTTTCTCGTTACCCGAGTAGTTCCCCTCCTTGGTGTTTGTGTGGCTGATTCCCGGGCAGCCGCTGTGGTTGCGTGGCACGGAAATGGCAAGACCCCAGCAACGGTGTGGAAGGAGGTAGGGTAGGTGTAGGAGCTCCCAAGGAGGTTGGGAGCAGCAGCCACCAGGCTACTCAGGATCCAGCTGGGTGTCACATCGCACCAGCACAACACGCTCTGAGACCCTCTCTCTGTTGCTGTTCCTCAGAGCATTTACCTTCCTTGAATGTGTATTGTGGAAGTGCTGCTCCATCAGCTCTCCCGTGTTGCACCTCTGTGCGTTGGCATTAACCTTCTGTTAATGTGAAAACATCCTGCCTGAGGCATTTCAGTATTGCAGCTTGTGTGTGGAAGGAGCTAGGGGTTGATGTCCACTTTTTTTGGTGGATCTCAGACATCTGATGTCTGACTAAAAAGGTTGGCTGTGTCTTTTTGCTGTTGCCAGTTGCTAAGCTCTGCTTGTACAAAAAGATGGCTTTCAGTACAAAGGGCATCATGTTGCATTTAATATCAGAACATTTAATTCTGTTTGTGTTAAAATAATGTTGTCATTGATTCTTCTCTACATAGACAAAAGTTTGGGAAGCGCTGAAATCTTTCTTGTCAATCTTATATTTTTAAAGATAATATTATTATACCCCAAATTAAACCACTAAACAGCTCTTTCTCTGTTATAGTCCACTGTCATCTCCCTTTAAGATGCTTATCTGTTTTTTTTTTAAGTTCTTGCAATAAATAGTAATTTATGAGTTACTTAGCAGTTCACAAATGAAATTCAAGAAAGATATATCCTTAGCCTGAAATTTTGCTTCAGGTATCTTCATGCTATGTATTTATTCCGTTTTTTCATTTTTAAATTTCCTTAAGTATTCTTAAGTTCATCTAAACCATGCATTCTCTTGAGATCAAACTCATCAATTCTGTAGTCACTGAGAAAATAGTCAATTTAAGGTAGTAACTTGCTGTTTATGCTGTACTACCTCTGACCTCCTGGAGTTGCTGAGAATCCTTCCTTTACGAAGTGTAATTTCGTTTCAGGTTTGAGTCTGGTGAGGTAGATCTTGCAAGTCTTGCATTTGAGTATTTTGAACTGTTTTGTTCTCAGTTTTGGTAATTGCCTATCTTTTATTTTTTTTTCTTTAACCTATGCTTGCAAGTAGTTACTCATATTGAAAACTGAGGCAAACGGGTCGCTTAAGATGTAGGCTTTGTTTAATTATTTCTAATATTGATCCTGTATTTTTAGAAGAGTGGCACTTTTTCAGTTTTGGTTTTTTTTTAACTCTTGCTAATCCTTCTTTTTTCAGTGGCAGTGGTTCTAAGGTTGTTCCCTTTCAATATTTTTTGTACTCCTTCAGTACCTTTATTCCAGTCATATCTAACTGTTTTGTTTTTTTCTGCATTGTTGACTAAGCTCACCATGATGCATGTAACTATTTCTATAGTTTTTCAGACTTTCCAAGGAGAAATTGGTCTTGCTCTTTAGTGATGCTGTTAGCCACTGCTTGTCTCTGCTTTAGTTCTTTCCTCTTCCTTTCTGTCCTTTCATCCTGAAGTGTTCCATGATTTTACTTACAGCTCAGTTTCTTTGAGTTTTCTACCAATTTTTGTAAAATAGGTATGAAAATATCATATCAGAAATACTAAAATCCATAGATATCTAGGGACTCTGAATCTCTATCAACACTTTTGCCCATTTTCTATTTTAGGTATCTTAATTTTTCAGGTTTCCCAACAGACTAGTGCTGTTTTTACTTAGGTGAGTCCAGAATATGACCATGGCATAGATTAAAGTCCCCTCTAATCAACCCTTCTCTGCCCCAGAAATTGTCTAAACCTCTTGTTCAGCTTCCAGTCAAAATTCACTGCATTCACTCCTGATGCACTGTATCTCTTTGGACCTGAGATTGTAGCAGATGTCTTCAAAGTTACTACTGTGTAAGAAGATTTGCTGTGTTATTTGGAACAAGCTGAGATGAGGTTTGATGCTGCCTGTGGTAACTTTGACTACGTGCTTATGGTTTGGCTTGCAGATGAAGAAGGTATTTTAAAGACCATGTTGTTGCCTATACAAACAAATACGGCATATTATCTCGCAGTAGATCTGGCAGACCCTGTTGCTTATGGGTGTTCTAAGACTGCCAAATGACAAAATGAATTGACTGCAACTGAAGAGAAGGAGCACCACTGCTAATGAGTCCTTGCTCCTCTGCCAGGTAATAGTGGTTATCTTTGTGAAATTAGGTAGGCCAGGCTGGCTTGCTTACAGCCACACTGCCATATATGAAAGATAAATAGTATTAAGTGTTGTTGGCAAAGAGGCCTTGCTGCATTTCCCCATAGTTTTATGCACCTGAGGACAGGTGTTCCTGTTGCCAGTTAAGGGGATTTTGTTTTAGAAAGAAATAACGAGTGCTGAACTTTAAGGTTCAGCAAATTTGAAAAGTGCATATGAATAATTCACAGCAATCAAAAAAGAAAAAGCTTTAATACACATTTACAAGGTTCCTGTTATAGAATATCCTAATCTTCTGATGCTGGAAACAGTTCATTAGAAATGGTGACTCATCTTACTGGGAGAAGGGTTTCTACACAATATGATTTTACTTAACTACAGAGCAGTGAATGCAAGTGGAAACAGCACCGAGTTCAATAGAATGCTTTGAAGATAGAGGGTTAAAATGATGGAAAACATAGAATTAATCTGGGGGAGGGAAAGACGACTTCCCTATTCCACACGAGAAGTTTAAAGCATTGTGCATAATGCAAAGATAAAAATCGCATAATGCAGAAGGAAACTGTTTTCTTCCACTACTATCATGTCTAAACAATTCTGGATGCAATTTTAATTTGCCAGTGTTGTTGAGGTCTTCGTAAAACTTGTTTTGATTTTTGTCTCATGCTTCCTTGAAGACCCAAATGGTAAACATTTGGACACAGTGACGCAAACAGTAGGCTATCAATCAATTCCAGTTTTCACAGCATTGTTGTTCATTCAGAAAAGCTGTGTGAACTGACCTCTTTCTACAGCAATGTCATTAGTTCTTTTAGAAATAAAGCAAGGATCAAAATCCAGGATTTTTCTCTTAAGACTTGCTGTACTGAATGATATTGTAAAATTAGTGATCAGCTGTTTTCAATTAACTCGCAGCATTTTTTAATGTATATTGTATGAGAGACTGCATATTAATTGTTTTTGTTCTCTTTCAATTTTCTAAGCACTGACTTCCAGTAAATTATTCAAACAGAAAATTGAATTTAGATTATATGCCTGGTAAGCTCTTAATTTTGACACAAGTGACAAATGAGCAATAGAGGAGTTAAATATATGCCGTGTGCCTGCCTTTAGATGAAAAGGAAATAGAGCAGCCTGTGCTCCGTCTGAGCACAGAATTAGCTGGATCTTGGGTTTACTTTAGGTCCTGCACGGCAAGACGAGCACAATAGCACCATCCCAGCCCTTGTGCTCCTGTGGTGCACCAGGTTAGGAACCTTTTGCTCCGCTTGCCAGCAAGTTTTAACTGCTTGTGCTCTTTGCAGGCTGCTCTGTGCTTCTCAGCAACATGATGATGGAGAGGGCAGTGTTGGAATACTTTCCCAGGCCACCTAAATTTAGAAATATGACTAAGTCAGTCTTAAGCAGTTCAGTGGCCAAACTTGCTTCCCACATGGGTATGACGGTACCTTTGAGGGCTAGAAGCTTTCTTCTCTACAGACATACTAAACAATCTTTAAAAGTTCTTCAAACTTGATTACTGCTAGTAAAGCTGTATTTTCTTCACGTGGTGTAAGCTTGAATCCTTTGACTTTTCTACTAAAAGTCATTTTGCAGATTCAAACTGAACTTCAGACTGGAACAGTTTCCTCTTCCTTGTGACCTTGACTCAGTGGTGCCCTCCATGTTAGGGAAGGATCATCATGTATGTCTTCTGTTTGGTGTGAGTCATTATTTGTGCCATTATCTTTTTCCAACCAGGCTATCTGCTTGTGTGATATTTATGTAGCTTCTTCTTAGCTGCCTTCGCTTCTTCTAACCAAGATTTTTGAATGTTCAGAGATCTGTAGGAAATTACTCTTTAGTCATCTACATGCTCCAAAAACAATGGTTTTGACCTTTGTGCATGGGAGTTCTCATGAAAACAACTAAGTGTAAGTTTAAGTTTTGTTCCACCTTTATGTCAACCAGCTGCACTAGGATTATCTGCCGGGTTTCCTTATGTCACAAGAGCAATGTGTGCTTTCTGTGTGACTAAAAAGTGGCTTAGGGGCATGCACGTACAGGCCCATTCTGCAGGGTAGGCTGTAGGAAGAGCAACTCAGGAAATGTTTCTGTTTCTCAGACAAGCCTTTGGAAACTTGTTCAACTTTAGCTAAGTTTATTCCGTCGGCCACCCAATAAGTTTTATTAGTATCAGACTCCAGACTATTCCGTTTAAATTTGTCAGAAGGCCAATGACTTAATTCAGGCACAACAAGATTTCCGAAGTCTGTTGCTAACAGTAGTAAAATGAAATGGAGAAAGTAAAATCTTCCATGGAGCAAAATAGCTTTTTCAAAATCTAACTAATTCTGTTTGGAAATTGCAAGCTGGAAGCTTTGAAACCCTCTGCAAAAGAGGGCTGAAAGTTCTTCTGAGAGCCGTTGGCTGTGCGGCCTGCGGCAGAGGCGCTTCCGGGAAGCGTCGAGAACTTGGCCCCAAATCCCTTGTGAAATGCTGCGGCTCTGGAAGCCTACGCAGCCAAGGAAAGATTGGGAATGTTGTTAGGAAGCTGGGCGAGTTGTCTGCCAGCAATCCGCTGTGCGTGTGACTTCCAGCAGGAAATCTGTTGGAATCAAAGCATCTCAGCAAAATGTTTTGATTGTGGTGAATTGTCAGTTTTCAAAGGACTATTTTTTTGTGTTTTTTGGGGGGGGAGGCAGTTTTTTAGTGCTGTAGAAACATTTCAGTGTGTTCCTGCAGAATTTATGACTTGGACAAAAGATGAGTGAAGAGAGATAAAAAGGAGGGAGAGAAATTAGAGGAGCAGGTAGGTGATGTGGTTTGCAGCTGGTCACACTGGGGTCGCTAGGAAGGACTGAAGGACAGGATTTGTTTTGAATCCTGATCTGAATTAGTCTGTCTCACCCCAAGGGCATTATAGAAGTTGCTCAGTGTAACTGAAACATCAAAACCTTTACAGAAGAGAGAAGGAAAAAAAACCCCTTTTTTGGTTGCTCTCAGAACCAGCCATGTCAACAGCATCTAAAGCTGTACACAAAGTAGATAAACCCGCATAATGTTTTTTACATTTCCTGTAGAAGTAAATGTAAAAATGCTCCGGAGTACTTTTTTTTCTCCAGTAGGGGTTATCACTACGTTAAGATTTATACTCTATACTATTCATGCCGATTTTCATTCTGTAGTTGGTTGGAAGTGTAACTGCAAGGGAGTTTAGTAGGCCTACCAGAGTTTCAGGAGACAGTAGTTAACCTTTTATGGTTTGCAGGGTGAAATTCTCAACCAAGATAGTACAGTGAAGTGCAGGATTTTGACAATATGGTATCAGTAGCTTTATATAAATTACTAAACAGAGGAGGGCTAGAACATACTTTGTCCATGCTGTGTGATTATTAGTAATTATTAGGTGTGATTTTAGTTTAGGTTGTTTAATACTCCTCAGAGTAAGGAGAAAACTGCTGAGCAGTGTTCATGGGTTAATGTGGTCTGGGTACTGTTCTTAGTAAGCAGCACAGATGAGACCTTCCTGTTGTGTCGAGGGAAATAGATCAGCAGAGTATCCATGAGCTGGTCCACTCACGAGCTACATCCATACTTTCAAATGGGGTATACATCCTGGGAATTGAGTGGAACTATTCTTGTCCTTTCTCCCTGTAGTACATTTCTATACAGCCTCAGTATATCTAGGTACGACCTCATTTTCATAGAAAATAAACGTTTTACATGGCTAACAAGAAGAGAACCTGCAAAACTAGAAGTCCTAGGAGAAAAGTAATTAGAAAAAAAGTAGCAGTATCATCCATGATGTAAAATAGAGTAATCCAAGAATTAGTACTGCATTTACTATGTCCTACTCTCCTCTGTTAGGTTCAGTTAATAGTAACTGCCTCCTTTATTAATGTCTCATTTTAATCAGTTACTATTAACTTCATATCCAATGGATCAGTTGTCCTATCTCACTGAGCATCTGTAGTGATTTGGAGTGAATATTTGTAAGAAAATACAACTTTTCCTTGCGTCAAACCTAAAGATTTCTGCAGTGGCTTGGCATGCTGACAGAGGTGCTGTGGTCGCTAAAGATGTCAGTATCCGTTGTGCACATTGCCCTTTTCCGTGATGAGATCCTGACCACACTTAAAATGGCAAAATACTTTGGGAAGCTTCAGGAAATCCAGTATCTTACTGCAAACTGTTATTCCATGGCAGTTTAAGCAAAGAGGACAGATGATGTGTGCTAGAGACACGAGTAGATGCCGCTCCTGCTGGAGAATCAGTGTCTCTTAAAATCCAGGGCCAGTTCTCTTCAAAATCATTAACTAGTGCAGCAGAATTAGCTGTAACTCATTTCAGACTCATGGGCTGGCATTTTTTTGTAGACATGGTTTGTCATGGCTAGTAATGTTCCTAACTAATTCCTAACTTAAATTCTAATGGTAAATGCTATACGTGTTTTGTAAGTTTCTGAGTAGTATTCCCCATTTTGCAGGGAAAGAAAAAACTGCGGGGAAAAAAATATTTAGCTTCTGACTACCACTTTTAAGAGAATTGATCATCAGTTTTGAAGTTCAGTCTCCTGATATTTTGGTACGGGAAAAAAAAAAAAGTAAAATGAACTTTCAGGAGGAAAAGGTATTTCATGTGTGCGAACTGTATTGCCTGCTCATTAGAGAATTTATTTTTCAATGAGCAAGGGCCCGGAAGAAGCTAATGTAAGTATTTTAGCAAGGGTTTGTATTTCTCTGATAAACAGCACTCCCCTTCTGTTTGTGATCACAGGATGAAAGCTCTCTAAGCTTGTATATGTGCATTTTTACTGCTACATCATGTAGTGTGCTCTTAAGATTGAGATCTCATTCCCCAGGAAGCATTTCTGTCCAAGATTAATTGCCCTTTTAAAATCAGTGTTTGATGTATTCCTTTGGCTATATCCTGACTCGCTTTAACCCTCTTTGACCTGACCCCATTGACTGTTACCGCCGTGGCTGAAGCAGAAATCCTTCAGCATGATGTATGCAGCACAGGCTTGAGCCTGTGGTTTTTCACCTCGATGGATTCAATTAGCTGGGTTTTTACTGATCAGCCAAGCAGAGGTTAAAGAATTTGTCAGACATGGAAGAAAACTGTCCAGACTTTTGGGTTAATTGGATAGCTCATCTCTATTTGCATGTTGACTTTGCTTGCAGAGCTGTTTACTTTGTTACGTATCATAATCATGTTGCTAGATATAATGTTAAAAAAGCAAGCCACTTCATTCTCATTTAGTGCAAAGGTACAAAATATAAAATAGCAACCATTAGGCCTTTGATCTGTATGTATTTCCCAATCGCTTTTAGGGCAAAAGTTCTAAAACTGTAATTATGTCAGAATGGTCTTTCCTGAGCTTGATTTATTAAACCGAGTAGTTGAACTAACAATTATCATTATGGCTTGATGAAAACAAGTAAACTCGCTTTTCAGTATTGTTGTTTTGCGACAGCAGTCATCCTGCTTTGCTTTGTCATGCTCAAATCTTCATGTGATTAGCTTAAACATTATAAAATATGGATGCTTAGTGGAATTAAGAATATTTTGTAGGCATGATGTGAATTACTGTAACTTGAAAATGAAGCAAAGTAGAGGTTGAAAGTTCAAGAATGCCAGTAAAAATCTTTTTAAAATGTTTTGTGTGTTTACATGCCATATAATACGATTGTATAGAGTTTGGTATTCAATTGTTTGGGGTAACCATATTGAAAACAATGGCTTTCTGAAAGTCCTTACAAACTGTTAGCATAAGAAGTCTGTTGCAGCAGTCTGATTTATACCAGTCTTTATGAGAAAAATCGTTATCAAGTGTTTTGAGTTTTAAAAAACAAGACGTGTTGAGGACATTTTGGCTCCCCAGCTGTATACAGAGATAGCCTTAATTTCTGGAGATCAGTTGTACAAAGTGTAGAGGGCAGGGAAACTTCCCCTTCAGTTAAGGGCAGAGCACGTGAAGGGTTAACTCATTGCAGGTCAACTTGTCTGCAGCCTGAAAAGCTTCTTCCCTGCTCCTAAAAGTGATTTAGCTTTCCCTCAACAATGGGCAAGGTATGGGGATGCATGGGGCTCAATTTGTCACGCATTCAGGCGCTTATCTTTCGGCAGACACCTTGCCATTCCTGGTACATTTAAATATATTGTGTGCTTGCCTGTGGTGTCCAACCAAGGCATCATTGAATCTTGCCTTTGCTCACATGCATATAGTCAAACTTAAATATAACTTTTTATTTAAAAGCTTCAACTTCTGACTTTAGTCTTCTGTCCAGGTCTGCTGCTGCTGGTTCAGGGCTGAGGCAAAGCGAGACATTTCATCCTTAACCAGAAAGGGGAGAATAAGATTATTTTCCATAGTAAGAACAGGGTATAAGTGGGGGGCATATCTACCTGAAACTTGATTACATTCTTGAATAGCATCTCAGGCCCAGCAATTGTTAAGTTTTCTAAAACTATTTTTTCAACTGCTAAAGTGTAAGCCATTTAAGAAAAAAAGAAGTTTTCATAAATTACATTGAGGTTATTTATATTGCAACAGCACCATTTGAAAGCTTTTTATAAACACAGAGGAATAAAAAAAATAAGCGTAGTTAAGTAAAGTTTTTGTTTTAATGCTATAACTGCTTTTCATTTGAAATACTTGAGCTATTCTATGTAAGGAAAAAATCCTGTTAGTTGCTGTATTACTGTCAATATTAACATTTGGGGACTGCATGGAAAAGAGTTAAAGAAAAGTCTTTAAAACAGTCTGGGTTTACTACTGTTTGAGACCAAATTTTCTTTCTTTGAAGACTTTTTCATTGGATAGCTTTTTTTTCTAGATTGTTTACATAGTGTTGGGCTGCTACGAGATTATAAGAATAATAAGAAGACCCAAAACCCAGTAAACTTTTTGTGTATGGTGACTGGTTTAATCCATATTTTCTGTTATTTTTCATTCATGTGGATATGTAACATCAGGGTGGAATTGAGGTTGATGACGACAGGAAATTACAAGCAGAAAAATTATGTGGGGAAGCAGATGATAAATGGGGGTGTTGACCAGTATTTCATTTGTTCTCAATGTTTAAACCTAATTACTGTGAATGATAATGTTGTATGCTCATCCAGTTTCATTTTGCAGACCAAGAAGGCTAGGACCCTGCAGCAATATAATCCAGGAATCTACCTATTCTAATAGCTATTATGGAGAAACTTCTTTTCCTGTCCTTTGGGTCACAAATGTCTAACATAGGATACATTTATGCTGTGAACCTTCAACACTAGAAGATTATGTAGAGATCAGTCAAATGGCCTATGTCAAAGTGTGTAGAGAAGTAGAGCACTAATTTAAGCAGGGTGTCAAATCAATGACAATGGACTTGATGACATTGGTGTGTTTGAGGTGTACTTGGTACTTTGCTTGGAGATAAGTTTTTTGCAGTCAAACCCTTTGTAAAAAAACAGACTGCCCTGAGGTTGACACTGATTTGGTCCTTGTAGGACCAAATTAGGTTGACACTTATGTGGTCCTTAGCCTTTTGGGCTAAGAAGCAGCAGCTTTTGTGAGGGGCCCGGTCATGTGTGACCAGGGTGCTGTGGGGGTGAAATATGAGGAACAAGAAGGGAATGACCAACCCCTGGAGAGTGGGGAGAGACTGATGTTCTGAACTATTTCGTTTGGAGAAGAGCTTAAGCAATCTTTTCTAAGTCATCGTTTTGAGTTTTTAAACAGTCTTGTTCTGATTTCCTACAAAGGGTCATTTGGTAAACCACTAAACCTTTGACATTCCTTTAAAAGGAAAGTCTTTAAAGAAAAATGCAGAGTTGTGGATCTCTACTGTGAATTGACTTTGAGGCCACATATTTCAAAGAGTCTTGGATATTTGCGTACATATCAAGAATATCCAGAACTGAGAACACATTTAAACAAAGCTTTGAAGTTTAATTTGAGCAATTGTTCTCATGTTCCTGCCAGTTGTTCAGATGAGTTGTGTTCTCACACTGCTGCCATGCCAATTGACCAGATCTATCTGATCATTCTTTTATACCGTTATTGCTGGATTATATCAAGGAAGTGAGGTTCTACTCTGCCAAACCACATCTTATAGTGTGCTTGAAACAATGTTTTTTCCATAGATGATAAAATTTTGAGGAAGAAGACTTGGATGGAACAGTGTATGTAAGGTATATTTCAGTGTGCAAGTTCTTCAGCCAAAGCAGCATCAGTGATCTTCCCAATGTCCAGCGAGATGTGTTGACAGGGATGAACCATCGCTTCTTGCACCATCGTGTTGCACGTCAACTTTTGAGTTCTTGAGGCAGAAAGTGTGCTAAGATTGCTGTGAGAAACTAGTCACTTTGTGCAATGGAGCCTGTGGCTGTAGTGATCTTAGACTGTGAAGTTACTGATTTTTAAATGTAAAGTATTTATATTCAGTAGGGGGGAACTTTAAAATATTAAATGTTTGACAAGCTTGTTCTGAGTTTATTCAAAAGAAGAGTAAATGATCATTTGATCCTGAGATTAACCGAAGCTCAATTTTTTTTTCTTTTTGGCTGTGATTCCCATAAAATTGCATGTCTCAGAATATGTAGGTAAGATTTGTTTGAAGGAAAAGCTTATTTTTCTATTTGAGATACTTATTCTGAAGTCATCATTACTGTGGAATCTGAACATCCTGCCATATTTCTGTGCTCTGTTGCTATTGCATGTCATGCTGGAAAACTGATGGCAGAAATGTTCCAGAATTATTAGCATTTAATTTTATAAATGGAGACAACTGAAATAATGTTTTAACTTTAAACTCTCTCTCTCTCTCTCTGTGTATATATATATTATATATATATATATACACACACACACACACACACACCTCTGTGTGTGTGTGTGTATATATAGGTTATTTATATATGGGAGATATATAAATAAATAAAGCATCAATATTTCATTTATAAATGAATTGAAGACATTCTGTTCCTGCGTTTGCTGACTGATGGTATCTGGCTACAGTGACTGTTACGGTAGCAGTGTGAAAATGTGCATGATCACCCGTTAGCTTAATCTTTTTAAGCTTATGGCTATTGCCTGAGCTCAACATGCAGTCAAAATAATTATGAAGGAAGTTTTGTTATAAATAATAATATCTGATTGTTGTCAGTTTAAATTCCAAGCGTTGGTGTGGTTGTCAATTTAGAACAGATTTCTGTTGAAGGGTTAATGCTCTTCATTAGTTTTTGTGCTAGTAGTTGGAACATCCCTATATCAAATTAAACTGTTATTGACGCAATTGAGGTTTGGGGGTTTTTTAATGTAGCAAGACATTATGACTTGTTCTACACTGGAATTTTTTTTCCTGTTTAAAGATCTTGTCTACTTGAAAGTACATGGAATGAAATAAGTCCTTCAAGTGCTTGTTTATTTAAGTTCTTTTACTGATGCTCTTCAGTTCTTCAGATCATAAGGTTTGTCAGGGGCTGTCTCTATATCTTAGAATCACCAACATGAGGCATACAGAGGCACGGATCACTGCAGCCACTCTTCAGTTACCTTTTCTCACCCGTGATAAGTGAGAATGTATTTGAATTTCTTTGCTTGCTATACAGTATAATCTTTCGTAAATGACTGTAGATAGTTTTGTATGCGATCGTTTGTGCTAGATTGCAAGACTAGCTTTTTGCAAGGAACCTTTTGTCGTTGATGGCCAGAGATTTGGTCCCAGTTTGGCTTTACGCTTTAAAAAAAATTAAAACAAGGGCAGTAATATTTGTTAGTGATGAACTTTAGCTGCATCTTCATGTGAAGCATGTTACTGAAAGTTATAAATTTGTTTAAACAAACAAAAAATCTGGGAGATCCCCTCTCTCGATGCTGAGCACGTGCTGTCCAAGAGAGTGCTGACCACTTCCAAGCGATGGCTCCTAAATATCTGGCACCCTGAGGAGCAGGACCGGGGCAAAGGGAAGTCGGCAAACCATATCCACAGGAGGAGAACTCGCTTCCTTGTCACTCTGTCTTGAAATGAGTTTTCTCGTTGTGTGGTATGCCATGTTGTCAGGAATACATTTATCTAATCTAGAAACAATTATATGCTCCAAAGATGATCGACTTGTGTCCCATTTCTCCAGCTCTTTCAGCTGTGGCTAGGCCTGTAACATTCATAGCACTGCTACTGTGTGGCATATTCTTTGGTTATGCTCCCTCCTGCTTTTCAGTATCCTTGTCCAGTATAGGCCTATGCAAGAAGTACATTATTTGAATTTTACAGGTCTTTTTTTTTTTCCTTAAAATTTCTACAACAGGTCATCTGAAATGTCCCGAAAATGTGTTAATATGCAACAGGTAAGCATAATTTTCATCTCCTGCAGATGAAGTGGCCTGAAGCTTTGGCAGAAGTTTTATAATCTCTGCTCATCTCAGGCCACAAGTAATTTTAGCAGTCTCTGAATTTGTGCATTTTCACAAGGGTAGCAAAGGAAAATCATTTAAGCCTGCAACTTTCACCCTGATAGGAAATGACATGATAGGTCTATAGACTTTCTTGTAAGTGCTAAAAGAGTATTTATTACCTGTTTGTCACTTTGGTAATATAAAAATGCTTTGATCTTAAGTCAATAGTTATCATATATTACAATTTTTTCTATGGAACATTTATTACTATGCTTTTATTTTTCTGGTATTTCCATTATCCTCTTTCTTAATTTGTAACAGAATAAAATAGACCATCCTTAGATCGAATGGTGACCATTCGGTAATTCAGGTTTATCTTGATTAAAAAAGAAAAATATAGATGGGATGTCTGGAAAATTTTAAATCCTTGCTTTGAAGAAAATCAGGCATCTTACTACGTTGCAGAACACTGCAAAATCAATGCCAGCAGTTACGATCTTCTCAGGTGTGGACACGGTGCACTACAAATAAGCAGTTATTTGCCCCAGTTTTTACAGGCTTAATCCAATGACATGACATTAAACTTAATTGTAAGTAAATCATTTACATCTTACACCACTCAAGTATACTTTGCTTAACAATTTGTAATCTTCTAATTTATAGAATCATTTATTTTGTCGATCTTCTTACAGTTTGTATTATCGTAGAATAAAGGGTGGGGAGAGAGGACCTCTCTTCATCTGTCAGCATGCATACAAAGTGACATCTGTGTAAATACGGATGTAAATCAGATGGATGAAGCTTCATGAAGAGATAGCAAATCATCCAGAACTCAGGTGACAGTGGCAGTGGTGGATACTGGTGAGGAAACAATATTTTCCAGCAAATTCTTTTAACATATGTATGTTGACAGGTTTTTGCTATAAAGAGCCATCTATTGGAGAAAAAAATCTCTGCACGTGATTCAGAAAAATGGGGAAATTATTGAAAACACGAAATTTGAAGAAGGCTTTGAAGAGTGAGAGCTTATGGTCGTTAGTAACAAAAGGAGGGGGGAAGGCTAAAGTAAAAACAATAGATTATGTGGAAAAAAAGCTACAGTAAATACAGAATGGATGGATAAGATCTTGCTAGTCAAGCCCCAGGGGTAAAAGGAATTAAGAGGTGATGCCTTGTCAGAGATAATACTGAGGCACAAACAACGCTAATGCAGAGATGCAGACTTCAGTTAAACCCAAACTCTTCATTGACCTCTGAGACTTGCTCAGGTTGCTGAGGAGTGGAATAAAAGATTTGTATGAGAAAGTGGGAACAAAAGTGGGTGGGAACTGGGGGATGGGAGCATCCAGAAAGACTGCTTCTCATTTGTAAGCAAGAGGCATCAAATTGGAGTGTATAAACATGCATACACAACCTTAAAAGTTATGGTAGATAGTACAAGAAAAATCGAGGGAAATACTTCTCTGATTTTCCTCCTGTAACAAGAAGCTGATACTGAAATTCTACAGTATTTCATCTATTTATGCATAGGTTCCCACTAAAAATAGTCAGCAGCTAGCACAGTCCTAATGCCATATGGTGTAATGCAAACCTAGACTAGACTGTTCATAGACACTGGTTAGTTAACAAGGACATGAGTAATGGCCCACTTGCATTTGACATGAACAGACTGGTTTCAAATTCATCTTATTTGTATCTTCAGTACGCTGCAGGTAGTGAAGATAAAAGAGAACTTGTAGATATTCATTGAATTCAGTAAAATCAGTCACTGCCACCACATACTTGAATGCTTGCATGAGAAACCTTTTTATTTTTTTTGATTCTAGAAGTGAAAAATTCCCTGGGTAGCTTTTCCGGAGAGAGTGATTGCTGATGATTCACTGTTGAAAGGGAAATAAAGAATTGAATTGGTTCTGAGCAGACTTTTATCTGTCAGCCCATTAGTAAGAATGCTCTTGTTAAATTCACAAATTTCACAAATCACACAGCTATAGGAACAACCGTAAGATATATTTAAGGACAGGATTATGACACAAAATCTGGAGGAAATGGAAAAAAAATTCAGAGAAAAATTTAAGGGCTAATATGTCTAAATTACTGTGTAGATTTTGATGAATAATCAAATAATTTTGCAGTACTATACTCATTATGTTGGCAAGTAGAATGAAATTCTGTGCTCTTGGGATTTTATTTAACTGTTGGGGAAGTTTTTTTTTTTCAAGCTGCCTTCTTTTTTTTTTTTTTTCCCAGCATATTTCAGAATGCAAAAATCATTCTAGAGGAGTTCAGAGACTAATACTGTCATTTCTGCCCATGTATGCCAATGTGTTGTTTCCAAAAAATTAACTGGTAACACAAAATGTAAATGACTGCCATCAAATTTGGCCAATTTGTAGAAACCAGTTATCAGCTTTATTTTGAGAAGTGTTAAAAATATTTTTATGGAATCAAGCTGTGTATGTTTGTCTAATTGAGGGCTTGTACAGAATAAGGTACCCTATGCAGGTGGCATGTAACTAATATGTAAGGCTAGAATTTGGACAAATACCTGGCTTTTTGCATCTGCAGGGTGTATTATTGCTACCATAAAGTCAACAGGGATTCAAGGATAACTTGATTACAGGTATGGCTTAGGTTGTGCTGGTGTGGATACCAATCTACAGTAAATGCTTCAGAGAGCTGAAAAATCACTTTGTTTATTGAATCCAAGTAACATTTTGTGTTTTCAAACTAGGCATTATGTTAAAACTAGGGGAAGAGAATGAAAGAGCCAACAACAGGTCCAGTCACTCCGCAGTCCTGCAGAGCTCTTGGGGAGCAGTTTTCTGACGGGGACTGTCCCCTCTTCTTGGGCAAGGGGGAGACAAGATGCCAGCTGGGGAAGGCAATGGTGGTATTTCTGAGCACTCGCTGTGGTGGGTCGATGTGAGAAATGCCAGAGTATAAAAACAGTAAAAGGTCACTGTCTTTTTTCCTAACCATTATTTGGAGCATATTTCAAATACTGTTCTCTCAAGACTGAGATAAATTTTCATTTGGGTTTTTTTTTTAGTTCATTTTGTGATAGTTATGTCAGTTGGTTTAGCTGGTTCCCATCATTTGAACCAGAGGATCAAAGTATTTGCTTCCTTCGGGACAAATATAAATAAAAAGAGTTGAAATATTCTTAGAATATATTCTTGTCATACTGGGAATCATTTGTTAACATAACTTTTCCACAACATGAAACTAAGTGAGGAAAAAGTTGGTGCCAACTTAGCATTTGAGTAATTGTCGGTAATACTGTTAAATATTTAAGATGTAATTTGCAGCAAAATAAAATCCCTTCAGGAATATCATGACATATTACATGTGTTGTGCTGAAAAAGCTGTATTACATGTAAAGCATTGCATATAATTACATATATTACATCCTAAAGTTGGATTTTTAGAAAGTTTAAGCAATGTCAGAAGTAGGATCCATACAAATCTCACGTGGCTATGACTTGGAGAGATGGATTTGCCTTAACTGGGTTAACAGGAAGCTGTAGGAGAAAAGGTTGCGAGCAGTAGAGTGACACTTTCATTAAGTTTCATTCTAACCATTTTTTTTCTTGGAATTGATTTTAGCTCGAGGTTTCTGTTTTAGATGATACAATTCTCCGCCTTCTCCATACCGATGTTTCTTGCTTTCCATTCTCTTAAATGTCAAACTTGGTAGCACCGCAGCTCTTTCTCCTGCAAGCTAGCTGTGTTTAATCTTTCTGTGAACCCTGCAAGGTGCCTGAGTGGTTTCTCTTTTTCTTTGAATTAGATGGAGAAAAGAAGACTCAAGTGATGATTCATGGAATCGAGCCGATGCTGGAAACACCACTGCAGTGGCTAAGTGAACACATGAGCTATCCAGATAACTTTCTTCACATTAGTATCATTCCCCGGCCTACCGATTGACACTCAACTCTACCGGTATAAGGATCATTCTCGAGCTCGTATGAGAAGAGCATGTCAACTTTTTGGTTCTTGATGGAGGCAGTTGGACAGGCAGAAAAAAAAAATGAAAAAAACAAAAGCAAAAATGAAACAAAACAAGAAGTCCTCACTGAGCCAAACAGGAAGAGAGATCCTCTCAGCAGCTAGGGGCAATTGGGCTGCTCTTTCTCTGCATCACCACTGCTTTTCTTCCCTGCTGTAATTAAACTTTGGTTGCGATGTGAAAGCCTGTGGAGGACTTCCACAAGTCTGCTGTTTTCTTGTAAAATAGAATGAAGCTGAAACTGTCAGCCTGAAGAGCAAGTGGAAATATGCCACTCGATTGTATTTCTGATTCACAAATAAACAGGGGTATTTCCTAAAGCGGTCGTGTTTCACCTTGGAGAGTGGAAAGATTGGTTTAATTTTCTAGAAAGTTAGACACTGAGAGATTCAGTTACCAATAGCTTTTTGTAAAAGATCAGATTACTGTAAACCCATCTTTCCTTAATGAGAATTTCATGTTTACAGTATGTGTATTGGTATGCAAATGATCTTTTAACTTTGATAACAAGCAGTGAGAGATTTTAAAGTAAACCCATGAGCATGTTTTGCCATTTAAAAACATGCACAACTTAATAACTTACAAATACTTTTGATTTGTATGCAGTTACTTAATGTACTCCAGTATGTTTATTATTCAAACCAGTTTTCATAGAATAGCAACGATGTAGGATAATTTGTCTCAGGATTTGTCACAGCATTTCTTTGTGTTCATCTATTTTTTTTCTGTGAGAATATTTTCTTAAATTAGTTTAAGAAATTTAAGCGGAAAAAAAAAAGTAAATGGATGTTGCAAACTATTGTATCCTGCTCTTTATTCCCATAGACTAGAAAACAGTTAAATCACAGTACGATGAACAGATGTATTGCTTTTTAATAATTTTGAATTTTGGAAAGCTGAGGCTTTTCCATCTAATAGTACTTTACATCTGAATTTAGTTTTCTCCTGTGGTCCCTGGGTAATTAGTCTGAAATTTAAAAGCTTATAATCTCATTTCATAGATTTTCCCTCAATTTAGCAGATGTATTTTTAGATTCTTGGTTTGCTTTTTTGTTTGTGTATTTTTTAGTGTTTGTTACCATTACAGCTGCTACTAGGATTCTGCCATTTTTCGTTATGTTGAATTCATCAAACTGTGCCATCTTGTCTTGTCTTTATTCCTTTCGTAGTTTGTGGCACAAGATTATGTTTACCATAAACACCAAGTACATTTTCTAAACAGAACATGACGTTTTTATTTGGGGAAAAAAAAAAAAAAAAGAAGAGTAGCTGTTAAAGTTGTTAGTGATCTTGGCTTGCAAATATTGTGGCAGCTCCCACTGCTGCTGCCATTCAGCTTTGCTTCTACACTGCCTTTATGGTGGGACACTTACCTGTGTCTGGAAAAGAAGAAACCAAGAATCCAGTCCATCAAAAACCTCTTTAAAGAGAGAAGTCTTTAGGCAGGGGTAGAATTGAAGCTAGAAGAGCCCCGAGGGCACAAAAACCTCAACAAAACAAATAGTGTTTTAAATGCAAATGAGGAAATAGCACTAAGGATAGCAACAGAGGGAGAAAAGCACCAGTGAATCACACACTGTGTTATGCGGATCAAGAAGAATTTTGGAAATGAAACAAAATGATCCGTGTTTATGAAGAATTGAAATACAATCTTCTTACAGTGGGATGATTTGGATGAATTATTCCAATTTTCAGCTCTGTTTGCAATTTTTGTTAGCAGTGTTGGATTGGCATATGTAAACTTCTGCAGGCAGCCACATCTAAATATTCTGGAGAATTTCAACAGACTGCCAGTGAATAAAGGAAATATTTTGTAGAGTCTTCATATTAAGAAAAAAAGGGATTTTTGTAGGGATAATTTTCCATTATTTGGGATAAATATAAGAAGCAGTGCATTTGAGGAAAAAGGAGAAAAAAAACTATAAGACTTTCTTTTGTTGTAAGGTAAAATGGAGTAAGTCACTGCCTATTTTAACGTATTCTTATACACCAGCATTTTAAATATTCAGCTCTCTTCTCATGCCCTGTGTTTGCTAGTAAATCCAACTTTTAAGGCCTGGCATGAAAAAAACAATAAAAAGCCTGGCTTTAAAGCATACTCTTTTCTCTTATTTTAACTATTTAAAGTTTATTAAAAAAAAAAAAAAGAAAGAAGGTTTGAGTCTGTCTTTATTTCCAGCTAAATAAGGAATTTTTTTTTGTGATGGAAGGAAAACATCTACTAATGCTCAAGTAAGTAAATTTTGTATTTATTTAGGTATGCTGGTAGAAGAATGTGTCCGAGCAAAAGCACTATGTTACAAAAAGCATCTTTGCTTTATCCAATTTTAATCATATGATATTTTCCTGTTTTATTTTCACTGTGTTACTGCGTGAATAATAGTAGCAGGAGGTGAACACTGACAATAATTACATTTTCTTCAGTGTGAAATTCTGTAACTTCTAAAGAAGCAGAATCGGTCCGAATTGGTCCAAGTCCCCCTAAAACAACTTCTCCCTAGGTGGTTGCCTGTCTGTGTTGAGGACAACCCCTCCTCTGCTGCAGGTTTGGGTTTGAGGAGCTGGGGAACAAGCTGAAAGGAAGATGGATGAAATGGGCAAGCGCCGGTTGCCTGTGGCAGCCGCCATCGGAGCCGGGACCTGGGAAGGCCCCTTTGGGGGTGTCCCCATGTGCTTTGTCCTCAGAGTTATCCGCTGAGGAGCAGCCGTCACCATCACTCCCAGTATTGCTGATTTGGGCCACAATCACAGCGTTTTTCACCCCCTTCTATGGCGAGTGACATCTAGATGGCCAATCCTTGTTTATGGAACTGGTGATGACTTCCATTTTGGTGCTTTTCCAATGTCAATACTTAGGAAAATCTGCATCTCAGGTGTATTAATATAGTGGCACGCTCCTAGGCCTAACAGGTGACTCTTGGCTTTTGGCTGTGTTTTAAACAGACGTGTTACATGCTTGCCAGTGATAACTTAGCAAAGCAAGAGGCTAAACAAAAATAAGACAGATTAATCCATTTTCTAGGAACTTTGCAAAATGAACGTTACGTACAACAGTCCCATTGTAACCTCCCTGAACAACCTAGGTGTGATTTTGCAGCAGTGTGAAACAACCTAGGTGTGAAAGGCAGCAGTAATGAAGAGAACGTGTTTATTCAGGAACTCCTCAGTGTAGAAATTAGGATCAGTGGCTTATACATTTGAATAAGCCTGGCATTGATACCGGCTCTTAAATTGTGCTAGAGAGCAGGTTTGTGACCAGGAGTTTGTCTTCTGCGAGGGCTGTTGCAAAGGGATCAAATGGGGAGTTTGAGTGACTCTGACGTGAGCCACCATGTTAACAAACTTTTGCCCTCCAGCAAAAGCAAAGTTATTCTGAAAGGCCTCTGTGGAATAAATAGTATTATTTTCTAAAGTATGAGAAAGGATCTGTATAGAGGTTTTTTAGAATATCACCCCAAATAGAAAGTTCTTTCAAAATTCAAGCAGGTAGGTGTCTGTTCTGTGTCAAGACTTTTGGTTTCAAGACAGTGCTGGTGACATTTCAAAATGTCATGCTAAACCTCAGTAATATCTCATTGGAGATGTAAAAAGATGTCAAGTTTCAAGTGCTCAGAAATAGATTTCAGATTTCTGTAGTTTTAAGTCACACTGTCATGATAGTCTGAAAGAAGAGTTTAAATGATCGTGAGATGTGTGTTTGCTTTCCTTGCCCTTTCATGCATGCGAGAGTCAAGTAATTCAGTTATTTTAACTACAAAAAGAAACATTATTTTTTAAAGTAGAGGTTAAAGAACACAAATAAATGTTCTTTCAAATATAGCTATGCAAGCTGGTAAATGAAGGTTAGTTTTATGGAAGTTTAGTTTTTGTTTCTGTGTGTATAAAATTGCTAACTATTATATTAAGTTTAAAGTTATAATTTTCCACATTGTTTAAGTAGTATTTATAGTGGATTAAAAGCACTTTGGACAGAATGAGAGGCAGTCAAAGGCGGTGCTAAACCTGGAGGCTGAAGGGGCTTGACTTCACTGTGCTCGAAACTGCCAAAATGCATCAGATTTTAGAAGAGCACCTGCTCTTCTTTGAAGACCTTCAGAAGCCTTAATCCTTGCATCACTTCACTAATACAGGTCAGCAGAGGCAATAAAATGAATAAGCTGTGGGAGCAAATGTATGATCTAGTTACTAAGGCACGTTATATTCCCATCGTGGTGTCTGCGATGTTTCTGAGCTGTGTGGTGGACGTGGGGAAGCTGATGCGTTGCTTGTTTTGCAGCGCCTGGAATCCGGAGGATCGTTCACTAGTTCTTGTGAAATATGTTTTGTAAGTTCACACACACGTCTCAAAAGCTCCTAGAGGTCAGGTCTTCTCTCAAAGAAAACTAGGTTGTGCTGGAAAAAAAACAGTCAACCGAGTTATCTGGATCCTCCTGCCACCCCTTTTAATTGCCCTCGTCATATGCATGAGACTTTTTATGAGAAGCAGCGCTTTTGTATCTACCAGGTAATTAATTATGAAGATGAGAAGCTGCTGCGGGGCCTTTTCTCTTTTCCCCTGCCCTGTTTGGTGCCTGCAGAGCTTCACCTGCCCTTACTTGGGCCGGTGCCTGGGAGCGGGAGGCAGCCGTGGGAGCGCGAGGCGAGCTCTGAAGGCGCCGCGTTTCCTTACGCGGGTGTCACAAAATGGAGGGCGCCCTGTGGTTCAGCAGTGGGATCCTGGCACCACAACAGGGCACGTGGATGGGATTCCCAGCGCTAGAGCTGGTCAGGTTGGAGGTGCTTTGTGGGCCCTCTTGAGGGCTCTGCAAATGCAAAGCAACCCGGAGAAACCGTTCACAGGACTTTTTCCTTGCCTATGTTGGGATTTGGTTGCTTGGGGTCAACAGTGTCCCCACTGCCATTTAAAGACAATGCTTTTAACATGGGAGCTGAGAGGAGGCACTCGTGTGTATTTTCATCAGCACTGAAGATCAGAATGGAAACTGTTGGTCAGAAACATGCATGCTCTTCAGGCTTTAATTAAAATAATCTGCACTTCAGAGGTTAGATTTCCAACAGTCATATGTACGCACACCCTCACTGGCTTTTTATTTCCACAGTTCAAAATTAGCAAAATAAGCTAGTGGTCATTCATCTAAAGATTATCCGTGTGTGTTCAGGGCAGGTTGGAGGCAGGAGGAGACGGTGGGAGTGACCCCGTGGCTGCTCTGCCCAGGAAGCTGTGCGGGTTGTTCATTATTTCCACCTACACCATCTCATTACTCTGATTTAGTCCCTTACTTGCAAACTCATTGTTTTCTAAATTTGCTTCTTTTTTTTTTTTTTCCCTTTTAATCTGTGACCTCAGCTGAGTAGAGATCAGCGCTCGCGCTGCCTCTCGCTCTGAAGTGGTCGCCTTCGCCTCTGCTCCGTGGGACAGTACTAACTGACAAAGCCAACGTGACTAAAACCGGGCTCTTGGAGCACTCAGTGACCCTTCTGTTGAGTTTTCCTTCTGCTTTGGAAGCACAAGTTGTTTTTCTGCTGGCTGTCACCACAAACTGGGTAGCCCTGGGTAGGGAAGCAATCTGGGGAGGAGAGCTGTGTAAGGGAGGGAAGAGGGCAGCAAGGAGAGCAATCAGTGAAGGTGGTGCTTGAGAGACAGCAATTAGTGGGAGGGAAATGACAGTGTTGGAGTCCTTATCTCTCCATGATTTCATGTTCATAACCCTGGAGCTTCCACCTCGTGTTTGCCTTTTCTTCCTTCCATGAACCTGGCTGCTGGCTTTCATGTGCTAAGTGCAGCGTCTCACACCTCTGGTCTTTCATGATTCTGTGGCTCCTTGGGGCAAACAACGTAATTCAGAGGGAATATTTAACCTATGGTTTCATATGTTGCTGAGGAAGTCTCTTATTTTACAAAGTATTGTCTTGAGACATTTTCCTTTGCAGCAGATCCTAGATTTTGGCCTTGAATATTCAACTGCCTGGAAGCAGGAGATGGTGCACAAAGCTTAGGGGAGGTTTGCACAGCCACTTCTCGTCGCTGGTTCCTGACGTGTTGTGGAAAACTGAATCACTTTTCCCCCCCCCCCCCCCCCCCCACATATATGATGTTCCCTTTGGGGAACTTTGTGCCATGGAAGATAATTTTATTGTTTTGAAGTAGCTTTTATACTTTTATGAATATTTCAGGCATAGTAGCAGAATAAAGTTTCATTGTGTAATAAATAATAAAGCTCTAAACAAAACAGTTTTGATCACAGTTTCTGTTTCATATGCCTATCAGAATAAGGTCATGTTTCATTTGGCTTAGTTGTAGGAAAAAGATCTAATTGCTCCTAATCAGAAGAGGGCATGCTATTTTTAATCACTAGCTCTCTACACTTTGCCACCTTTAAATGAGAAATTGTACAAGGACTTTTACCTTTCTACTGTGCTAGCTTTTTGCTGAACCCTTCAGACAGGTTTCCAATCAATCCACTTCCTTATTGAAATTGTCCAGTTTTGTTTTATCACGTGTAAAATCTAAGGGCACGTCAGCTGTTGAGGGATCACTGAGACAGTAGCCATTGTAGCAATAAATAAATATCAGTGGAATGATGTGTCCTTTACAAGTATCCTTTACAAAGAAATCGGTGTCTGTCTTCAGTGAAATAAGTGGTGTCCTAAATCTGGTCATGCATTCAATTATTTCAGTGGTATGAGGGTAAGATCTTAACGGGTCTTCTTACAGTTTTCTTGAACTATACTGTGGGTGTTTCTCTGCCTGTCAGTGAGAGGCACTACTTGGTCTTTGTCTCTTGCTGAAAGGTGAATGGGTTCTGCTGTGGTTGCCTTCTCTGGAAGACATAGCAGGGAATCACATCCCCTCCGGCCTCGGGAAAGCGTTTTGGGTTTGGTGTCTCTTGAAATGGGGTCTGAGGAAAAAAAATCATTGCTGTCTCTGAAGCCTGCCTGTTTGCACCTTCCTCCTCTCCAACGTAGTTGTCACCATTTTTGGTAATACAGTCCTCGTTTTTTGTTGCTCGATTGGAATAAAAACAAAGTGAAGTGTAGCTCCTTAGCGTGAAGACAAATTCTTGAGCTATCATTTCAGGGATTTCTGCAATTTAAGTCTTTCAAGTTTTGGAACCACACCTCTAACGGAGACTTAGCCTGGGTAATCGCAAGCTGTTAGCTAGATAACAGGAGGTGTAAATTCAGTTCACTTCAAAAACTGGCACTGAAGTAAATTAAAGTACTTACAAAGGCTTTTAGCAACTTCATTCACACATCTTCTACTGGCTTTGTGCAATCAGCTTTCTATAAACTTTCAAAAAGAAAGATTATTCAAGGTCATGTGATGGCATATTGAGGAGGCCCCTAACAGCATTACACAACTCTCCTCCCGGCACCCTCCTCAGTTCCCGGGTGCAATTAGCAGTGCTTCAAAATCACATGCAGCTTCTCTTCCCAAACTTTTGATGCTATCAGGAGACTTGAGAGTTAAAGGGGGAAAAAAAAGTTTATTTTTAAAGGGAGTTTATTCATCACTAAAAGGTGCTGAAACAATCAAAGACATCCAGTTAGTGGTATCAGCAGGTAACTCTTTGCTGTGAGATGTTGCCCACGTAAGATAAAAATGCATGCTAAACAGGTATTATATTCAAGATTAGGAATGAACTGTAACATGTTTAGCTGTTCTACTTTCATCCTAATGTTTTGTGAAGGTGCTCCATTGAGGTGGATGTGGATACCATCAAATAAAGATAAGATCCTTAACATCTTAAGGCATGGGCATGTGCCACAGTTGCCACATAATAAACAAGGGCGTTTGCTTTTCAGAGATTCCCAGAGATAGCTAACTTTTACCTCCCAAGGCAAACAAGTTGCTTATGTCTCAGTAAGAGCAGGGTGCTTTGTCTAGCATTGACAAGGGAGTGAGAGTGTGAAAATGAGTAATTATCATGGATACCTTTACCCTAGAGTAGTCATTTCGAGTACCCATCTGTACCTTTTGTTTTCTTCTTAGAGACTTGCTTATATCAAACAGCTTTTGCATCTGTAGGAAGAGTGGCAGCCAGTACTGTGGGGGAAGGATCTCCTTCAGAGAAAGAGCTGACTACCATCATTGTCCTGGTCTCTGGTCTTTTAATTGCTCTCAGTAAAACACTCCCCAACCTTTTAGTTCTCAAATTCATTTGCGTTGTTGCTTGCTCAGAACAGTCTGCTGCTTTATCTAGGTTCATAACCTTGCAGAGATGGATGTAAATTTTGCTATTTAGTCACACCGTCATCAACATATGAAGAGTATCTCAGGAGTTCTTAGAGCTAGTGCCAGAAAAAAGCCGAGAGCTAGGAGATACACACAACTCTTGTGACCTACCAGAATGGCAGGAGCTCCAGTCTTGCATTTTAAATGGTTCTACAAGTTTTTTGATGTAGCAGCAGCAAAGAAAGATTTCTTGGTCATATTTGTCTGGTGTTTGGGAAGGTGGGATGGCAACTAGAGGCTTTGCTGCTGCTTATCCTAAACCTCCCACTTTGCAAGCAGAGTCCTTCAGTTTGTGCCATGGGATGACAGCATGTGAAAGTTTTGCTTCCATGAGAACTTTTATTTCAATTTTACTTGGCAGAATCAATTGGTAGTTTCGGAGTAAAGGATTTTGCACTACTTGTGGTAGAAAGTGTTTTTCAAAGCTGAAGAATTTGCAGTGTTTTCTAAAGATGGTCTGACACTGCTAATAGAAATCTTTACCTCTCCTTCCCCTGCCTATCCCCCCAAAATAAATTGATTGATCTTGTTTGATTTTCATTGATCTTGCTTAATTTGAGAGATTTTGATAAGAGGCGATGATAAGGAGAATACTTTATCCCCCGCTCAACTTCTGGAGATCAGTATTGTCCTAAAGAAGTCAAGTAGGTCTGGGTCATAGGTGAAATTTCAGGCTTTGATTATAGACAATTTTTTATTGGAAAACTAGAATCAAATCCTTGAGCTGGCAACAGAGAGACTTAAGGCCCGTACTTATGCAGTGTGTGCTTTGGATACAGCGAGTTGCCATGGCCTGGGCCTAAGTTTCAAATAACCTGTAAGCAAGAGAAGTATTTCAAGAGGCTGATTAGCAGAGGTATTGTGGACACTGAAGACACCCTAAAACCTCACACCAATGAACTATTTCATGACAACAATGTCCCAGCCCACTCTTCCAGAGCTGTGTTATTTTGTTCATTTGCTACACTTCAAAAGCGATAGAAATACAGTAGGGTTGGCACTCTGATATCTGGGTGCCTCTGATAACAGACACTAGCTTCTCTTTCCTTCTGTGGTCAGATACAACTACTGGAGAAAAACAGGAATAGTTTGAATCCCTGCAAGCCACGGGGAGCCTTGGCATGCGAAGCGGCCTTGAATCCTGTTGTGGAGGAGGCACTATCAGCTCTCCACTCACCTGTGGTGACACGCAATGGGGTACTAGTGTCCTGGTTTTCAATATGTTTAATGATGGAGAGTCTGCAAAGGAAAAGCGCTATTGTTTTGCATTGTAAAACTTAAACCACTGCAGTTTGAAGGGTGTTTGATATGAAAATGGCATTCTGGTAAATGATGCAGCAGCTGTAGAGCTTATTTATGGGAAAGCTTAGGACAACTCTTTCATATGGCACCATGCTTGGCTAAGCGTTGCTTTCCTTATCTTGACTGATGTTCCTTTCACCCTGCTGAGTGGTTAATTTAATGGGTGCTCTATGGAAAATCAGTGCAACGGAGGGTACTGCATCTGCACGTCTTGTTTGCTTCCCAGCAATCAAGTATGACACCTTCCTGCAAGTCAGGCCATTCCCACTAGGTGCTTTGGGCTCTAAAGAGGAAAACTTTTATGCTGTAGCATTAACGTCAGGCACTTTGTTTTCATCACTTGCCAGAACAGCTGAGAACAATTATTAATTAATAGGAAACATTGACTTTTAACTTTCCAAGCCCTCCTGAGAAGTGTCTGTGACAACTTGCATCTGGATTTATGAATTATTTGTATAGAGTGAAAATAGGCATGATCCTGCAAAGGTTGACTGCTTTAAATTCAATTTAAGTGTACACATAGCACTCTTAAAATTAATATGTTTATAAACAAAATTGGTTCAGTTGAATGCCTTTTGTTCTCTTTTGGCATCATTTGAAGCAATAACAAAAAGCTGTGCCTGTTTGTGTATTTAACCAAAATGTTAAATGCAATTAAACTACCAAAAGAAAGCAAAAAAATTTTTTTTGAATAATAGAAGCGGCCCTTTCATAGCGTCTTTGGTATTTAGCACTATGGTTTGGAGAGTAGAAGGCATCTTTTTCACATCTCATAAATAATTAAAAAAAAAAATCTTTCTGTTGCTTTGTTTAATTCAAACCAGTGCAATGCAGTACCATTTTCTTGACTGTGATATGGCTGATTTTAGTAGATATAAATAGGGAGAGGCAGCATGCTGACTAGGGAGATTCTGCATCTAACTTTCTCTACTGGAAATACTGTGTCTGGCAATTGCAGCTCCCAGCAAATGAGAAGAATGGAATGAAAATCACAGCCCGAGACAGAGCTGCTCTTTGCTCGTGCTTGGAGAGGCTGCTGAGGGTTCATCACACAATCACGGAATGGCTGAGGTTGGCAGGGACCTCTAGAGATCATCCAGTCCCACCCCCTGCTCCAGCAGGGACACCCAGAGCACGGGACACAGGGCGGCATCCAGGCGGGTTTGGAAGATCTCCAGGGAAGGAGACTCCACAGCCTCCCTGGGCAGCCTGTGCCAGGGCTCTGGCACCCTCACAGGGAAGAAGTTCCTCCTCACATGGAGATGGAACTGCCTGGGTTTCAACTTACACCCATTAGCCCTTGTCCTATCACTGGCCACCATAAAGAAAAGTTTGGCCCTATGCTTCCTACATTCTCCCCTCAGGTACTTATACATTTTGATCAGATCTCAGTCTTCTCTAGGCTAAACAGACCCAGCTCGCTTAATCTTTCCTCATAAGACTAATGAGGAAAGTCTTCCTCCACTCCCTTCATAATCTTTGTTGCCTTTGTTTGTTGGACCCTCTCTAGAAGCTCCACATCCCTCTTATACTGGGGAGCCCAGAACTGCACACAGTACTCCAGGTGCAGCCTCACCAGAGGTGAGCAGAGGGGCAGGATCCCTCCCTTGACCTGCTGGCAACACTGCTCCTGGTGCAGCCAGGATCCCATTGACCTTCTTGGCCACGAGGGCACACTGCTCACTCATGGTTATCTTGTCCATCAGAACTCCCAAATCCCTCTCCATGGAGCTCCTTTCCAGCAGGTCAACTTCTACTCTGTACTTGTGCTTGGGGTTATTCCTTCCGAGGTGCAGGACATGCACCACACAGACATGCTACTTCTGCCTCTCTCGTCAAACAAAATAGCAGAATCCCTGGGGCTATCAGAAATGGTTAATATCAAAAAGATTTTGACAAGATCAGATCACAGTAGCTGCCTCATTATTTTAATTGAGAATCGTGAGACATCCCAATAAGGGAATGTTCTCCTGGCCTCTCTGCTCATAGCCATCCACTTCTCATTTACTAAGAAATATATGACAAATATTGTTGCAAGCTGCATGGATGCAGTTATATGGCAGACATACGGATGCACCAGCCTAAAAGTCAGAGGTAATGGCGCAGTGGCAGTGGCTCCTCTCCCTGACGGTGACCAATGGTCGCTACATCAGTGACCAATGCCACTATCCATACGAGCTGAGCTCTGTCAATCACAGACTTTAACTGTTGTTTGTACCTGCTGAAACTCCTTCAAGTATGTTTTCAAATTACTTTTTTACCACATATAAAGTGTGTATGCACAAACAATCTCATCATCCCAAGGTGCTCATCTTTTTGCAAGTAGTTAATGGGGTCTTGAGCAGTTTTCCCTCAAGAGAAGGGGACAGGATTGCCTGGACTGGTAGCAAAACAAAAGTCAAAGCTCATTTATTCACTACTAAGTGTTTTGTACTTTTCCTTTCACTTTCCATCTGTCCCTTAGTAGATATGCTAACCAGTCTGGGGACCAGTAGCAGAAAGCTGCCCTAAGAGACATAGCAGAACTGTAAATTGCAGTCTCAGCATCTTCATAGTGTTGTGACCATTCATGGAAGCCAGCAGTAGGTTGCTTCTGGTTACTCACTGATATTTTAGTTTTCTACTAACAGAGCAATTTTCAGGTTTCTAGGTTATGTGGTAAATGGAAATTATTGCTTTCAGTGTGTTCTGGGGTATTGCTATCTGGAGCAAAGAAAAGACAGTGAGGTTCCTCTCTCTTACCCCCCAAGACATGAAGTACATCTAGATTGGACATCAGAGGAGTTGGATTGATTCTTGAGTTATGTTTTGATATTATCCATGATTTCCACCGAGGCATTTGAGGAGCTTTTAAGAAGAGCTTTTAAGGGAAAGGTGAGAACGCGCTTTTGGCTGGTGGTTTTTCCGGGTGAATTCAGAGTGCTGTTACTTTTTCATCTCCTTGACTTGGATTTTTCATGGCCTGCGACAATTCAGGGTTTGTCCGGATCCACAAGATCCCTCTCTGCACCCTACTCTTCTTGAGAAGAGTGATGGTTTGTACCTTTTGAGCAATTTCCTTTCTAAAAGTTGTATCCCAGTGCATATAGCAGACTCTTTACAACAGAAACATTCCCCAGCTTCTGAGTTTCCTAAATACATCCTAGAATTACAAGTAGGAATCTCTGGGTGAGAAGTTATTTGGGTTGGTTTATCCCTCTTCAGTTTGTTGGATCTGCCATCTCTATGGATGTAATGGGATGACCGGAGAAGGGAAAAAAAATCAATTAACACATGAGGAAATGATTAGATATGCTAACCTCAGAAGACAACTGCTGGTTATAGTATTCCTCTGCGTTGCCCTATTTTTGACTGCTGTTTTTTGTTACTATGGCAGGGTGAAATTTGACTATTTCCCTGTTACCCTATGCTTCTGGGAAATGGGAACCAGCAATATTTAGGAATAGAAATCCAGCATTGAAGAAGTGGTTTACTCATTTTATGCGGTTTTCCAGACTATGAAAGGCATTATGCAACTGCAGAAGAGCTCTTACGGTTTTCCTTTAAATCAACAAGCTATTTATTCTTATTTGGCTAACCTCTTAAGACATAGCGGTGGCCACCGACTATCCTTTGTGGCTTTAACCTGTATTAATGGACTGTTTAGTAAGTGGAAGCGGAGAGTTTTGCAATCCTTGTAAATAATGTCACAGGTTCCAATTCTAGAATCTAGAATGTTTCCTTATCTGTACAGGCAGAATTCAATAGATTCTGAATTTTGAAGTTTTCTAATGCTGCTGAATTGCTGCTGAAAATTATGGTACGGCCCCCCAGGAAAGGGCCTTTCCAGTCAAAACTCTTAAGCAATCTCCCCAGTGGAGCAAAGACATTCATCCATAAGGAAGAGAGCCTTGGTTAGAAGCAGAATTGTTTGTAGCAATTAATGAATGAAAAGATCTGGTCTAACCAGGCTTTCTCCTCCTGTAAGATCAACGGAGTACAGTTGGCAGCACTAAATTGGCTTTTCGGTTGTTAAGAATCAGAAATAAAAGCAGCACTAAAATATAAATATATTTTTCTCCTTTCAAATAGAAAGAAAGGCTGACTTGAAGAACACGAATGGAAAAACATACAGATAGCATAGTATTAATTTCCATAACAGCTAAGACACCCTTTTAATTAATTTTTTTCTCTAAGGTATCACTTTGTAAGGCTCTTTCATATTAAGTGCTGATAACATTTTGATACTAAATTTGGAGGAAATCAAGCTGATGTAAGCCTTCTGTGTGAAAACCTGTAGAAGCTGGCTTTAAATAGCGATGAACATGGTGGTGACTTCTGCTTCTGCAAACACTCTATAGCAATCAGGAATATGAACCAAGTTGTGAGCATTTCTTCTCTCAGATTTGCATAGGTGGAGATATGTTGATTCAAAACAGAAGGATTTTGATGAACAGATATTAGCTTCAGCCTTAGCTGAGTAAAGAGGAAAAAACGTAGGTCACATTCACAGCAGTGGAAACTCAACAGCTTAATTACATGCTACAAATGGGCCTGCTTCTTCAGTCAGCTAAGATGAAAAACTTCTACGTTGTTATTAGTGCACATGAAACCGTGCTCTGCAAGACAATGCCAGCTGCTTCTGAAATCACGACAGAGAATCAAGCTACGCTGTAATTTGCTTTTCTGAATCCACATGTTTCAGGGCACAAGTGAAACTTAACTGGGTGAAGTGAAGAGGTTGAGACACTGGGGTTGATAAGTGAGTGGGTATACATTTTATGCACTCTTATTACTGTTCTGCCTTTTAAGTGAAAAAAATATACATATTTGGATAGAGTTAGTGAAAGTAATGCAGCAGCTTAGACCGTGTAACTTGTGAGATGGCTGGAGGATGGTTCAGCATCAATTACACATGACCAGTAATAAGAGTAAGCTAAAATTAAACACTGGCAATGTTTAGGAGGGGACATGAAGGATGTGTGTAATATATTTCCTTCACTCTAAAACCCGTTGGACCAGCACTCTGACTGCAGGAAAATCACTGTAATTTAGCTTTTGCTGGCAGCATTGGCAGTGGCATAAATACATGACTTCTTTGTATGTATCTTAGACCAGCTCTAACTCCATAATAAATGAATATGGGAAAGTTTGTGCAGTTCAGCTTCTTCTACTTTTAAAAGAGTATGTGGAATCGGTGCGTTTCCACATGGGAAACTCTAGTGCACAACTTTGGGCTGCAGAAAGGCAGCTTCTTGGGACATCCCTCTGTCTCATACCACATGGACATGTCTGGCCACTTAAAAACACCTAGTGCAGCTCTTGGGCTTTGCTCTCAGGTTTCTGCGTGGCTGAATTTGTTTCCAGTAGGTGTAAGTGATGAATAGAGTACTGTTGGTCCTGCTTTTACAGCATGAGGAGCAAAGCTATGAGTTGTAAAGGTTTGGTTCCCGCTTCCGCGAGCGTTTGTGGGACAGCTTGGTTTTGCTGTTCAAAGGAAGCATAAGCAGACTCCAGGTCACTGCCTAGAAGGTCACTGCCTGTTTTTAGGGCCACTTGGGCCCCCACATGTAAGAAAATGAAGAACAAGCTTAGTCTGAGGATCCAAACATCTGAGTTGGTGACAGCAAGTAATCTCCAAGCACAGATAAGCTGCTGCTGCTGCTGCGGGTCGGGAGGTTTAAACCAACCGCTGGGCTGAGATCCAGCACTTTGCATCCCAAGCTCTTTACGTTTCCCCTGGTTAAGAGGTGCTTGAACTACTTGGCAAGGAGCCAATGAGGCCTGCAGCCACCTGAGGAGTTAATTTAAAAGCCCTGGTTTCCAGCTAATCC
Source organism: Nothoprocta perdicaria (assembly GCF_003342845.1). Lineage (NCBI taxonomy): Eukaryota > Metazoa > Chordata > Aves > Tinamiformes > Tinamidae > Nothoprocta > Nothoprocta perdicaria. Next base: position 982,192 of record NW_020455005.1, read on the forward strand.
AGGTCTTTGAGACTCTCCGACCTGCTAGCACAGAATGGCACAGAATGGCTCCTGCATGCAGGAGTCAGACCTGGAGATTTCCTGAGGAACAAAGTTTGGTTTAGACTGTTTCCATTTTGAAATTATTCATTGAAAATTGCTAATAATAATAATAATAATAATAATAATTTAAGTGAAAAGGGCTACACTGTAATTTGTTTTTCTGAATCTACATGTTTCAGGGTACAAGTGAAACTTAATTGGGTCAAATGAAAAGGTTGAGATGTTGGGGTTGATAAGTGAGTACATGTTTTATGTGCTCTTGTTACAGTGTCTGCGGTTATACCTGAGGGGCAGGTGCCTTGGCTTACTGAGCTGCCTGGTTGCTTTCGAGGTGCCCTTGGTTCCTAGCTTGGATACTTGCTGAGCATCTTTCAAAGGCAACTGGTACCTCCTGACGCTGGAGGGTACCATGTGTGTTAGTATGTGTAAAGCTCTAACATATGGCAGAACTCTTTGGTGCAGCAATATTGCAGTGAATAACCATTTTTAGGAACTGGGTAGAGATTTACTACCCCAAGGCCTGGTTAGCATGATGACCAATATAGGCAACTGATCAGGTCAGTTAGAAGAAATCAAAACCAGCACAGTGCTCACATGGCAGATTCTCTGCTCCTTGTTGCAGCTGAAATGATGATCTTGATCATTTGAAGTAAATAACAGTTAAAGGGGGCGTGTTGGTGCACCTAGTTGTTGCTTTGCTTTTGCTAAAAGCCAACATTGTTGCTTCAGGCTGTGCAATTCACCCTTGTGAGGACTTTTAGGTCCCTCAATTCTTACTGAAAAAAAAAAAAGGCAAAAACCAAACCTTGCATAGGATGCTTGTTTCGCTCACAGAGCGTGCAAGTGCAAGTTGTTTAAGTAGGATTGCTATCAAATAACACTCTGAGTAGAAAATCTTCAGTTGTGTTTGTGTTGTGGGCTTTAAGACATCAGTGGAGTGCTAAAACAGTATAAAGTGAGTTGAGATAAAAAGATCTAAGAAGTTGCACTCAGGTTGCCTGAATTGTGTGCAGTGTACATTTGATAAATTTTCACGTAATCATCCATTGCTACTTCTGATAAAAATAAGTATGGCAATTGAACAGTGCCACAATAAATAATGCTCTGAGAGAAAACCACATTGGGTAAACTAAAACAACTGCATTTCTTACTAATCTACACAATGCATTTCATTTAAAAGGAGAATTTATAGTATTTGAAATATCCTACCACATACTGAAACTTTTAGTGTAAACTGCCACTTTCTGACTATCACATATTGAAATACTTGTGGCGCATAGTGAAATTTATGTTACATAGTGTAAAATATATAGTGAAACCAAACTGATGTATAATGAGACACACATGTGCCTGTAATGACTTATCAGTTCCATTATTTTCTAACTAACATTATTTTCATGATCAAGTTTTTCTGGGTCAAAGGAAGACAATGGTGAAGGCCAGAACTGACACTGTAAGGGAAAGTATAGACCCAAACTTGAGCAAAAAAACCACCCCAAACTCCATCAAGCTGAGAGGGTAATCCTTCATCCTTCATTGAGACAAATTCAAAATGTAAAGTCTGGTAATAGTTACAATATGTCTCTGCTTCTCTGCCAGAACTTCATTACGAACATCAACATCACCCCAGTCGGGGAAATACCACTAGCCGCAAGTGGAAAGGCCAAGTGCCCAAAGCTCAGTTGTTTCACCCCATACAGCATTGCAGCGTTGACCCCCTGTGGTGCTTGTGGTGCTAAGAGGCCTAGAACCCTGTGAGAGGTCCCTGGGCCCACATGGACATCCTCTGGAAGTGCCCCATGAAGAACTTGACCTGGAAGACCAAGCAGCCCTTTTAGGTGCTCTTTGACTACTGGTGGCTTGGATTGAAGGTCTCATCTCCTGCACTCGCTGGCTCTGGAGTTAGTTTTGTCCCTTGTCCTGGTAAGTGGCGATCTTGCAGGTCCTTCCCCACCAGTACAAGATAGCAAGACTTCTCCAGTCCTGCTCAGTGCTGTCCCATAGGATTTGAACCACTGATGGAGCACTGCTGCTAGAGATGGCCAAAAAGAAACTCTGATTTCCAGCAGCACTTAACCAAAAGAGGGGAAAAGTAACAACAAACCTTGCATCTTCCTGACTGGTCCCACCCTGAGCTCTACTAGGCTGCTTGCTTTTGTGACTTATATTTTGCCTGGTTTTGCACCAGTGTGTGAAAAGGCTTTAATAATCAGAAAGTGATAACAACACAAAGCTGTGATCTCCCTAACTGTCTCGACAGCACATGAGTCAAGATGTTTGCCTCACCCTAGCCACTGCAGTTCTGTCTCTTTACTAAATCAAAGCAATCTAGGCTGGGTTATAATTGCAAGAAGACCTTCCTACTTCGTGGTCGTTGTGCAATAAGTGCTTGTCAAGGAGGGCTGAAGGCGCGAGGCAAAACACACCCTTGGTTTGAGGGTAACGTATATTAACCCTTCCACGTGGAATGCCTAATTACTTAAATATTGCCAACATTGTTCAAACTGCCAGATATGTTAGGGAACAGGAAGAACTGGAGGGACAGCTCTATATAAGGGCCATGACGAATTTATTGGGTAAATTGTATGGGAGTGTTTAACCCTTCTCTGCTTTGTTGTTGTTGCTGTTGTTGTTTTTTAATAAAGACAACTGCCAAGTAGATTTGGTCATGACTAATTCGGGTGAGGAAACAACACAGAAATTTAATAGCAACAACCAGTTAAATTTCACTTGTTACCAATAAGAGCTAACTTAAGTTTCTAAAGGAGATGAAAGGTAATTTTGCCATTTGTTCTGTTTTAAAAGCTGCAAGAGAACCTGAAATGGCATTTGTTCCTCATTTGTTCCTGATTCCACTTCAGTAGTGGCAGGAGGAGACAAAACAACTTAATTTGCACCTGCACCAGGACAAAATATGTGCAAAGCATTGGATTAGTCTTTGGTTCTCCTTCTCCTCCATTCCCGCCTTTTCTAAAATCGCTCCAGGAATGTAAAATCATTATCACACTGCTGCAGGATGCAACATACACATACTCCTATACATATCTATGCCCAAGCTGACCAAGATATTATAGAAGTGGTAAAGAAGAAATTGTCTTGAGGGAGAAGAAGAAATAAACAGGAAACATATCTTAAGGATCTATCTGACTGTCAACCCTAACAAACATCGTATTAGACAAGAATTTTGCAAGTGAAACAATTATCTGGTATCTTTTTTTGACCTATTTTATTACCTCCTATGAATCAAAGGGTGAGACGATGGTGACAGCGAGTGCAGGAGGTAGTCCATATTTAGGTAATGTGATGATCTGTCATCAGGGAAGTAGAGACTTTTCACAATGCTGAGAGGAAAATTTACACAGTAATCATTGAATAATAGATTTTTAATCCTTGCTGGTTTCCTTGTATGATACCAGCTCATGAGCATCGTGCCCTCATTTGAACTCACCTGCAACTTCTGTGAGCTAGATCATTTCCTTTTGAAAGATGCTCAGTCCAGACTGAAATATCTACCTATCCCTCCCGCTCTATGATGAAATTGTTCTTCTACCCAACCAAAACAAAAAAAAAAAAAAAAAAAGAGAAAAACCACTGTGTCTTTCCAAGAGCAGCATGGAGATTTATTGTCCCTTTTAGATAACACTGGTAAAACAAGGATAGGGTTCATGTGGACTGAGCTATCATTCTCTTCACTTAAAATGCTTTAGCATAAAACAATCTCAATTTCAATATCCACCATGTGGACTATAGGCAAAGATGGTCCAAAGTCTGGCCACTACATGAGTCCCTGTGAGGAGGGTGAAGGCAAATCTCTCTTGCATACATTAGCAGCTGCAGCTTAGTAGTTTTCTCAGCATCCATGGGAAGGTTGCTGCTGGTCATTTGTCAGTATGCAATTATTTAGGCTGGTAGCAGCTTAAGTATTTCCTCCCACAGCTGCCTGTGCCCAGCTGTGATGGTGCTGAGCATGCTAGCAAGAGCATGGCCTCCACAGCAGCGCCACTTCAACTCCAGGGGGAAATGCTAGTGAAGATATGACAAAATAATGAAAGCCACTACAAAGAAAAAAAAAAAGACTGAAGAAAGAAGTAATTTGGCAATATCAACCCAGCAAAGCACTGAGGATGCTCAATAAGGTCTCTGAAAAGCCACAAAACACTGTGGATGCTGTAGTTCATGAAGTCATGGGTAAAATTTAATATCAGAATAAATTGGAGAGAAGTCAGACCTGAGCAACCTAAGGCCTTTCAACGAAAGAGAGCTGAACCATTCACAGTAGTTTCACTTTGCATCTTCAGGCTGCACAAAGATCTTTCTTCCTTTTTTTTTTTTTTTCTTTTTCTCCTACATATGTCATCTTCACCTCACTGTAGTAGCATGGGTCCCTTTGCTTCACAGACACTGGATTTTCTGAAGAGGAGGACCTGCTTCATCATTTCCTTCTGCTGGGTCTTGTCTGGGAGTGTGTCAGGAAGCCTGGGGCAGAAGCATATATTTCTCTTAGCCCTGCCACAGTATGGGGCTGAGCCCAGGATTTGGGAATCTCGTCATTTTCTATTCTTGTTGTCTAATTTTAGGAAACCCACCTATGCAGTGTGGGACTCCTGGCCCTGTGGCGCTGCTCTGCATGATGAGCAGCAACCTGCTCCTGATATCAACGCCACAGAAGCTGGGTGGACTGTTTGATTAATGGAAAAAACCCATAATCTTGTTGCATTATACTGACATCCCTGAGCCAGCTGCATCATGAAGTTCATTTAATTGGAGAAACATATGAAATCACTGGGAAAGCCTGATAAAATAGCATAAAGGCTAGACTAGAGTGTTTGAAGGTTTTTGTTTGTTTTGTTTTGTTCTGTGAATGAAGGTTGACTCAGATCCCTAATGGATATGTGTAACGATGTGGTCTTTGCAAGATGTGTGTTATCTTTCCCTGCAGCCTCTGCCATCTGAAACCAAAGGAGGCCCTAATTAGCAAAGACGTGTTTTGGTGGTTGCCGTTATTCTCATGGCTGGGGCAAGCGGAGGGACGATCTTAGCAAGGTCTGGGCACTGCCACGTTTCTCATTGGCTCCTATCAGCTCAGCTTCGTGTAACAGGGAGTACGTCACGGGCTGGAGTTTCCTTGGGCCGTTGAATGTGATGGTGATGGATATTTAGCCTTTCCAGTGGCCAGTTTGGAGGCTGGGAACATATGGAGGTGCCGAGTCCTCCTGGGGACAGGTGGAGTTGGCATGAGCTGTGCATTGGCTGAAGAAGGGTTTGCTTGGAGTAAAGTCTGGTTGCCGAGACCCAGACATTTCCTTCCTTCCTTCCTTCCTTCCTTCCTTCCTTCCTTCCTTCCTTCCTTCCTTCCTTCCTTCCTTCCTTCCTTCCTTCCTTCCTTCCTTCCTTCCTNTTCCTTCCTTCCTTCCTTCCTTCCTTCCTTCCTTCCTTCCTTCCTTCCTTCCTTCCTTCCTTCCTTCCTTCCTTCCTTCCTTCCTTCCTGTCTTTGCTTCCTCAGGCTGGCTGGCTTGGCACGATGGTCCGTTGTGCCTGTCAACCCATGCCCAGACATTGCCACCACCTTCAGCCCTCCACCAAGTCCCATGGGAGGAGCTGCCCAGACAAATGAACAGGCCCCAAGCCTCGTGAAGTGAAAGGCCACTTGTTTTGAGCGCACTTCTGGGGGCCCGGGCTCTTAGCGGTGTGTAATGTTTCTGGCAGCAGATGAGAGCTAATACATCGTGCTTAAATCTGGGATGAGTTGTGGACCAGCTGTGGTCTACACGAAGAGGTATCGAATGTGTGTCTTTAGGTAGTGTCAGCTCTGGCCTGGAACCCACATGTAGGTCAGAGGAAGAACCGGAGACCATGGAAAATACCCACTTGAGCTCGTGAAACGGGATCCCTCTGGCAGCCCCGAGCTGTCTCTGAGCATTCACAGAGTGCAGAAGGTTCTGGGTAAGGCGGCTCGTTTCTCGGTGCCTATCGGCCTGCCCCGGCGGGAGGTTTCTGCCCAGGGCATGTGCATGCAGCTGGGTCCGTGAATGTGTTATCTTGCCACAGATTATTAGTTTCTGAAAAAGCAAAGGCAGGTCCCCGTTGCCCCCATGCCACCAGCCTGACTGTTGAGCAGATACCGATTGATACCCCCCCATTTCCTCCTCACCCCCCTGCATCACCCTTTGCGTTTTCACTTGGCCCGAGGTGAGCAGGTTTCACTTTACTTTATGTCATTCGTGTATTGCCACATGGCATGCCAGAGCAACCGAACCAGGCGCGATCTGACTCTGCATTGGGTGCTCTCACATGCGATCCCCTCGTGGGAAAATGCTGAGAGAAAATGGAAATTTGAGCTCTGCAGCTCGCCACTGTGGTTTTGGGGTTTCGAGCAGTGCTTAGTTCATAAGCTCCTCGGGGCAGGGAGAGCTTTCGCTGCACTCGGGGTACTGGTAGCCCATAAACGAAGACTTCTAAATATCATGATATTGCAGATAGCGATATAAGCAAGGTGCTTTCTCTATGAACAGCAAAAAATGCAGGCTGTTACATATCGGAGCATCTCAGACCAGAGTACAAATATTACTCCTACACCACAGCTTGCACAAGCCTCGTACCTATTCTACAAATGAGTTGGGTGGTGGATGGGAAGGTCAACTGACTTGTTCCAGACCATGCTACCAGATAATGAAGGTACCAAAACCAGCAGTTAGCAGCGTGGCTCACATTTCTCTCTTCATGAATTTCTCTCTTCAAAATTTCTCTGTGGCCTTGACATGCTGGAGTTTCTATTAAAAAAAAAAAAAAAAAGAAAAAAATGAAAATCACTTTTTAAATTTCCAATATTAGAGAAGCTTAAACTCAGATCTGCTCCCTTCTGTAGCTGCTCCTCACTGAGTGTATGTTAACAAAAAAAAAAAAAAAGAAAAGGAATTAAAAAAAATTAAATGTCATCAAATATAATTCCTGGATTTAAGTATTCCACCTCTGGGGGAAATGAGCCCCTGCAGCTCAGCTCTGTGGCTGGGCCCATCCTTGTGTGACTCCTTGGGTTGGAGATGCTCTGGCTCTTGCATCCAGCACAAGCCTGCATAGAGGGAGGCAGCAAGTGAGTGGCCAGCAGTGAACACCTGGGGCTGAGGATGCTCATGTATAAGGAGGCCCCTCTGCTATCTGGAGGGATTTTGTGGGAGTGCTTCGGGAGAAAGGGCTTGATGATCCAGGAGGACCTACGGGGACCTTTCTCCTTCCTTTGGACAAGCAGATGGAGCTGAGATTTTCGGAAGGAACCCAAGACATTTGTACCTGCACCCACTGCCCCTTTGCCTACCCTCTGAGGTGCTTGAAATTAGGGGCAATCCTGCGGGGGCCACAGGGAGCAGAGGGGCTCGCGCTGCCGTGATGCTGCACCAAGGAGGGGGCCGCAGGTGCCAGGAGCTCCCATGCTCATCCCTGTGCGGAGTGAGCGAAACGGCCATGCAGCAAACAGGACCAGCTCCAGGCAGCACAGGGGCCGGGAGGAAACCTGCACATCGCCGAGGGCAGCAATCTAGGTCGTAGCTGCATTTGAGAAATATTCGGATATTTCGAGATGTCACCTGCTCCTGAGTGTTGCAAACGAACGCCCAAGAAGTGGAGGAAGGTGACACCAGCCCCTGTCCCGCTCAYGGGGCGTGCGGCGCAGGGAGGGATGAGCCCCGGGCTGGCACTTGGTCTTCCCCACATGCACACGGGGAGGCTCTGCGGGGCTGGCAGTGCCCGGGCCGGGCTGGCCCTGCCTGCATGGGGAAGGCGAGCGCGGGCTGGAGAAGAGGGTTTCAAACCGAAACTCGCCACTCAGAGCAGGACGCGTGTAACACCCACAGCTACAGACAGGCACTAATTGCTGCAATATGGGTTAGAAGAAGGAGCCTCATTCTGCACCCTTTGGTTTTGTAAAAAGAGAGAAAAAATAGAAAAAAAAAAAGAAAAAAAGAGAAAAAAGAGAAGAGAAAAAAAAATCTTCTCTGAATGACTATAAGTACCAGTACATGTTGTCTCCTAAACTCTCGGCTAACTTGTAACGGCTTGTTAAAAAGGCAAATTTTCACTTTTCATGTATCCTTGCCCCCTTTTGCACCTGGTTACAGTTTCTACAAAATTTTTGACTTTTGTTTTTCTCATGATCAGTTGCAAGCAAATGAAACCTCTGCAAGGCGCCACCCAGTCCTGCTCCTTGGGTCGGGTCCCCACCTCGTCCCGAGTAACCAGAACCAGCAAAACTTTCCCCTCCTACCCAAGTCCTTAGGGCTGAGAGAGATTTCTACACGGCGGAGTTTTGGAGACAAAAACAAGAGCAGGTCTTGTTTGCGCTAGTCTGTAAGTAGGCGCCAAATACATCCTAAAAAAAAAAAAAAAAAAAAAAATCGGCCTCACTGCACAAGATGGATTGAGGATGGGGAGAGCAAAACCAGGAGAGCAAATGTTGCCTGCTCTAGTGTTGCCCGACTAGAGCTCGAGGAATCCCAGGCGAGCATCTTGCTAATGTGCTCTTCTCCTTGCCCAAGAGCTATTTCCAGCTGTGCCCGTGTAAAACTCATCTAGTAAATGCACGAGTGTTGGGATCTCCCTGACCTTAAGCCAGGTGTTATGTTGGGACAACTTGGCAAGCCCGGGAACAGATCTTGGTTTTGCCGCGTGTGGTTTCAGTATTACCCGCATCGCTTCACTTCCCAGCAGTGCAGCCGTGTCGAGGCTGGAATGCTGCAAGGAATCTTGTCGGGCACTTGGATAAGGAAGTGATCAAGGACTTGCCTATTTGCAATTAATGGGGGGGAAAAAAAAAAGAAGAGAGAGCTGAAGGCCTTCATTAATCATTGCACAATAAGGAAGTTGTACTGGTTTGGCTCCCTTCAATAGTGCGATTTGGTCACACCTACCTAAGTGGTTTGGCATCCCAACCATCTGCCCACACGCACGTGATGGGAGAGGAGGGAAGTGCCCCTGCTCCGGTGACATGAACTTGCATGGCCCTTGCCTCCCAGTAGGGACAGTGGCAAGTGCCTGGCATCCTTCTCCCTGGGTGCCAGGCCTCCCTTTCCAGGAGGTGCTCCCGCATCTCCCCAGTGCTGCCCATTATCATGGTCTGGACAAAGGTTTCTGCCCAAACTTTGGCCCCCATCCCTGTGCATCTAAGAGGAGCAGAGCTCATGGATCCATGGCCTGCTCATGGCCTCCTTTTTCATGCATCTCCCTCTGTATTTCCTGAAGGCAAGGGGCCCACGGGTCTCCTCCGAGCTCCTGCCCCATAAGCCCAGGTTCCCAGGTGGCCCAGAGTTATGGCCTGCAGCATCTGAGTGCATTTAACCTCCAGATGTGAAAGCATGTTGTGACCATATGTGGAGGCGGTGGGTCCACCTGAGATGTCAGGAGACACATTTAGGCATTGGGATGCAGGTGGCTCAACCTGATCTGGACAAGGGCACCAGGCAGGGTCATCTAGCAGATGGTGGGATACGGTGGAGGGAGATGATGTTCTGGGGAGCCTAAGCTATGTCTCCAGTGTCTTTGTTTGTATTTACACCCACGTTGCAGAGCTGAGTGGCTTGGGTCAGAAGAGCTCATGCTACCTAGGGGCAGGCCATGTCACCTCATGGCTCCCGCACCGAACTTCCCTGCATCCCTTGGCTGGTGCCAAGCTGCAAGTTGTCACAGAGGCAGTGAAGAGGTTTGGGGTGAGATGAGCAGAGGTGGTGTCTACCCAAAGGTGTGAGCAAGCACTCCTCCTCGGATGGACTAGGAAGAACTCTGCATCCAAGGCTTTAGTGTGTGCCCAGGCAGTGGAGTTAGGCCGAGTCAATAGGGCCCTTCCTCTTGCTCTCCTACTCCCACAGCAAACTGTTGAGAAATCCTCCCCAGGGGCTTTTAAAAGTGAGGGGAAGCAGATTTGTGCAACATTCTTGAAAATATTGAACCTTCACAAACCATAACCTGCAGTTGCTGTGGCCTTGATGTGGGTGTGGAAATATGCTCTTTGCCAACACCTTCATGTGCTGCTCACAAGCAGTGGGCTGGCCTGTGTGCAGGTTGCCCTTCTACCTGCATCTTAGGAAAAAATCAACACCTGTGTTTTTCCAAAAACTCTTGTCAAAAAGCTATTTCCCCCCCATTCAAGCCAGACTGCAGGAATTTGTGTAGAATTTGGCAGCTAAATTCTCCAGGGTTTCAGTGTGCCCTTGGCTTGCCCCAGTCCCAGCAGAAACTGGCACTGTTGCGGGGAAGGAGAGGCCATGGAGCAGGTCTCCCAGCAGGAAAGCCCTGGCTCAGCCCCTGCAGGCAGCTGGGTCCCGGAGGGCAATAGCTTTTCTGGAAGGGGCCCTGTGTTTTTTAACAATAAAAAGAGCCTGCACTCTTCAATTTTGTATCCCTCAAAGGAAACCAACCATCACTCAACTGGCCGCAGCCCAATAACCTCCTGAGACTCCTTAATGGCAGGCTTTTTTTGGGGTGGATAAACTTGGCTGAAATAGCCTTGCCCATGTCAGTAGCTTTTCCTTAGGCCACCAATGGGCTTTGCTGCTCAGGGCCCAGCCCAGCTGCAGCAGTTGCCCAGCTGCCACCTTTAACAGCACCCAAAGCTGTTGTGCTCCTTGCAGTGCCTCTGAACACCAGCAAAGGTCCAGGCCCCATCCCACGATGAGCACAACTCCAACACCAGCACGTGTTGGGACCTATTTATGAGAAGATGGCTCACCTTGATGAATCTAATGGGCTTTGCAGCCCTTCCCGTTGTAGTTGCCAGGAGTTCTTTCCCCTAGGAATCCTGGGGACTTGGTAATTTGCTAGGGACAGCCAGGGCAGGCCCCGCTGGCCTTGCAGGAGGGGGGGAGCCCCTTCATGAAGCAACTCCCCCCTCCAAAAAAAACCCACTAATTTTCATGATTGTAATGGGTCCTCCTTACCCCTAGAGCAGGCCTGTTGCTGTTATCACCAGCAGGGAAACCTGCTGCATTTCTGGTGGCAACAAGCCCCCTTTGGTGACTGGGGCTTGGCTGGGGCTTGGCCAGGGACAACGGCAGCGGCTGCCGGGCGCAGCCTGGCCAGGCCGCGATCCCCAGCACGTGCTCCCTTTGGATGTAATGCCTTTTGTTAAACATCTTCCAAAGCTCGCAAGTGTCCCCAGGACATAACTCCGCAGCGCAGGGCCGCGTGCTGCCAAGTAATGAAGTATGATTTATGGCGGTAACGGTTATCCTATGTTTTTTTAAAAAATTATTACAGCAATAGCTCTGTCGAATATAGGAATATAACATGCTGCATTTGGCACGTTTATGACAACAGTGCTCTGGTTTTCTTAACTCCACAGTTCTGCGTTGGCAGTATTTCAAATTCTTGAGACAGATGTTTAAGTGAATTTTAAGAGGACAGTGAAATACTTTTAAAACATCATACAGAGCTGAGTGTCTCAATATGAAAAGGAACATTATTCCCTTAACATTCAGGTAGGGAAGGAGAGCACATGGCTGTTCTGGTTTAGATCTCACGCTAAATGATGGAAGTAGCAAATGTGGAATGAGCTTTCTGAGGCATCCCAGCTTTTCGGCTGAGATTGTGGCGGGGGGAAAGGCCACTCGACCTCTCCCTAGCCTTAGTTCATACTCACATCTCATTTGCGAGCGGTGAAAACAGATCCACATTTGTTTTGAGTGCAGTTCCCACCATGTTGATACAGGGCTAAGTGGTCTCCTGCTGACATTTTGATTGTGTCATTGTGGTCCCAGTGGTTACAGTTTCAGGCCAGAAATGACAATCATTTGGAAAAATGTAAACGAGAGCCCTGGTTAGATCTCTGGTCTCTTGAGCGGCAGAGAGCATTTGATGGAGCATTTCCATTGAAACATTGACTATGTTAAAAAAAATATATATGTATGTATATACTTTTTTTTTTAAGGTATTAACTGGAATGGAGTCAGCCCTACTGAACAAAATGGGGTGCCTGGCTCTGGCAGGGCTGCTCGTAACTCTCAATCGTGGCAAGCTGGGGACACCATCGCCGGTACTGAAGATATCGAGGGGATATTGAAGACAAGTGAAGCATTAAGTAAAGCAGTGAACACTTATATTTAATTTACATTTGACAATTTGCACATAAATAATGATGTAAACCAATACGTAAACATATGATAGTTTGTTGTTCTAGCAAAGTAAAAAGCCTGTTAACTTTGGTCAGAGTCTTTCTTAAGAGAGACGAAAAAAAAACCCCAAAACACTGTTGATTGTTGCTACATTCACATGTAAAACTTCTAAGGGAAGGGGGTAAACAGTAAAGAGAAGTAACAATTCTTAAAGCTGATGCATATAAATTCTTGTAAAATTTGTATCAAATACAAGAAAGCACTACAGGCAAATAATACGAAAAGTGTGTGTCCAGTGACAGAGTAGTGATACTTTGGTTTATCCTACAGGTAAGTACTATACTTAGGAACTATTGCTACATTTAAAAGATGTCAGCCTCACAATTTGCAGGAGTGGAAATGTAATGAACGGTAGTCCTTCAAAAGCTGTGTTGAGAGACTCTCTTAGGTTTCAGGATTGCTTTCAACGGAAGGCATTGGAATGGAGTTTATGGAAAGAAAAAAAAAAACACCAAATACTGGATTGATCTGGACTGATGAAGTAGGCTACTCTTAACATTATAATTTAAAGGAGTATAAACAGAAAAAAAAATATACATGGAGGGAAAGTGTGTAATAATGCTACTTATATTTACGTGAGTTGACCACGCAACTCTTTTTAACGGCAGGGTAAAACAAGCCTATGGGCTCACCCCAACTAACCTTAACTCTACCCTTCACTGTGTATTATACTTACACCACGCATGGGCAATATTTGGCTTCTTCTTTTCAAGTTCTTTCAGTTAATTTTCCTGGCTGCTCGTTCACTAGCCACCCTCCTCCTTCCCCCCCCCGGGATACATTGCCAGGAGAGGAGGGGAGCGAAGCCCCCGCTCCTGCAAACTTGATAAAATTCCCACTCGCTTCTCCGAGCCTCCACACGCCCGTGGGGTCAGTCACAAAAGGTATTTGCAGGCTCGGGCTTCGCACGGACAGCGGGGCCATGTGCACGTGCAGATGACAAATGCCTTAGCACAGCCTGCTGGTTTTGAGGTCCTTGGTAATATGCACAACTGGATAACATTGGATTTTCACACTTAGATGAAAAATAGGTTTTATTACATGGTTTGGCTCACAACTTAAGTGGTATAAATATATATACATATACATATATAGTATAGTGGTATAAATATATCTATAAATATACATGTATTCTTTGCTACACCTCAAATGTCACCATATCATCTTTGGGCTTAGCAAAACAAAAAGATAAAAGGACGTGCATTCTATCTTTCCCTGTGCACATTTTGGTTTCTTCTCTAAAGTAGCAAAGCATTTAGATAAAACAGCATTGTCTGCACCACTGGACACAAGCACTGAGGTAATTGTTGTTCAACAACTTTGCAATGCCCTTTTCATCTTTAATTAAATTAACCACAAAATGTACAAACACAAATACTGAGAGAAATCTGCGTTGTAGAGGAAGGAAGAAAAAAATTGTATGTGCCAGAAAAGGACTTTGTTCCCCACTTCTACGCAGGTGAAGTAGGAGAGGAAAATGCAAATAAAAACAAGCCTCTTATTTCTCAGGGAATCTGACTATCCTCTTTATCCCTGGAAGGCTCTGGCAAAGGGGGAAAAAAAAAGGAAGAAAAATGTCTGCCTAAAAACTTACTTTCAGAGAATGTTAAGAATATTTGTGTGTTTGTTCTTAGATTGCTTTTGGAAATAAAAGAATATAGGTGATATTTTATTTTGGAAGAGCCACTTCAAACTGATGAATTCCTTTGGTCATAAAGTTACGTGACAACGTGTGGGGCGATAGTTGTTTTCTACAAACCTAACGTATGGTCCATGGCAAGTAGGTGTTTGCTGTGCCACATCTGTTCTGGGTAGAGCTGCACGTAGAAGGATCTCCTACCCCTAGAGAGCCAGGGGTAGAAGTTTCTTCTCTGCTTGCTGCTACTCCTCCCTTTTTGTCGTTGTTGTTGTAATTCCCAATGGGGTGATTTGCCCATAAGAGTACACAGCATTTCTTCAAACCAACTGATCTAGGATTCTGTATGTCAAATGGTCAACTTTGGCAATACAAAAACCCACATTTGCTTAAAAGACATGGGTACATAAAACGCATCTACCGAAACCCCCATCTTAGGTTTTTGAAACAGATGTGCGGAAAAAAGTATCTACAAAGAAAGAATGGCCATAAAACAAAAAAAAATAAAAACATTTAAAGTAAAAATTACAATGAATTTTCCAGTCATTGTAAACATTTCTCTAATTATTGCTTTTAGAATGATAAATTGCATAATAAATTATGAAGTACTATCATTGAAAAAATAATTATGGATAGATGATTGTCTTTTAGTAACTGGCGAGGCAACGCGCAGTCCTTTGCCTCTGTTTATGCCCTGAGAAAACAGTAACTTTGGAGTTCCTTCTTTCAGTTGGAGAGCGTAGGGAAACTACTGTAAGCCAAGATTGCTTTGCAGCATTGAAACTATGTACAAGCAACTGCTACAGGCACCCTGACTTGCCAAGTCATAAATAAAAACACAAAAAAAATCTTTGCCAAAAAAGTCTTAAGGGTCCATTGGTTCAACTGTTTCTTGCTTGACCTTTACAGGTAACAGAGGTAGTGGGTGACCGTGAGGCAACTTCATAATTGACATATCTGAAGACTCGTAAAGGTTGCATCCTGAGGAGATAAGTCCATTGCCCAGGTTCCTCTGTAAAGATACTTTCAGATTAGCTCCTTCCATTTCCCTTCTGAGCATGGTGAGTATATCCTTCTCCACGATGGACGTCAAGTCGATATTGTCCTCCATTTCTTCCAGCTTGTCGGCATTGTCACTGATGTCAAACTTTTCTATCTCTTCGTTGATTCGATTCAGGTCCTCCATGGAGAGACCGGAGGCAGGGGCTACGGGGCAGTTGCCCTTCAGGTGGACCTGGAGGCTGCAGAGGTGAATGTAGCTCTTGTGGCAGTGGATGCACTTATGGGGCCGTTCCCGGGTGTGGAGGCGCTTGTGCAGCTTGAGGTGCACGAACTGGGTGAATTTGGCTGGGCACAGCTTGCACTGGTAAGGCTTCTCTCCGGAGTGCAGCCGCAGGTGGGTTTTGAGATTGCTCGTGCTGCTGAACCGCTTGTGACAAACCTGGCGGGGAGGGCGGCAGAGAAACACTCAGTGAGCGGGAGCGGGGTTTATGTGTTAGTTCACAGACACTCAGCAGGAGACAGCACAGAGGAGCAGCAGCTTTTTATATCCCTGCACCTTCTCGCAGCGGGAGAAAACATCCCCACCTCTTTTATGTAAATGCTGCTGAACGGCACTGAGGCAGGACTGTGCTGGGGAGGTGCTGCTCCAGCAGGCACGGGCGCAGCAGGGCTACTGGGCTCAAACCGGCGGCAGCTGCTCCTCTGTCACACAACCTGCCCCACGTGTGCCGGGGGGCACAGCCCCTGTGGCGGCCTCCCTGCACCACAGGGAGTGAGTACGCTGCGGTGGCCTCACGTACCTGACACTCGTGGGGTTTCTCTCCCGTGTGCACCAGGTAGTGCTTCTGGAGGTGCGCCAGCTGGGTGAAGCCCTTGTTGCAGGTCTGGCATTTGAAGGGCCTCTCTCCGCTGTGAACTCGGAGGTGGACCTGCGGAGAAGCAGAGCACTCAGCCTTGCAGTTCCCAGGATCCATAAGGGATGTGCCCTTAAACGTTTCCTACACTTAGCAGAAGCCACCCCACCGCCAAAATATACTATTACCCCGTTAATTACCTGGGGATGTGGATTTAGGCCCAGACTATAAAGAACCTAATAAAAAGGAAGGCCTGGCCCTCCTTTTCCTAGACAGCCTATAGGAAGAAATCAGAGCCTTCCAGGAAGGCTCCTATGTCTTATTCTCCCCTGCCTACCTTCAGGTTGGAGAGCTGGCCAAAGGTCTTGGAGCAGACGTTGCATTCGTACTTGATCTTCCCGTTCTGCTTCTTCAGTGGGTACGGAAGGGTTTTGTAACCGGTCACATTCCTCTTGCTTTTAATGAGATTCATGGCTTCTTCCCCGCCGGTGGCAGCCAACACCACTGAGGTAGGTTTAGGTTGCATTATGTGTTCCGAACTGGCTGCCGTGCCAGCCGTGGGCGACCCGCTGGTGGGGCTGCAGGGCTTGTCCTTCATGCTGGCGGCAGCGCCCGTGATGGAGAAGGCACTGTTGGGTGCTGGGATGAGGAAGTCTCTCGGGTGATCGGGCTGCAGCAGCCGCCGGCCTCCTTCACCGGGCAGCGAAGCGGGGAGCGTGGCGGGGTTCAGCACGTGGTGCGAGAGGCTGCCTCCGCTGAGCAGGTTGCCGTAGAGGGGGTACATCCTCGGGAAGAGGCCGAAGTTGTTGATGCCGTTGATATTGTTCAAAGCGCTCAGGTTGTTACAGCTCATGTTGAAGGGAGGTAACAGGAATTTGGGGTAGTGGGGGTTGTAGGACGGCAGGAAGGCGGATGGGAGGTGGCTAGGGGGGCCGTATCCAGGATAAGACCCCAAGCCTTCCGAGCCATATGAGCCGTTCAAGTAGGGATATGACTCTCTGTGCTCTTGGGAAGGAGGTGCCAGAGGTGAAACCGTGACCCCTGGACTGCTATGTGGGCTTGAACTTTTTAAACTTTGGTCTGGACTGCTCCTCCCGGAAGGACTTGGTGTGGTAGATGACTGGATGGGTGAGTGAGTAATGTAGCTGGGCCTGTCCATCCCATAAGCTAAGGAAGCTTTCAGATAGTCTTCGGGAATGTGAGGGCGGATTGGATAGACAACTCGAGGGAAGAAACACCTCTCAGGGCTATAGTTCTTGCGCAAATCATCCAAGTCTTTTTCTGGAGTAACTGGTGAAATGTTGGTCTGGAAGAAGTCTTTTCCTTTTGGAGGGTTGGATTCCATTTTCAGGATTTCTTTCACACTGTGCTCTTTCTTTGGAATGTTTTTCTGACAGAGTTCATCTTTATCAGCACTGTGCTGCTTTGGATTAGCATGGGTTTGTGCTGAAACACAAAGACAAGGTAATGATTAATTCAGATAAGACACCACAATTATCTCTTTTCAAAACACAGTCTAACTCCTGCAAGTTTACTGGGAAGGAAAGGCCAGTCTTGGAGGCGAACAGTCACTTAACTCACTGAAAAACACAACCTCTGTGCAAAAAAGGATGCCTGCTGATATGAAGTGTTAATCAAAAGCCCTGCTAATTTAAGTGACATCGGCCAGTACACATAGATCCGGACGATGATTCATTTGCAGAGCGACAGTCTCTGCTCTGCAAACTGGTTTCACCTTTTCTTTCCCCCTAACTTCGAGTAGGTTCATCCTGGCTAGAGATGTGAGTTGTGTATCTAATAAATGAGGTAATAAGCAGTTGTTCACAACACAAGTTTGAGAGAGAAAGCTTGTGCAGAGCGAAGCTCCCAGAAATGTTCCTCACTAAAAATGAGGCATGACAAAGCAGCTTTTGCCAAACCACAGCAGTCACTTCACCAGCCAGTTCAATTACTTACAGTACCAAAAAAACCCATGGCTGGCTCGGATGAAAGCCTTCTTCAAAGGGAAGGTACTCTCCATCAGTAAACAGATCATTACTCATTAAATATACTGCTTGGGAACATCTACAACAAAGCAGACTATTTACTGCAGATTTCTGTGGCATTCGGTCTATGCAAAACTCCTCTTCTTACAGCTGGACTTTATAAAAAAAAGTCTGCTGAAGTAAAGCAAAAGCAAAAGAAAGCAAGTCTAGCTGGTCTCAGCTTAAGTTGAAATGTACTTAAAAAAAAGAAAAAAAAACAAAAAAAAATGCATTTAGAAGCAAATACAAGCTAGCAGACCAACACATAACACCATTTATTTGTATTCAAAGATTCTGCCTTGTTATCTGGGCATAATGTAATATAAACACTACATTGTAAGATGTATATGAGAGAAGAAGAAATCTGCTTTTATCTAATCTCCCAAAGTTAACAGTTATATAATCTTGGAACGATTACTGGCGAGATATTTTATTATAGGGGAAAAAATTACATGAAGATTTTGTATTTGTGGTGAGTTACGCGCAAGGTTTTCCATCAGGAGGCACAGCCAAGACTGATAGGTAAATGACTCAAAAGCATCGCAGTTTTTATCCAAATTTCTACTCTGTGAGTGGCTGCTCTTACTGCACCGAGTGGGGTGAGAAACAGTTGTTTCCAATTTTTGGAGAACCAGCTAAACGCAGCAGGGAGGATGGAAACGGCCACTTTCATCACGGATTCCTTGCTTCACTATTCACTGCCCTCACGGAATCTATCGTTTGGCAACATTACCCTATAAGGCAAAGAAACTGCCCTTTATTAAACGTATCCAAGAAAACAGCTGCTTTCAAAGCATGCTCCTACTCACAGCCACTCGCTTGTACAGTAGCATCTTTTTTTTCCAGCCGTGCTAGACTAGTAGCAAGCAAATTTAGTGATGTGGGCAGCGAGCATATTTTGAAATTGCCATGACGTGTGATTGAACACAGATTCCTCCAAGGAAAATGCTTATGATCAAATATATAGTGTAATATATGCAAGCACATACACACATAGGTGTGCAAGTAGCTTCAAAACTGCTTTTTTTGATGCCGGAATGAAATTCAGAGCTGCTTCAAAGATAAGTTAACCGTAGCTCTCGCTATCTGGCATTAGCCATCATCTACTTTCATTTGTGATTTTGTCCGTCCTCACACGCTAATGGCTGATTCCCTCCTTCCTGATTCCAGTGCAGGGAGCCCCCGGGTCCTGCCGGCTGCTAGAAGCCCCCCAAGCCCTGCAGAGAGGGGTTATTATCTTCACCTCCTTATCAGCTGCCTGTCACCGCGCCAGCCTCCCGGGGACACTATCAGCAGCGAGGCCGGCCGGGAAGCATCCAACGCCGGGCAGCGGGGGCCAAGCGGGACCCGGGAAGCCCCGGAACAGTGAAAATAAATAAATATCACCTTATCCGGCCCGTATCAGTTTCTCAGTGGGGTCTGTCAAGCAGGAAGTTCAAATTGACACTTTTCTCTCTCTCTTTTTTTTTTTTTCCCCTCCCTGTTTAAAACACAAATAAATGGCTCTGGGGGAGGGGATGAGGAAGGAGAAGTGCCAAGGCTGCTGGAAAAGCGATACCGAAACTGCGCGGGGAGGAGGGTCGGCTGTCAGCGGGACGAGGCTGAACCCTGAGGATGGGGAAGCTCCGGTGCCGGCACCGACAGCGGTGAAGGTCGGCCCAGAATGTGGCTTTCCCAGCCCGACATCCCCCTTGGCACCCGGCAGCAACAGCCGCTGCTTCCTTTATGGAACCTTCCCCCGTTCACTTCCACGCGTGGACAGAAATCACAATATTTAAACAACATTGAAAGTTTTTTTTTTCTTTTTTTTTTTTTCTTTTTTTTTTTTTTT
>NW_020455005.1:1002348-1094141 GCF_003342845.1 Nothoprocta perdicaria
AAAGAAAGAAAGAAAGAAAGAAAGAAAGAAAGAAAGAAAGAAAGAAAGAAAGAAAGAAAGAAAGAAAGAAAGAAAGAAAGAAAGAAAGAAAGAAAAGGAGCAAAACTCTTGTGACTTCTAAGTATGAGCAAATCCTGTACGGAAAGGGTGTCTCAAGTCACTCTAACTTAAATATGGAGGCTGCAGGCACAAACTGCTGCAGAGCTGTGGGTTTTGCTCTCATTCTGACACTTCTAGCTGTAGCCTGAGAAAGACTTCACAAAAACAAAGATTTTTCTTTTTTTTTTTTTTTCTTTCTAAACGCTTGAAAAACGGTTGTAGGCAGGCAGTAATTTCAAGAGTGAAATGGTACTGAACATTCTGAGTGGTGAGGCTTAATTGTGCCGATTCACATTTTCGGTCTAAATTGAGAGGCTGCTTTGCTAGTAGAAAGAGAACCTAGAAGTTGTGTAGCAGGCAAAACAAAACGGGTTTCCACTCAAAATGAGAATGGAGACCAACATTTACAAGTATGTAGTTTGATCATCTGTTTTCTAAACGTGTCCCAGGCAGTGTGACATGACTTTGAAAACATTTTGCTCAGAGAAGGGCTTCAAAGGATCCTTCATATAATCCTCAATACTAAGTCAAATTCAGCCCCAAATTCTGATTTTATGAAAACAATCTTTCATATAATCTAAAAACCATTTTTTTCCCTGTGCCCTTTTGAAGGTTCTAGTAAGCTTTGCTTTTTTTCTGTTTTTTTTTGTTTTTTTTCTTTTTTTAACAAATGCAGATGTTTCCTCTTAACCCAAATACAAAAGCGTTTAAAAGCAGAAAGTGAAAGTGACCATAAACAAAAAGGGAAAACAATTAGTATATTTTATCTAAGGATAATTTTATGGGGGCCAGCACAAAGAATAAAAATAAATCACATTTTTAAATCGAGCCCTTGAAAGTTAATCTTGCTAAAATTTGCAAGATTTTAAAAAACACCTTGTTAAAATTGTTTATGAAACAAACACAAAGAAATCAAATGTTTCACTATGCAGATTATTGGCCCCTAACTCAAAACTTATTTTCTGAAGCTTGACCAAAATAAGATGTCACCTGCTTGACTGATGCGACAAACATGTCATGAATAGCAGGAAGTTGCCTCACATGATTGCAATACGTGAACATTATTATCAAATAGTCATGTTCTGAGTCAAGGCAATTATATTTTGTTTTGTTCTTTTTTTTTTTTTTTTTTAAAAAAAAAAAAAGCTTTTACCCTCTCCACTCTCTAACCCCAAATAATGGTGTTACGAAGACAGAGCAATGCAATGCTAGGCTAATGCGGGACCCCCTGAGCAAACTTGGGTCTGTCTGCTAGTCTAAATGCCAAGAACATTAAAGACCAAGAGACAAGCTGGAGTCACAATTGAATGAGGTTAACTGTTGCTTTAGCAAAATATTAAGGACTAGTATTTTGGCCTGCAGAAAGCAAAAAAGCCTCTGTCACTTTGCATTTACTGGACAATGGCACCATCTGAAGGTGATATATCTCACTTCTTGACAGGAACCACCACGAACAGCCTCAGAAAGAAGGAAAACTGAATTATTTAGAAAGAAAATCAGTTTCTCCCCAGCATTATGTGGAGCCTTGATGCCACAAGCCCTGCACCACTCCTTGCAGGCACCTCAGCCCGTGCCCCAAGCTTCCCGTGGAGCCGAGCACGGCCACGAAGGCAGGTATGAGCCTCCAGGTCAGGAGGACTGGGTCAAAGGCCCCATTTCAACAAAACACAGAGGACACGGTTAAACCCATAACTAAGCACGGGCCTAATTGCTGCTTGAGCCTGGATGCTTTCCTTCTGCGGCACAAATGAACTAACGCTACAGGAGTTACCTTTAATTTGAAAGTTTGCTGTTACAGAGGCAAACAGATGCTCTACGTGTATGCGTAAATATATTTATGCGCTAAAGTGGTAGTTCTCATTTCTGAGGCCACTAATTACAGGAAATAAAGCCAGAGAAATTCCCTGATACATTTTCCCCGGGGCCCTCTCCGGCTCGGGCGCGTACGGAGGAACATTAAAGCTGAAGTTCAAGAGGCCCATCTCCAAATCCCCGAGGTGCCTGTCTGTCCCTGGGGATCCTCACTCAGTAAAACCCGGGTTTTACTGGCAGTTCTCTGTCAGCGAGCACCTGGATAGTCTCTGCTGAGCCAGCTCGGCCCTGGTTCACCCAGGCCTCACCCAGCAGGACTGAGCCCACGCAACGAACCATGGCCATGTCCACACGTGAGCCCCACGGAGCTGCTGCCCCGCTGAGCACACGTGTCCTGCCGGGAGAGACACCAGGCACCAGGGAGCCTCTCGCTCCGGAGGGCCCCAATTCTCCCTCCCTCTTCCTCAGAGCCTGCCCAGCTCCCCAGCTAGCGGCCGAGGGAGACGTACGGGGCCTTCGGCTGCTCCTCCTGTGCAAACTGTGCCCCTCTGAACACAGAAAAGCCACAATTTGTTAGGTTGGAGAGGACCTTGCTCTTCAGCCCACAGGCTGGAGCGTTCTCCCAAGCCTGGTTTTAAGATGTTTTGATGGGACAAAATCGGGAGCAGGGGCAGTTTTAACAATTCCGGGAAAAGTGCTCTGAAATCTATTCCCTGATGATGATTCCCTGATGATTCCTGAATTTATTTCCCTGATGAACACAGTCTGAGGAGAACTCAGTTAAGCTTCCCCCTAGAAAGAGAAGCTGGAACGGCAGTAGGATACTTGCTAGTTGAGATTTAATTAGAAGCAGGAGACTGGGAGGAAGGGGAAGGAGACAGCTGAAGGTGTCTGCCAACCAAGCAGTGCTGACACTGCTTTAAAATAATTTGGTTCCAGCAGTAACACTAGCAAAAGACCCCCCCTTTTGCTCTGCTGCTACAAGTCCTTCAGCAGAAGGGGTATTTTTGCGACACCTCTGCAATATTTTTAGTATTCTTCTAGAAAGGGCCCTGAAACTCTAAACAACTCCAATCCTTATGTTATATGAGGGCTTTCTGGCCTGACTGTATGCCATGGACCTGAATGAGTTTGTTACAAAGATATAAAGATGAGACAATTAAAAAAAAAAAAAAAAAGACCCTACCAAAAAAAAAAAAAAAAAAAAAACCTACAAAACAAAACAAAACAAAACAAAACAAAAAACAAACCAAAAAAACCCACCAGAGCTGTTGCTAGCAGTGGAAGACGATTACAAAGCCAGAGAACTTTTGCCCATTTTCTATGCTTCTATTTTCTTGGTCTGCATGTTACTATAAAATATTTAAGTGGCTTCCATCGAATCATTTTAAAAAGTAGAAGGGATGCTTCAGTCTTTGTGTCTGGGAAGGCTGTTTTTTCTACTGACAAGGCTGAAAAGCATAGTTCTTACAAGACCAGGTCTGCTTTAATTCACTTATTGAACCTCCTTTCACTGGAAAGAGCCATGCTGCCCATGTTGAGACACCACCAGTTTTCACCTGAATAGGAGCTACCGGGTAATTTGTTGACACTTGGTGAATACACACCTCGCCACTGCTGAAAGGTAACTTAAGATACCAGCAGATGCAGAAAGCTGCGAATGTATCTGTGCATCTACCCAGCCAGTATCCAAATGGATCTGATTAGCACTTTGGGAAGTGCTGGTTCACAGGAACATTTAATGTTTGTCCCACGTGTAGGCCCCACGGAACAGCTTTCATATCGGGAAATGAAAACGCTTGGAGTGGTGAAATGACATATGCAGAAAGATGACAAGAATCGATGATGTATGTTTTGTGAACAGAGAATATAGCAGCATAGGACATATCTCTCCCTCTCTCTTTTCCACCTACATTAAAAGAAAGCCAATTTCCTTCTATCTCTTGTTACATTCAGTAAAGAAAGGCAAAGACAAAATCTGCAGAAAGGAAGACGTTCACAGAGGACGAATGTATTTTTGATTAAGCTGAACTGGTGGCTCACTTTCATGATGTGGGATCACATTTTAGTTCTGATAATCCCCAAAGTAATAATGGCAGTTTATAATCATAACATCATAGAATCATAGAATGCCGAAGGTTGGAAGGGACCTCAGAGGTCATCGAGTCCAACCCCCCTGCTCACGCAGGGTCACCTAGAGCACATGGCACAGGGCTGCATCCAAGCGGGTTTTAAAGATCTCCAAAGAAGGAGACTCCACAACCTCTCTGGGCAACCTGTTCCAATGCTTGGTCACCCTCACAGTGAAGAAATGCTTCCTTAAGTTCCTGTGGAACTTCCGATGCTTCAGTTTGAAGCCATTTCCTCTAGTCCTATCCCTGCTCACCACTGAAAAGAGGCCGCCCCCTCCTCCTCACTGCCTCCCTTGAGGTATTTATACACGCTGATCAGGTCCCCCCTCAGCCTCCTCTTCTCCAGGCTGAACAGACCCAGCTCTCTCAGCCTTTGCTCATAGGGCAGATGTTCCAGGCCTCTGATCATCCTGGTAGCCCTGCGCTGGACTCTCTCCAGCAGCTCCACATCCCTCTTGTACTGGGGAGCCCAGAACTGGACACAGTACTCCAGATGTGGCCTCACCAGGGCTGAGTAGAGGGGGATGATCACTTCCCTCGACCTGCTGGAGACGCTTAATCCATTACATGTTGCCAAATAACAACAAATGACCCTTTGCATAAAACAAACAAACAAAAAAACTTGTTTGCAGTTTTCTGCAGGCCCAGATTCCAGTGTTGGCAGTGGTAGAATGGCGAGGGAATGCCCTGCTCTGTCTCAGACCAGCTAACAGGAGGGGAGGTAGCCCAGGAGCTAGACAGAAGTCCACAGGAATGACTCTGTTCAAGGGTTCTGGGTGACGTGCTGTACAGAGATAAAAGCTTCAACCAAACCAAAGGCTGGAAATGGTCAGAAACCACAGCAAACCTCCAGAGATAAACTCCTGGAAATACCCCTTCCCTATGTTTCCATAGGCTTTTATTTTTTGAATACAAAAGGAAAGCTGAACCACACAGCCAAGAAAAAGGGAGAAAAAAACCCAGAGCTTAAAAAACAAGTAACCAGAGGAGAAGAGGTTAGAAGTCTACAAGGGATTTGCTCCCATAAGAGAAGGAACCTTAAAGGCAAAATTTAAAGAACATTATAGGTAACATATATTTTGCTAGACATTGAGACAGAGTCACAGCGAATGGCCACTTCCGTGTGCTTACAGTAAGGGCAGCCCTTTGGGAGCATGACTGGACAGCCTTTGATATATGCTGTCAAAGCAGATTTTTCTTCAACGTTCTACAAGATCTGGACTTTGAAAGACTGAGGGTGAATCAACATCTGTGACTCTGAATATATGAGGATATATTTGGGTTGTTTGTGCAGAACTTCATCAGATAATGATCAGATTATAAAACAATAATTGTTTAGATTTTAAATAATCTGTTTAGACTTAAACATGCTCGGGGAACTCATTCTGTTGCCTTTTTTTTTTTTAA
The DNA here is from genome assembly GCF_003342845.1 of Nothoprocta perdicaria. Classification (NCBI taxonomy): domain Eukaryota; kingdom Metazoa; phylum Chordata; class Aves; order Tinamiformes; family Tinamidae; genus Nothoprocta; species Nothoprocta perdicaria. Next base: position 1,007,799 of record NW_020455005.1, read on the forward strand.
TTTCCTCTTTCCACTCCAAGCTACCTGCTGTGACACAACAGACGACGCAGCTATGTAATTATACAACTTATTATTAGATCATATAGGCAGAAGAGACATTACTAGCATTCCTTGTCCATACAGTAATCCACTTACTGAGGTTCATCATTGTCAGCTCTCTGGAAGACGGGTAGTGGAGCCTCTCTGCGAAGTCCCGGCAGTACCACACAAGCAGCTCCTGGTTGGCAGGGATGGGCTTGATGGTGTAGAAGTAGATGTTCATTCCATTTTGACAAGCAGCCAAGTTCTGCTCCTGGACAGAGTAGCCTGGGTTTACATAACGCATCCAGTTGCTCTTGTCCTCGTTAAATCCATCAATGAAGTGGTGAAGCTCACCATTTGAATAGATCTGGGATAGAGAGGAGGTACATATTCATACATTCATATATATACATGTGTAGGCTCAGTACACGACACACGGTCACAGAGTTCAGAGTGGTGATGATGATTTTTAAAAAAGAAAAAACAAAAACAGGCAACAACAACAAGAGGATTAAGTATTACTGCAATCGTAATTCAAGCTGGAGCCTTTTTCCAACTATGATTTCCTTCGCATTAAGAAAAGAAGTGCTTATTCAAAGGCAGGTACACAGTTACCTCTTCCATTTCTCCTTAGCCCCCGTGGCTCCGCTTAGCATATATACCCAAGACACACACAAAATCTGAAACGAAGAGTCCTCTCCCTGCACAAACAGTCTACCTGAGAGTCCTTTTCCTGGTGCTATGAGCAACAAGTGGGTGATGCTAATGACTGCAGGTCTGAGTGCATGCTTGCATTAATGCTTTGAGTCACCTGTGTATAAGACTGAGTGGCTGTGCTACGTCAGAGCCTTTCTCGCCTTTTTCTATGGCCTCTGTACTTGCAGTTTCCTACCACCCCCGCCCAAAGGTTTAAACTATGCAAACATCCTCCACCCCCCCGAGAGTCCTAAAGGAGCACTTGCTCATACTTGGACTGTCGCCCTTCTGCAGAAAAGGCTGGGTGAGGCGGGGATGAACTTCACCTGCCATAACTCAGCGACGAGCTGGAGAGGGGCCAGTTGATGAGAAGTCACTTTTCCTATCACGGGACCTGCTCTGGCTTGCCCATGGAGGGTAAAGGAAAGGCAAATTCGAAAAAGTGCTCAGCAAGCCGGGGGGAGAAAAGCGCCCAAATTGCTGAGAGAAGCTACTCTTGCTTAAAGTGGTCAGAATGAGAGTAGTTAAAATGAAATAAATAAATAGCGAATAGAGCTATATTCACGCCGAGGGAAACAGCGTGTTTCAGTCCCACGCGCTGCATGAGCGGGCAGAAGGCAGACCTTCAAGCGGGAGCGATCTGCACCGGGGCGATGGGTGTCTGTGCGCAGGAAATGCCTCTCTCTGCGGCGCAGAGCGGGCTCAGGTGCGCGCGAGGAGCGCGCGCTCTGCCCGCCGCTCGCCTCAGTGCCCGGCGTCCTTCCCGGGGGAGCGCGGCGGGCAGGCGGGCTGGCCCTTTAACGCGGGCAGTAAACACCAGAATCACTTTCTTTAAGAGTAACTTCCTGTAAACCGAGAAGGGGGAAATACATGTGGCCTCATCAAAGAGGCTTGTGAGAGATTTTGCGGTGTGTTTGTTATGAGAAAAATGGAACGAAGCCGGGTGAATTCTGCTATCAAGAGCAGATTTTTTTTCTTTCTTTTTTCTTTTTTTTTTTTTTTTCTCTTTTTTTCTTCACGTTTCTTTGTTTACTCAGCAGCACAAACTTCCAGGAACGCGGGGCTCCAGCGGCGCGGCAGGCGCGGGGCGGAAGCTGCTTTCTAAAGCTGCCCTCGACGGACGGCTTCCAGGCACCCGGCCGGAGATGGGGCCATTTACTGTACTTCTCTTTTCAGAAAAAAAAGGAAAGCGCGTGGGGGCTCTGCCCACGGAGGCGCGCACGCCCCCGCGGGCCTCCGTCCTGCCATCTCGCTGCCTTTCCGCGGCCGATGGAGGAGATTAAAACGAAGGTGCTGAGTCACGGCGCCCTTACGAGAAGTGACGCTGCTGCTGCTGCCGCCGTCGCGGGACGCGTCCCCTCCCCGCGCAGCGCCGGGGCCGCCCGGCCCTCGGGAACCCGTGGGAAGTTGTGTCCCACCGATTCTTCCACACGCGCCGGCTCGAGACCCTCGCTGAGCCTTGACCGTGCGTTCCACAGCACTTGGATGGCCCCCATAGCATTATTTTGGAGGATCTCTGCACGCTAAGGCTTAAAGTCGCATCATGAGAATGATGTCATCTCTCTCGCTGCAATATCGGAATAAAAAAGTCCTGCGAGATGGTTAACAGCCCTAACATCTGCTCAACTGTTAGCAATGGGTAGAGCGAGGCCAGCGCAGCGGCTGCTTCCTATGCTGGGCACGAGCTCCCAAAAACTTAAGGAAAAAAAGTAAATATCTTAGCCTTATGGGGGTGATTACAGCTGTAGTCTTGGTGGAAGTGTCCACGCAAATAACAGCCTGGGCAGTGCTGTGTGAGACCGCATGGGAACAGCTGGAGGGACCCAAAATGATGAGCCACATGGGAAGAAAGCAATGTGGGGATGCTGGGTCCTGCTCTGGCTTCCACTTCGGTATGAGGTTGGGATCTTGCTAAGGCAAGTGCCTTGGCGCAGGAGCTTGGATATACTCCCAAATCCGCTGACTTAAACTCAAGCTAGCTAGATGACTGACTAGATCTGTTTCACTGACTAGATGGCAGTGAAACAGATCCAGGGAAGGTGATGAGGCTGAAGAAATATCCCCTAACAATGGGGCTGTACAGGAAACTGAGCACAATGTTAATGGGCAAACTGGAAGCATATTCTCTGGCACAGAATTGCCAAGCCAGAACAACTTAACTCATGCTTCCATCCTATGCTACAGAGTACAAGTTAAGCATCACCTCTACAGTGAGATCCATGGACTGCTATTTTAACATTTTCCAAAATGGTTTCGAAAAGCTCAGAAATGGAAAGATATATATTGAAGATTAACACCACGGTATGATAGCAGTTCTAAGCAAAATCCAAGGAAAATGAAATTACAGAACATATCACAATTTCAGAATTAAAAACATACGCAGTACTTTCCATAACTTCTTCGTAGCCGGAAAAATCAAGGGTACGTGACATTTGCATAAACAAGAATGAGCTTTTGCTGTGAAGAAATGCAAAACAACCTGCCCCTACAGGGAGTGACAGATGTGTTGCTTTATAAGATTAAGCACTGATTTGTCTCAGAAGACAGAGCTAGGAAGAGCTGTGCATCTCCCCTGTTCCCAGAGTCCCAATATCCAAGACAACCAGTGTTTTACTCAGCCCCGTTCACCGCATTTGCTCTGCTCACACGAGGCAGAGAAAAGAAGTTGCCCCCTGCGTTCACACCGGTCTGAAGCAGGAAGTGACCCAGCTTTTCAGCTGTACTCATTTAGTGATCTGCTTACTGCAACAACATGGTGCTGTTTTTTCCTGCTTACCCGCCAAAAGTATTTTCTGTTCGCATTCTTGGGAACCGTATCGCTGGTATAGATCTCTCCTACCAGGGGTCCAAAGCGTGTTCCTTTTGGGATATACTCTTTGCTTATCACTCCAGTGACCTACAAGAAGAACAGCACAGGATCAGTCTCCCATCTCCAGAGGAAATTGCAAATTCCTCCTCCTTCTCCCCATCCTCAGATCTTACAAGGTGAAACACCCAGTGCAACAGATTTGTAGTGACAGGTCAGCAAAACAGAAATAACTTGACAACCATGTTTGGTATGATATGACCAGCTCTGCTAGATCCTAACATCGTACTGAGACATATGGAAGCCAGTGATGAATACTGACTGAAAAATGTGTTTTGTGGAAGCATGTATTTACTAGAAGAAACAGTAAGTGAAGTGTACAGAATCTGTCAAACACTTTCATAAGTTATTTCCCCTATCAAAGGCAGACCCCAGACGTCTAGTCCCACAAAACGAAAATACTCAATAACAATCGATCGCTTCACTGCTAGGGAGCCAACTTTTCTATTAAGTTGGGAACTGGAACGGATCCCCCTCCTCCTTTAGACCAAAATGAACACCACCAACACCACCCCGCTGCCTTTTTTTCTTGCTTCTCAATAGCTAAAAGCAGAACAAAAAGATAAAAAACGCCATTTCTCTCACCAGCATGCAGTAAGAAACAAAACAGAACATGAAACAGCTCTGGGACATGTACTCACAGATCACCCTCTTTTTATAAAAAGGAGGCAGCAGTTCCGGTAACAGATGTCAAGTGGGTTTGGTCAAAAAGGCGTAAGAATTGATAAAAATGCTCCACTATGCTAGGTCTAAGAAATGTACTCGCGTTGTTCAGCTTCCTTCTTGACAGTAATTATACCAAAAAAAGGCACTGACCACAAATCAGGAAGCAATTCATCATTATTCAGAAGAACGTGCCTTGGAGTAACCCTTTGCAAAACACTGCTGAGTTATTGGGTTCATGTCTCTCTGTTCCTCACCCATCTTCTTATTTTTAACATGTCCAAAAATACAGCAATTTGACAACCAAAAAGACTTTGTAAGACCGATCCTGCTGCTCATGCAGTGGAGAAAAAGGAAGGTAAAGAGCCCATTAATTTGATGGTCTAACCAAACTTTCACAGCAAAATGTATTGTGTCCCTTTCACACACCTTGCTGCTTAATAATCATCATCTTAGAATTTCAGAAAAAGGCAGCAACAGCAGAACTTGTTGAGAAACCTCGAGAACAGGGGTTTCTGCTGTCTGTATACTGCAAGGAATCGCCATTCTTACCAAAGCAGATAAAACCCTGTAAGAGTAAAAACTCCAGACTGTACACAACTTGGTAAATTTGCTAAACCTTGTGATTTTCTCATGCTACATTTTATTCTGTCCTTTCACCCTGGGTGTGAGAAAGGGAGAGACAGAGACACAGGACTATCTACTTGTATATTGGGCAAGTGAGAATTAGTGAGGTTCTACTATCTGCTAACAAGGCATGAATGCTCTAAGAGCCATTTGAGCTCTTGATTAAAAGTCCCAGTAAATGACTAATGCCTAGGATAATATTACAGTAAATCTCAAAATAGGGGGGACCAATGACAGCTATGGAATCTAGGATATGAGACTGACAAATAGAGGTAGCAGCCGTTGGCACTTGTCTGTTTTTTAACACTGTGTTTCAAAATACTACCAAAAAAAAGCTAAACAACAACAGTAGAGGTAGCTAAATGCTCCATTGATCTGTGCATCTGGACTGAAGAGAGAGAAAAGGGACTTCCAGAAATTTTCCTACACCTACCACAAGCTGAAACAAGCTCAGTGCCTCAGTTTTATTTTTGTCTTGCTTGTACATTTCTCATAGAGAGTTGAAAAAGGCAGATGTTCTTCTCATCTTCCCCATATATCTTCATTTACATCCATCTGCCCTCTCAAGAAAAGTTCACCACCAAGCTATAGCACACCCTAGCAGCTTTACTGTGAGGGAGCCGGAGTTCTTGCACAGTTTTAAAACACCTTGCTCTTAATTAAAACAACCTTAATGAAATTCTCAGAATCTCTAGAAATCACTCCTGGGACTAGTCAACTTGAAACATTCACTGCCCTGGCTTCTGACACAGCAGATACTTTTCGATATTTACCTTATATAGCATTGCCTTCTTCCCCAAGAGGCAGAACGTGAGCTTAACGTGGCATCACGTAGCTATTGCAAGGTATTTGGGCAGAAGGCGCTCCGGACACTTGCATGCCAGCGCTGAAGCTTTGCTAAGCCAGCCTGGCATTGCTCAGCTGGTTTTGGAGCAAGGGTGGCTTTCTGGACAGAGGTCCATCACCTCTGCTCCTCCTGTGTGGCCGGGGAGCGGGAAAGGTGACAGCGAGGAGGCTACTGCCACTCCAGGCCTCCGCTGGTCCCTGGGGAGCTGCCGCGGTGGCCCAGGGGCCCCCTGCTATGGCAGCGCTGGCTAGCGACAAGGTGGCGCATGCAATGCAACGCAGCGCAGCGCAGCGCGGTGTGCCGGGAGGCAGGGGAGCCGGGCTGCCGGCAAGAGGCATTTCAGACTTGTGTCCACCAGGTGTCCTTCGGCACATGCCTGCCTCGCGATGGGACCGAACGGGCGGCCTCTCGGTGATGGGACCCGACGGGCGGCCTCGCCGCAGGTCGTGCAGGGCAGCTTCGGCGAGCCCTGCGCTCCTGCCGCTGCCGAACCGCGGCCAGCCCCGTGCAGGGGCTGCTGCGAGCGCCGCGGTCTCGGCTACGAGGCAGAGCGCGGCTGTGTTCACAGGGCTCCCTACTGACCTTTCCCCCTCTCTCTTCACGTCACCACCGTCTAAAACCTCTCAGCGTTGCTGCTAGTAGCCTGCTAAGGTGTTTTTTCCTTTTGCCAGAGCTACATTTCTGCCATGAAAGCCACATCTAATGTCGTCTCGTAACTTGTGGCGGGCGACACCTTCCCTGAGCGGCGCGCAGGCAGCGCTCCGGCAAACGTGCCGAGCCGCTTCGCCCGTGGCCGGAGCGGCTCAGCATGAGTGCAGAGCATGGGGGCCGGCACCAGGTGCGGCTTTCGCGGGACCAGCCGTCGTGGCAGCCATGCTGGAGCCACCTGGACACCCTGTGGCCCTCAGACCACCGCAGCGGGAAGGCCGGCAGGGCAGGGAGCACCTAGCCCAGGAAGCAGGCCCCGCTGGAACTGACCAGGGTCCTAATGGCGTGCGCGGGGCCGGGCGCCTCCCGCCAAGCCGGCGGCAGCCCCAGCCTTTCAGCGCTCGCACGCTTGAGCTCCACTCACAGAAGCCCGGCCCGGGGATGCTTTATGGGCCGCGCCGACCTTGCGGCCGTCCCGGCAGATCCGTCTTCGTCAGCGGGGCTGGGAGCCCAAACACATCCTCGCAGGCTCCCAGACCAGAAATGTGGCGGCTCAGGTTCTCGTTTTGAGATGAAAAAGCGCTTTTAGAACGCAGCTCTGCTTAGGGTGAGGGCACTGGGAGGGAACAACCAGCGCTATTAATTCTGAAAGAAGAGGGTATTTTGCAAGAGGCCCAATAAATTGCTTTAAAAACAAACAAACAAAATCCTTACTGGCTTTGGTGACTATAAAACAAGAGTATTTTCCAAACATAAATCAGGTCAGGCCATCATGTATTCTGGAATAACACTGGGATTTTTGTTTTGTTTGTTTGTTTTTTAACTACTGGATCTATAAGCCCCCATAAAACTGACCTTTTCATTCAGCTAGCAGTTTTTTAGAAAGAATGCCACCAGGAAAAATGTTTTCAGCTTGCTTCCTCTGTGATCATACATAAAAGAAATAAAACAAACCAAATGCAAAAAGGCAAGTGTATAAGGTCATTACAGTATATTTTATGACAGTTCAGAATTGTGGCCTCAGAATTTCAATGCCAGTCTCTAAAGAATGGGCCTGTCAGAAAAAAAAAAGCAACAAGTCCTGGGTTTGCTGAGGTATGTTTGTGAAAAGCAAAGGATTAGGCACTAGTAACATTGAAGACCACAGAGGAACTGACATTTTATATCAGAAAGGACTTTTAGGGGTTTAAGGGCTGAAACTAGAGGCAAAAAAATATTGGGAAAAAACGACTTGAAATTTCAGTGGGAAAAAAGGTTATTCACATGCAGTCTCGTACAGTGTGATTTTGTCACTGTGTTTCATCATTTATGTTAACTGTTAAAATCGCAGCAACGGGTAAATAACTCACACACAAAAATAAATAAAGGACTTCATGTAAACCTAACAGCCTAGATATTACGAGCAATAGTAATTCATTTTTCAAAACGCTGACACATACTGGGAACTCATAACGAAAAATGCGTCCTCTAGAAAAATCCCCAGCGAAGATCCAAGAATAAACAAAAGTATGATGTGTCACGGCATCTCTTGCAATTGTGACAAACCTTTGAAGAGGAGCTACTGCCTTCGCAAAGCGGGCAAGGAAAAGGAACGAGCCTCCCCCTTTCCAAGCAGCACTGATCACACTTCCTCCCTGCCTAGCAGGCACACGGCAGTTCTCCTACTCCAAAAGGAGATACGGCACTAATCATGGCAGCATTAGTGTTTCATGATCTAATCATGACAGTATTAGCATTTCACAAGCAAGGTTATTATATGTTTTTGTCAATAAATTGACTCAGCATTTACAACTCTCGACCAGATGAAGCCACAGCTCTCCCCAAAGTTCATAGTGAAGACAGCTCACATCTGAAATCCGCTGCTACACACGCACGCACCCCCCAAAGTCTTACCTCATCCTTTCGTAAGCGAGGAAGAAAAAACAAGCCCTATCAAAGTGTCAGAACTCCAGGGCTTTTGCATCAGGCCAAAATGGGAATTGGGCTCCCTCTCCCTCTCTGACCCCGCAAATACTTATGTGCATAAGCAGCAGACGCAGTTCTGACCCCACTGAGCAAAACAGAACTTGTAAATCCGACAGAGGAACGCGGCGTTTCAAGCCAGAAGTTGCTGAAACGCCAGCATGTTACGCCACACACAACTGTTTCACCCCGCAGACAAGTAACAAGCGAGTGACCTACCTATAAATGTACAGTACTGTGACTTAAAGAGAAAGAAAAAAATATATATACATTGGCTCCTCGGTTCAGAGCTGCATTAGAAATAGGATTCACGAGCTCTTATTGCTCCTTACAGTAGGTGCTCTTTAGCGTAAATAAAAGAGGATGGGGAACTCTGGAGAACAAAAGGAGGATGTTCTATATTCAGACTCCCACTAGCAGGGATCTGTATTGGTCATATTTTACAAGAAAGAAGTAGGAACCTTTGAAAAACTTTTCTCTTCCTTCCCCCCCACCAGATAGGGATCACAATCCTGATTCACTGAGCTGCGCTATAGCGTAACAAAATTACATGCTGGCGTTTCCAAACACACCGCTGGGAATTTTAAAAGCTTCTCGGACTTCTCCTGTCACAGGAGCAAAACCGAATTGGGGTGGCAGAGCAGGGAACTGGAGCAGCCAACAGGTCACGAGCGGCTGCCTACGAGCCGAGCGAGCTGCCTCTCCTCCCAGGCAAAGAAACCCTCCCGTAGCACACAGCAGAGCTGCACTTTAATCCCCCCCCCAAAAATAAGACTTATCTGGCAACGCGATAATGCAGAACTAAGTTTCGCCTTTGTCTCTTAAGCGTGTCCTCTCTCTGCCAAGTTCCACGGGGCAGGGCAGGGCAGGAGGGAGAAGAAGAGTGATTTACAGGGGAATTCAGCTTTAGCCTTTTACCAAGCCTGCCAGCTACTCTATCAGGCGCTGCCAAGCTAAATTCCCTCATGCCAATACCCTCCAGCTGGGGGTCCGGCCCTATTTCTGAATGCAGGATCAAACAAGTACCTCCTTCGGAAGGAAATATTTGATAGGCATGGATGAGTGTACCTCTGCTTTTCAGCTCTGTGGTCAGTGTGTTTAGCCAAAGTAGAAGCACAGGTAATAGCTGCTATACCACAAGTCTCAGCACAAGGAGAAATGAAGGGTTGTCCCTTGGGTTATTACCCCGCCGAACATCACACCTAGCTATAATAGCTACTCTATATGAAGGAGTAAACACAACCAAATTGCTCATCCGGGCTCATTTCTTTCCAGCCCTTCTGAAACAACAACAAAGAATGTCCCCACTCCAGGGACAAGGATAGGACGGACTTGCATGTCTAGCTACCACTGAAGATACTGTCCCAGATAAACAAAAGTTAATTTAAGCTATGGCCACCCTTCTGTGAAACTCACTACAGTTTTACCATCACTTCCTTAATCGATATGCCGGAGTTTTTAAGAATTTAGGAAGTCGGGAAGAAGGCAAGCTCATGAAAAGAATAAAGCAATTTCATAACCAAGGGGAAAACAAAAAGAAATAATTAAACACATTTCCAGGAATTTGTTTTTTTTTCCTCTAGGTTTTTTTTTTTTTTTAAAAGCTATTTATTGGACAACCGAGGCACTTTAATCTCTGAGCCAGAGGCAATGAATGGTCCTGGCAAACAGCAGTCTAGAAATTGGCACAGAGAACTACCCCACAGTTTAAATATGCTTATTCAGATGCTGTTCAAATTGTGTGAAAATTTAACTGTTTGTGAATTGGTAGAGAACCAGTTTCAGGGACAGGCAGGCTAGAATTTCCAGTGAAAACACAACATGTTAGATAGCGAATACACAGTCTCCTAAAGGAGTTTCCAGAGCCCCATTTGAAAAGCTGGCCAACACTGGTGGTGGTGGCGCGTGTGTGCTCAAGAAGGAAGCCTGGGTGGGCACACACAGTTCCCAAAGTGCTGGGGTTCGGCTCCTCTGACCCCAACTTCCCTAGAGCATCGCCACTTACCTCTTTGCAGTTAGATGCGTATTTGAAAGTCAAGTTCCTTGGCAAGGAAGCCTCTGCCTGAGTTAGGGTGCCTCCATCGGCGCTGGGATCCCACGGGTGGTCATTGACGATGTAGGTGCATTTCTCTTCAAAATCAGCTTCCGTCCACAGGGTCATGTCAGCATCCTCCATGTCCATTTTCATTGTCCACTCTCTCCCTTTCACCAGATCCTTGAAACTCACAGCGTCCGAGCTACGCTGTGTAGCAGCCTGGAAAATAAGAAAACAGCCTTTAATCCTCATTGTCCTTCAGTGTTGTGGTTTCCGTTGAGACAGCGTGACTAATACGGTAGTCTGTGACACTTTAAAAGCGTATGCAGGATAGCTGGTACAGTTGAGTAATAGCCAAAAAGCCAGTGTAAACGAAGCTGCTCTGACTGCAGCAGTGCCTCAGAACGCCAGCTTCGGTAATAATAAGGAGGGAATAAAAACAAAGAGGAGAAAAATCCCTAGGCTGACAACTGCATTACCTTTTTCAGCCCCTTCCTTTAATGCCTCAGAAAGGAAAAAAAAAAAAAAAAAGAACGTTTTCCATGTTGGAGAAAATGTGGGGTCATGGCCGCAAGACCACTTAGTAGCCTGTGGAAAAGCTGCCTCAGAAAAGTGTCACAAACAAGGAGAGGAAGAGGAAAGGAGCTGCTGTCTGCGTCTGAATGAAGCTAAAAATGGAAAGCGCATGTTGGAAGAGCGGAACCCAGCCTTGCCTTTTCCAAATGGGGAAGCCTGAACTTTCCCACCGGCTTTCAACACACAAACAACTTTCAAAACAACCTGCCTCCCCCTCCGCCCCGGCGTCCCCTTCTCCTTTGGGCACGAAGGGCTGAGAAAGTCTGCATCCTGCCAGCATCCCTGCAGCAGCAGCCTTCACAAAGCACCAGGACACGTTCCCGTAGACAGAAACAGAGAGGAAAAGGAGTAGAGAGAAAGGGGTGGGGAGGGAGGGGAAAAAAAGAGGGAGAAAAAAAGTTCTTCTATCACTTTTCTATCTCCTTTGATTTTGACAGTACCTCCAAGATCTACTCACTCAAAGCACTAGGCAAGACCCTCATAGGACACTTCCATCAAGCCCTTGGTCACCTCTCCCTACCCCAGATAAAAGCTCAATTATCAAATGTACTGCCAAGCAGGTAGGAGAACAGAGTCTTTCCAGAAGATAAATAAAGGTCCAAAATCCGTGCCTGTATCAGCAGTGGCGAGCTGCGCTTCAGACCAGCACCAAACCCCGGCACTTTTTCTCCTGGAATAGGCGGCCACCGAGAAATTCCACCTCCCCTTCCTTGAAAAATTAAACCTCCGAGACTACGGGATGAAGAGCAGCACCATCTTTGGAGGAAGGGGCTAGGGGCACACTCTCGGTAACTCCTAGGTTAAATCAAGGGCCTCGCGGGCCGCCGCGCAGCAGAGGCGGCTACGGTGTTGCGGCAGCCCCCAGAAGATCCGCGAGAACCAAGTTGACGCTGAGGTCACAGTATGGAAGTTTTCTGATGGATTTTCTTTACAGCAACGCCTCCCTCCGGCTCGACGCAGCCCCGGTCCGCACGCGGAGATCTGATTTAAATCAAAGCCACGGGCGAGATAGGCACCCGGCTTTGAACGCTTAAAAAGAAAATACAAGTATGTAAGCAGGGGGAGGACTAATAGCGAAACCTGGGGTGCTGGCAGTCGGCATGAAGAAGTGAAAGGGTTAACGGTGGTGAGCGCGGCGCTTCCGAACCAGAAGAGGCTGCGAGGGAACTTCTGCTCCGTGCGTCCGTCTGTGCCCTGTCTGCGCGCGGCGTCCGGGCGCGCGCGGCCGCCGGGCCGAGCCGGGCGCCGGCGGGAAGCGAGCGGAGCCTCGGCGAATCCTTACCCGGGCAGAGTCCGCCAGCGACGCCTCGCAGGAGCCCACCGGCTGCGGCCGCGCCGGCTCATATCTACGGAGTGAGCATTTCTCCTCGTTCCTTCCTTCTTCCCTTCCCTGCTGGCGGCGCAGGGGCCGAGCCGGGCTGACTCACACCTCGCGCGCTGCCCGCTCCTCCTCCGGACAGGTGCCGCCGCTCCGGCCTCGCAGCGGCAGCGCAGGGCTGAGCACGACTGCGTGTGATACTCTCAGCCCGCGCTAACGAACCAGCCGGCTCCTTTCCCCTCCCTGTTTCAGATTTCCTATGAGCCACTCATCTGATTTACGCAGAGCCGCGGCGGCCGCGCGCGGGAGGTGGGGCTATACCTGGGGCGCCGGCAGCGCCGCGCGGACACGCACACGGACACACACACGGGCACCACACGGACACACACACACGGACACCGCATGGACACACACACGGACGCAGGGAGCGCGGGTCTGCCCCGCCGCGCACTCGCTCCTGGCCAAAACTCCGCGCTCGGCTCCTCCGTCAGCACGGGGAGAGTGGCGGCCGCTGGGTTTCGCGGAAGAAACACCTACGGGCTTAGCTAGGGCAGCGCGTGACCTGCCTCCCGCTTTTTGTTTTTGTCACTAGAAATTTACTTTTCACGATGTTTCAGACTCCCAAAGGTCAGCAGCTGCATGATTTTACTCCCCTTGGAGTCAAATACGCCTAATGCTATAATAACAATTAGGATGACCTCCAGGTTAGAGAATATTGATTAAAAAAATAAACAAAAAGATTTAAGGCTCTCACCCCCGAATCTCAGTTCCCTATTGCTGTATCTGATAGAGCTCAGGAGCTGCGGGATTCTGACTTTGGCTGAGGGGCTATTCCCTTCTGAAGTTTCTTGTTAAAGGCATTAGGAAAAACTTTTGCACTCGGTTTCTCCCACCGACCCACTAAACAAAAACTTCTCCCACTCCCTAAGGAAGAACAGGGAAGCTCACGAGAGGCAGGCAGTGTTTTAAAACTTGAAACCATGGAAGAAAAAAAAAGAAAGAAAAAAGAAAAAAGAGAAGCCCAGCACGAACCTCGTGCAGGGCACTACGGGGGCGATCACCTGGGAGTGCACTGGGGATGCAGGAGGGTTGGTATAGTCATTAGCAGACCCTGGACCCAATTCTTCCCTCCGATGCAAGTCAGCACACCGGCCGAAGGAAGGACATCCTGTGATGATGGCATACAATGTCCTGTTTGTTTATTATTAAGAGCATTCCTGCTTCTCATTACAAAACAACCAGATGCCTTCCTTCCTTCAGTGGTCCTGCCTCGGCGGCGAGGAACCCGCGGGCACGCAGGGGCCGTGATGCACCCTGCCATTTACAGCCCTCCGCGGCGCCCCGCTCCCGCCGAGCCGCTCCCGCCAAGCCGCTCCCGCCGAGCGGCCCGCTTCTCCCGCCGAGCGGCCCGCTTCTCCCTCTCCGCTCCCGCCGCTGTTTCCATCCCTTTCCCAGCACCCTGCACCGCGGCTACTTTCACATTCTCTTTTGGGAACACGCGCGCTTGGGTTTGGGGGCGGGGGGGAGTAATTTACCCTTTACAGGAAGAAGAAAGGAGTGAGGGGGAGGAAAAAAGGGGGAAAAAAAGGGCAAGTTTGGTGAAATTGGACGCCTGCCTGTCCCTCCGCTTGGCGGCTGCACACACCTCCTTTCCCTTAACCTGCTGCTCCTCCCTCTGATCCAGAGGCCGATGAGCAGGAGGATTACTTGCTGTTTTAGGTCTGCCTGGCTGAGAATAGCATATCTGTGTAAAGACCTTCCGCAGGCTGGAGCAGCCGAGGGCTCACGGCAGCAGACATAGTAAGTAGGGCAAGAGCTGCAAGTGAGTGTCCCGGCTTAACTCCCACCAACGCGTGATCCCACAGGAGAGGAGGCCGGAGCACCGGGCCGCGGGAGGGAAATGGAATTGGATGTGCGGGGCAGAACTGAGGCACGTCCGAAACGAGGTCTAGGAAGGCTCTGAAGTCGGAAGAACCATTCATTAGAGGAGAGAAATCCGGCCTACTTGATTGGGTTAATTAACTGATGCTGAGTCACCCCACATAGAACAGAAAAACAATGTAGTCATACTGAAGGTGATTATTTTACCAAAAAATAGTCTCACTTTGAGAGGCAGCTGTTTCAGAGCTTTTCACTTCCCTGTTAACTTGAAAAAAAAGAAAAAAAAAGAAAAAAAAAGAAAAAAAAGGCACACACACACACACACACAGGGCTGATGTGTTTCCTTCTGGGGCTGCTCTTCTCACCCTGAAGGAAAGTGGGCAAAGTAAATGTGGCTTTCAAGGCACTGGGAATGCTCTTGAATGCTGTGCAGCGGGGGAAGAAGGGGAGGCAGAGATTAGATGGGACCAGCTCCAGCCAGGATGGCAGAGGATGCCCAATACTCCCGGTGAGGGCAGATCCCTCTGGAGAGCGAGGGGGGGTGGATGCAGCCTACGAGAAACGCCCCTGGAATTAGCTCCAAGTGTCCCAGCCAAGCAGAGCAAAGTCTGAGTGCAGAATTAAGAGATAGGATTGGGTCCTATCTATTAAGAGATAGGATTGGGACAGCATGTGGGTCTAGAGGGCTAACCTAACACTGTCTGACCTGGAACAAAACTAAGTTTGTTCGGAAAGAAGGGACAGAAAGAAATTGTTAAAAATCCGTAAATTAAAGTAAGAATCATAAGGGAAGTACTGCCATTAGAAAAATATATAGACTGACCTTCTGACCTTCCTCCCTAATAGAGAAACACTAAAAGACGCCCTATTCAGCTAGCAGTTTTCTGCTCTTTTATAGAAATCTTTCATAGCAGTAGCTGCTATTGTCTGGAATGTACAATCTCAAAATGTTGTTCATTTCAGAAAGAACATTTTTAGTCATATTTTCATTTTTTCCTTCTCACTCATAGTAAACCTCAATTACCTTATTAATCAGCATTTCTCAGGCAGTTCTTCCCTGCAGCCGCTTTCAGCCTGGTAACAAATCATCAATGGCCCTAACAGCTCTGATCTCAGAAATCCCCATCCATTTCCTTTGATGCTATCACCGCTTCAGCCCGACAACAAGCCAAGGCAACTCAGCTGCTGCTGCTGCTTCCCCAGAGCCTGGGAGAGCTGCAGCTGTAAGGGGAAGCAGGAGGGAAGGGAGCTGGCTCTAGAAGATGAAACTTCTTTAGAAAGTTGGAGGGGAGATAAAATGCACATCGGAGATTAAAGCGCAGTCTCATTTTCACATCCTACCCTTCCCCTTCCCCAAACAAGGTCAGTGGCAGATTGACCACATCAAGAGTAGCTACGAGACCCACCCCCATTTCCCACTTCCTGCGTGTAGGCATCCTTGTGCTGGTAAACATTTGGGGACCAGTTGTGGTCACTGCTCGGAGAAGGTACACGATGCGGTTGCATGACTGCACAGCTTTTAAAAGCCAACTTGGAAACAAAACTCAGAGAAGGGCTCCTTTCAAGTGCTTCTGAGGCCACGGTTTTTTTTGCAAACGTGGCCACTGAAAGGTTCAAGGGAAGGAGAGCGACCCAGCACACGACAGCCACTTTTTGACAGTAAAAGTTACAGCCCTCTTCTCACATACTGTCACGAGCTTTGCAAAACACAGCCTATAGGCTTCAGATATGATCTCAGACGCTTTGTATGCCCTGGACTGCTTCAGTATGATATTGCCTATAAGCAGAGAAATTAAAATTACACTTGATTCTCCGCGAAGGTTTTCTGCAAGGACACTTGGGGTGATGTATGTTGTAGCCAGCAGGCTTTTGAATTAATACATGCAGCTTTCAGGGACTGCCTTTAATTACAGAGCACCCTGGTCACTGCCTTGTAGCACTTCCAAGTGCCTTGATATTTATTTTTGCCTCTGCTGTGCAATATTGGGAGTAGATCTATTGGCTGCACTCTCAGCTACTGCCTAGCGTAAGTCTGAATGTCCCTTTTGATTTCAGGGTTCTTTTATCCTCTACGAAGTATTTCCCTTAAAAAGAGAAAAAAAAAGAGTAGAACTAAAATATCATATTCCCTTTTATTTCCTACTAGGGCTTATTAAAATGTTCAGATGACTTATGAATAAGCCAAAACAACCCTCCTGCAATGGAAAAAAAAAAAAAAAAGTTCTTGCAGCACACAGAAGCTAGAACTGAGCTTCAGCCATTTCCTCTTGTCGAGGCTCGAGTTTGAGGAAAAGAGCTGAGGCTGCCTGAGCCCTCGATCAGACACCTCCTACTTAGTGCAGGGCAGGCGTGCGCTGTGAGAAACTGGGCTTCTCTTTGGTGCAAACGCAGCTGAGAAGAGGGAGTCAAAAGCCCCTTGCTCTCATTTTCCAGGAAGCAAGTTGAGGCGAAGGTATTGAGAAAGCAGCAGCAGGAGAGGCTCTGTCACTGCATCTCTTTTGATTTCAGAGGGCGAGAGGGCAACAGAGAGCAGGGCACGGGAGAGGAAAATGACTGAATGCCGTCTCCCATCACCTTATGAGAAGCAAAATGCTTCATGGTGAAGAGCACAGATGGTCCCCTCTTGCTGACCATCAGCCTTCCCATCACAATCCTCAGCAACAGTGATCCTGGGAAGGCAGGGAAGATCACCAGTAGCCAATACAGCTCAGCTTGTATTGCCTTTACAAGCTTCTACCAAACCCAATCTAACCTGGCCAGGAGAACCCGAGCACATGGGTTCCAGACATGGAATTTTCAGTATTCTGTCCATAGTGACTAAGCTGGGGGAAAACAGATTTAAAATAGGCCAAGCAGCTCCAGTCATTTCCTGACCCTACTGGTGATGGAGCAGAAGCCTGAGGAAAAAAAAAGGGGGAAACTTTCCTTTAAAATGGCCCGATTTCCAAATTATTGTGTGGGGAGACTGGCCAGTACTGCATATATTGGAGGAATCAATATGATCAATGAATGATTCCTATGGATATTTCAGATTATGTGCACCCTGGAACCACCTTGCAACAACCTCAAACAACAAGGCCACTGAGATTTGGTTGCTTGATTTCAATGTTCATGTCTCTTCCCAGCTTGACAATCACGACCCTTTGGGGGCATCCTTTGCTCAACCTGCCTTATAAGCTGCAGTGATTTGAACCATAGAAGATTGCTAGACCTTGTTCCTGCACAATCCAGTTCTCGTTTCACATACTTTCCAGGATGCCCAATTCCATGGAGCTGAACACGTTAAAAAGAGGGTGAGATCCACTTTTATGTCAGTGGAACCATGCCACTTTTTTTTCTTTTTTCTTTCTTTTTTTCAGAATAAGAACACGCCACAGAGCACACTTGAAAACAGACTGTCAAAACAAAACAAAAGCAACAGCTATGTGCCATGGTAAAATGTATGTATGGCAAAAATTAATATATTTAGTCCCACATTATCACAGATCCAGCACTGTCACCACCGTTGGTGGACCATTGAGGACCAAAGGACTGGAAAGAGTGAATAGATGTTCAGAGCCCATTAGGGAATTCCAGTGAAGGTGGGTTAGAAGAGCCCATTTTAAGCTTCTGGGAGTACAGTTGTCATTTCTCCACCTTTCCTACCCCACGGTGGTGAAATAACAGTCTTTTCATACCTGTGTGCTGGATGGGGGAGGGAGGAAGAATTCCTCTGCTATTAAACACAACTTCTCATTAAATAGTTGACACCTTATCCTTCTTTAAATGTTGTAATGTTTACTTTGCAAAACCCAGGAAAGCTTTTAGAATAAAGATAGCAGAGAGATTCCTAAGCCCTATGTCCTTGCTTATCTGCTCTTTATCAACCAGCTATTGTTTCTCGAGGAGCTTGTTGGGGAAGGTGGAGCGAGGAGGGTTAATGTTCAATAGGTATCTATCAGTTCCCCTGAAGGAATACTGCTGCTGACAGAAGAGCAACACTGGGCTCTCAGCTACTTCCTGCAGAATGTGACAAATCAAAGAGAAAAAAAAAATAAATAAAAAAATAGGGCTGAAGCTATTTTTTTTTTTTTTTTTTTCTCCTGGTCTCCCCAAACAACTAGTTTTAAAGAAAGACATTGTCCTCAGGAAAGATAATCCCACAATAGAGAGTCCATTAGAGGTATTAAAGCATTGGCAGCGCCTGATCTACAAGCAGGGCTCTGTCCTGACAATAGACAATTAAAGCTGATAAATCTGCACTACTTGTTGCCGTTCTAATTCCTCGTAATTGTATGCTACTTGTCCCTGCCTCCTGAGTCCAGGGATGAAGCATGCTTCTTTAATCTCCACAGCACCTGACCTAGTTCCTCTGTGGTCTTTTCAGGACCTGTTTTCTTCCCATCTGGACTTCTTTCCTCCTACTCTCCTTTCCTGCTTCCCTCCCCTAGGCATTAAGGAGAGGTTACAGTAGAGGGCACAGAAAACATCAGCGCGCAGCACTCGGATCAATAATTCGGGAGCCCCAGACAATGCACTAATCTGCAATAACAGCTAATCATGCTCAATTTGGCACACCAGTGATTAAACTGTACTTTTCATTAGGCTCAACAAGTAGAGCAGACGCACGCTGGCCATTCAAATTGCCCTATCAATAAGAGCTGCCAAACTCATGGGCACTCCTGGAGTTTTAGCTGCTGCCTCCCTAGTTGCGCTCTCAGGGCCGGACTAAACATTTTGCATGGATTTATGTCATTCTTTTGACATTTTAAGGGCTGCAGCTCTTTGCTTTCTGTAGGAAATGTAGTTATTCCCCACCCCACCTTGCTTTACACCAGCAATGTCTGGTAGTTAAAGGACTCACTGGGTGGAATTGTGAAGTGCTATGCAGGACACTGAAAAATGGTCATCGTAATTACATGTTCACTCCTAGTCTTAACAACAGTCTTGGTTTTATTTGGCGTCTCAAAGAATTTTAGTGTTTTCCTTCAATTTCCAGGCTTTTTTTTTTTTTTTTTTTTTTTTCCCCACATAAGAAAGTTTAGGATCCTACTGGTGACAAAGCAGAAGCTTGAAAATGCACCTCCTGAGGCTCAGAAGATAGAGAGCAAATATTAATTACGTTGTATCTGAATGTTATTCAAAGTGATCTTTTCAGCCAGTCTCATGAGCCTTTGGATTTTTTTTTCTTTACCCTGAATATATGAACATGACACCCTTGTGTCCATCTTAAATCCACAACCTTTGCAAAGCCACCAGGACAGTCACCCTCACAGAACTGGGTTCTCATAACAGATTTTTCTGCTTACGACCGTAGGTAGCGGACCCTCTTTGCAAGCTGCCCTGAAAGCCTCACCCGAGAGTTTACCACAATCTTTCTGTAAAGCACAGAAACAAATTCCAGGACTCCTAGAGACCGACCTCACACACTCAGGGGTCTCCTTCTGTTTAACTTTAGCTTATCATCCTTGTATTAACCTGAATAAGTGTTAAAACTGCACTCCAGGTTGCTCTTTAAAAAAAAAAAAAGAAAAAGAAAAAAAGGGGGGGGAGGATACAGCAAATGAATGAAGGAAATGTCTATTCTGCTGTTAATATTAATGAACCCCTAATGCATTTGAAACCCACTTGAGTTAAGACAGTTGAGTCCTTCTCCTGATGGCTATTCCTCATCAAACTAGCAGTGTTAAAGATGCTGATGCTTTCCCTTTTGCTTCAAATCTTCAAACAAAGTTTAAATCGCTTCCGAGGCTCCCACAAAATCACGTATTTTATCCTAAGTGAAGGCAAAGCCCCAGAGACAGAGGTTTAAAACACTGCACACGTCCGCTCGATTTATCATTTTAAGATAGGGAGCCGCTGCAACAAACAAAACACCTCCTTGAAAGTGGGACAGCAGCAGATTGCGGTGCAGAAAGCTCAGGGATCTTTTGTTTTCCTGGAGAGCAACAACAGGGCTCTGCAAAGAAAGACAACAGCTTCCCCTTGCTGAAATCTCAATCAGCTCCCATATGAAAAGCCTGCCAACTGCTAGCTGGACGGTAACAAAATATTGCAGATAATTCACTTTTCATGATAAAGCAAAAACAAGCAGGCATGCAGCACCCAGCAGGGGCTCAACTGATAAAACGGTGTCAAACTCAAACCATTTGTCAATCGGGAGGGAAGGCAG
The DNA here is from genome assembly GCF_003342845.1 of Nothoprocta perdicaria. Classification (NCBI taxonomy): domain Eukaryota; kingdom Metazoa; phylum Chordata; class Aves; order Tinamiformes; family Tinamidae; genus Nothoprocta; species Nothoprocta perdicaria. The sequence continues at coordinate 1,028,090 of NW_020455005.1, forward strand.
CGAGCTGAAAGATGGACTCAGGAAGTGGATTTATCTAGCGCGACACATTAACTAGTATAAATACCCAGGAAAAAGTAAACACATTTCCCCAGCGGTATCTGCAGCCCGTGCAGAGGGGGCTCGCGCGCCCCAGCCCCACACTAGCCACCCGAGCACTCAGCTGTCAGCTGCCACAGCAGTAGCATTTTTCTTCCCGCACGCTCCTGCGGTGCCATTTCGTTTGGGGCTCTAAAAGGTTTTATTAAAAGCACACGTTGTAATTAAACCAAACTCAAGTGTGACTCCTCCGCCGTTCCAGCCTCCTCCTCCTCCCTCCACCCAGTAGCCCAAACAATAAAAACCACCCTGGCAGCAAACAAGTCGGGTGACATACCCCGGAGAAGAGCGCAGATTTGTTATATAACCGACCGCCCCGCGTGTCGCTCGCTGCCTCCTCGGGAGCCGCTGTCCAGGGGCTCGGCCACGGGCCCCGTCCGTCGCCAGCCGGGCCATGTGGGGCACACGGACCAAGCGGGATAACACGGGCCAACAGGGCTCTGTGGATGCACGTTTGGCTTGTGAAAGCCCATAGGAGCGACGTGACTTGGGGGGCGCACCAAGGAAGCAGCCAAGGAAAGAGCAAAGCAGCCCGAACAGGGCACGCTTAGGATGGCCAGTTGCACCCACAAACCCACCTGCCCACGAAACCAGAAAGTCCACAGCGACCGCGAGCGCCAAAACAAAACAAATCCACGGGTTCAGCTCACAGGGGAAAAGGCGGCTCGCTTCCCCGCCGTACCTTCACGTGTCCGCGCCGAAGGGGCTCCCTGGCTCACGCATCGCAGCCCGTTAGTCCACAGGGAGGGCGCTCCATGCGCTGCCGGGCGCGGGCACCGCGCGCACCCAGCCGCCCCGCGCCGCGCCGCCCCGCGCCGCACTGCCCGCCGCCCGCCCGGCCGCGGGGATTTTAGGATTTCCTCTCGCTGCCAGAGTCCTCCCTCCCCTTCGCAGCCACTCCACCCCGTTCTGTAATTAGGCTTAACAAGAGCAATTAAGAGAACAAACTCCTGTCCGCCTGGTGGCCTGATAATTCTTGATTGTCATAATGCATTAAGATGTGTAAGCCAGACTGAAATAAAGGTAAATTACAACCTTGCACAAGACCCACTCTGCACCTATTTTCCCGCTTTTATCATACAGATAATAAGCGCTCAACAACGCCTTTAATTTAAGAGCCAAAACTCCAAACAGCAAAAACTCAAAAACGAGGCTTTGGGTCCAGCAAGACTATTTTGGTTTTCACTGACTTTTAACTAGAGTGCAGTTCCCTTCTCCCGCTATGTGTGTAGTGGTACCCATACTCTTTCTAAAGTCATTCTTCTTTTTTGAATTATGTAGTGACCCCCAAAATCTAAGAGGTAAGTTTAAACACATCTTCTGGCTTTATATATGTCCATGAGTCCATGGGTTGTAACTGTTCCTTTCCCTTCCTGTTGCCTAATGACATGATATGGGAGACCACAGTCTCGAAAAATATTCTGATATTCTGAGGGTTTTTTCTTACCCTTTCATTCAGTAATCTAAGCAGAGGAGTCTACTATCTGGATCATCATGAAAGTGGCACGGAAAAAGGGAAATTAGCTGAAATGGCCATCAATGGGAAAAGTCCTTGTCTGATTTTGCTGAGATGCGGGTCCAACCCACATGAAAACTTTACACACAAGCTGTATTCAACTGGAAAAGATGCACGTTTGCACCGAGACCTGCTTCCAGGTCCTCTCTAGTTCTTTTTCTGCTTATGCCCTCTGAGAACGGAAACATCATGTTAGCTCTATACCTGAGCAAAACTGGGAAATGCCTTTTACAGTAAGGCTTACATATATTAATCACAATCTTCAGACTCAAACCAGTATAATTAAAACTGTCCGCATCAATCAGTAAACATATCAAAAACATCATCTCAAAGAAAACTAACGAGCAGAAGGCCAGAAAATAAAACTAAGTTGGTATGTGCATGAACTCAGCTGCATTTGAACTGAGCAAATATTCTGTCAACTAACTGCAGAAACAACAGAAAAAAAAAAAAGCCTTCCACAAAAGGTCTGTGTTGATAGTGTATTTTTGGAATCCTACAGTTTCTGATAAACCAGATAAGTTCTCTCCATTTACTGATTTCATCTCTACTGGGTGTAAACATTTGCACAAGAATAAATTTGGGGGTCAGAAAGACATCAGCAAATGAGATTTCAAAAGGTTTCATAAGAGGGCAGATTGCTCAAACACAGGGAAAGGAGAGTTTCATCTTCCAGAAGTTCACTCTTCTGCTTCTTCATCCTTCCTTCCTTGCAGATGAGTCAAAGTTCTATAAAAACCCACAGTGGACCAGCAGATGTGCAGGACAGCTTCACACACAATACCATGCTCTGCAGGGAGACAAGTGCTCCAAAATTAAATGATTATGGTACAAAATCGGGCACTCAACTTTTAGAAGACGCCAGAAATAGAACTACAAGCAGGAACATAATTCTGCACTTCTAGCATATGAAGTATCGTATTCTTCTTTTTTTTTTTTTTTTTTATTTTTCTCTTCATTCTCCATGCCTTACTTTTCTTCAATGCCTTACTTTTAGCTGAAGCTGCTCAAATGGAAGACAGACTGACCAGTTTTGTCTTGTATTTTTCCACTTTGCTCATCGCAATCACAGTGCCTGAATGCCTCACAAATATCAAATAATGACTAATCTCATTTTCACAATACCTCCCCCATATGCTGATGGGGGTATTACTACTATTATTCTCACTCTGCAGAAGGACTGTGGGGACACAATGACATTAACATCAAAAGTATACATTAATTTTGGGATGCAGAGAAGGCAGTGTACTCAGCATTTTATATTATTGTATATGTTCAAATCATTGTCTTATTGGTATCTGTGATGGCCTTGAATTTTGCAGAACTTCAGATGAGGCACTGGAAAAATGACTAGTGTGAATAAAAAAGAAAAAAAAAAAAAAAAAAAAAACACCACCTTTTTTTTTTTTGAGATGAAGTGACATGAATTTTATTCAGAATCACGGGGCAGAAATAGCATCTAGTTCCACAGAACAGAAGTCACTTGCCCTAGACAGAACACCACCTTTTCCCTGAAATTCCAATTTTACTTTCTTGCACTACAGCAAATGAGATGGGGGGGAAGATGTCTTAAAGACAACACTTTATTACACCACCTCAATTCATCTCCCCTAGCAAGCTCGTCTGATGCATGAATGAGGCAAGTAACCAGCAGAAAAAAAAAAAACAGTAATTAAATGAGTAATTAAAGACTGTATCATAATGCATAAGAAGATCAAATTGAGGTTAGGCAAACAACCTGTACTCTGCAGTACTTGAGTTTGCAATTTTAGTAGTGTTCTTAAACAGTTCTTGTTTCCTGATTTTTAAAGCTGCAAATAGAAGAAGCAGAAATCCTATGACCTGGCAGCACACCCAACACCCACACAGACCATCAGCAGGACTGGGATATTCTCGTGGGCCATAGAGCTCTCTGCCAGCCGGGCTAGCAACCCTGGCTCGGTGCAGCTATATGTTGTTGTCAGCGTCAGCGTGAGCGCTCGAAGGGTCGGGCACTTCTGCCAGTGAATTTTGCCAGGTGATTTGCTGGAAGCAGAGGAAGGACTGGGCCGAGGAATCTTGGCTCCAGTCCCGGGTTGGCGAGGAGCTTGCTCCTCCTTCCACTCTTCCTGTCTCAGCCCTTCTTTAGTCCTCGGCTCAGACTCCTCAACTGTCTCCTTGCCCAACAAGTCCTCGTCTTGTCCTTCCTGACACCTCTCTTAGTTTCCCTTTCCAGTCACTCCCACTTTCCTCTCCCCACACCCAGTCTCCTTGTGGGAGTCTTCTTATCAAGCCAGTTTCAGTACCTCCTGCTCCCTCCTGGTTGCTCATCTGAGCCGCATGTCTCCTGACCCAGAACACAACCATGCTCTCCATTCCCACATTCCCTTTTCTCACTAACTGGCTTGGCCTCCACAATCTGCACAGCAGCATGGGGTACTCTGGCCTCCGGAGGCCCCCTGGTGCTTCTCTGGAAACCCCACATGCTGAGGAACATGGAAGTCAGGCAGGTGAGGTGCACCACATCGCCACTGGGCCCAGCGTCATCCTCGCTCCAGCCCCTCTGCCACTCTTCTGCCTGCCCACCTTGCTGCTCTGTGGCATTTGGCCCCTTTCCAAGCCCAGGATCCAAGGCCTGCTCAGGGCTGGTAAGGGACATGTGGCAGTGTGCTCGGCTCACACTTTGAGCAGACATGGTGTCCAGCCAACTGGAAGTCCTGTGACTATGTTAGTGTGGCATTGAGCCCGAGCTAATAAGCCCTGGTGCGAAGCCGGATATATTAGCTTGGGCTTAGCACCGTGCTAATGCAGCCAGGCAGCTTTTGGATCAGAGCTGGCTTACATCCCACCCGCTTTTAACACCGAGCTTGCTTGCCTTTGTCTACAATAACCCATAAAGATAAATCCCTCGGTCTTGTACCAACCTTACTCTCAATTTCCCTCCTCCTCGACATTGCTGATCTCCAGGCCCAGTCTCTCTGCCTTCCTAATCCTCTCAAGGTTCAGCTCTTCTCCACAGGCAGCTCTTTTTACCATTCTTGGCCTCAGGAGGTTTGCAGTAAGCACTGGACACGCGTTCTGCCCTGCTGCAGCATCTCAGGGTGCTGGTCTGCCACCATCTAGGTTGGTGTCTAGCTCAAAAGCAGGTCTTCTGGGAATGGAGATGGCAGAAGACTGTTCCTTGCCTTGCCCGGACCAAGACACATGGCAGGTGAAGTACATGTGCAGACCCAGGGGCAGAGAAGCCCTCTCGTCTGACTGCAGAGGGACAGGATGGCATTCAAACATCCCAGGTGACAAAGGCCACCATACCCTGCACCGTCCATTCCCCATCTGCTGAACTTGTCATTCAAACCTATGCTTCGAAAAAATGGAGCATGTAGTGGTGGAGAAGGCTCTTCAGAAAGAAGGTCATCACACTCTTAATGTCAGCAGCACAATTTCCACAGCTAATTATTGGGAAATCACAGAACATGTTTTTGGAAAAGGTACACTATGAGGCAAGTAACTTCTAAGATATTACTGAGCCACGTGTTCAGAACTTGATAAATTTACAAGCACTTAAAAATAGCTTTTCCTCTATTGGGAGAACTGTGGGGTAGTCTGTCACTCTTACCAAGAGGTAATCCCACCAACCTTGCTTATACTAGAGATTTTTTTCCTGAAATTAGTTTTAGGGGGATGCTATAGATAATTCTCCTTTGCATTAGAATATGAATATAACACTCATCACACATAAAGCACTTGTACAGATTTAAATCTAGCTTCCTTGCTGTGCTATTCCTCCTTTAGATGCCCATGGCAAATGCACTAGAACTGTCTTAATTGTAAAACATAGTAGGATTAGATAAGGAGAGAGAGGATGTTTCTTGCTCCAGAAAGTTTACATAAAGCTCTCCTCCTTGTATCCTAAATCCTAAATGGCATTGGAGACAAGAGAAATGCTGGTGTTACTCTATTTCATTAGTTAGATTTAAAAAAATAAACAAGTGTTTAACTGCAGTAGTTTGCTGTAGTAAAAAAAAATCCTCAGGTGACTAATCTTGCCAACAAAAAATAATAATAAAAAAGATTTTTGAAAGATCAATTTGCACTAACCTGCTCTGGCACACTCCTCATGTAAAATCATTAGCTACTTGCACTATTTGCACACAAACCAGGCGACAGGGAGGAAGGGAAGCTTGCAGTCAGACCTCATGCCTTCCCTTCCTCTCAGCCCCCAGTTCAGGACAGCCACTTCCTTTCTACAAACGCTTCACGCAGATCTGTACACAAGGCAGGCCACATCTTCCGGGGAGGCTCAAAGTCTTTGCAGACACAAAGTTCCCTTCAAAGCATCACTGGAAATCTGTGTGGGAAGGCACTAAAATATTAAAACCATCCTATACTATACTACAAAAAGCTCCAAACCTGTTCATCCTTTATCTGTTCAGCTTCTTCTGGTTTGATAGAATAATTTTTCTGATTGATGAAATAGATGCACAAAGCAACACCACATGTACAAAAGAAAATACTACTGAAAAGTCCTATGTGCTCTCCAAAAAGTTTTCTCTCGAAACATCCAAATTGTGTTTATGCTATTCTTCCATTATGAAAAACAGGCAAAAAAAGGTGGCTAATATGATAATACTGTACTTAAAAATATGACTTATCTGCTCTCAAAAACCTGAACTGACTTTTCTTTTGGATTAGCACCCTATTGCCATCTTGCCTGCTTCTCTTCTATCCAAGCTAAGTACTTGCCTTCCAGTAGAGTCACACATTATTTATGCCATGATCTTCAGGCTTATGAAATCCCCAGCTGAAAGTTTTCTGCAGTGCTCACAACCACAGCACACAAGTGAGAGAGCAATGCTCTTCCCAGGGCAGTGTCCAGTAAGTCACTCTGTGCTTGCTGATTACGGGCAGGAGATTTTCACATTTTCTCAGTTTCCCCATTTCTCATGTGAGAGCTGCTCTTATCAGTGAAGCTACTTTCAGAAGACACATCCTTTGTACCCTCTCCTTGCTGCCAGATGTTCTTCTGCAGCCAATTCATGACCTTGGTTTTGCATTTTGCATTAGCCTAAAGATTTTGGTAAAAAAAATCACGGCACAGTATTATTGAGAAAAAGTATGTGTTGATTACTCATAAAGAAGGTGGAGAAGCCAGAAGATCCAATTTCAGTCTAATCCTCTGAATTTCTCTCATTTCACATTTCATTCTGATGGTTAAAATCAGTGCTTTGCCAGTCATATGTACAGATAACTGGATCCCTTTGAAATACAGTCAAGCTGATGAGTTATGGACAGAGGCAGAGGGAACTTGAGCACAACTCATTGCGTAAAGAGCAGAACTGACCTAAGAGACCTTCAGAGACTCGCGATGGGTTTCTGAGAATGAATGCTGGAGCCACACAGGTAGCAATGAGGCTGGGAAGATCCTTTAAGTCTAGTCAGGATCTACAGACAAACAAGTATCCACACAGTCAATGCTTGTTGCTAAAACAGATGAGAAAAGTGCAAAGATTTTTTCAGGTTCATTTACATAAAAACAGATTGCATTTTTTTGATGTTCAGTAATCACGGTGTTGCAAATTGCGGCACTGCAGAAACCTAAAGCAAATCCCCTTGCATGCTTGTAAGTATGGGGAAAAGTGTTTAAGGGACACAATTTGTTATTTAAAAAAGTCAGCAATAATGGTTAGTCCATGCTTCCAATTATATTCCTTCTTCAATTAGTCTTGAAGAAACTAACACCTCTATTAATCATTTCAATTAACTACACGCACCACATGACATCCGCACCAGCAGCCCATATGTTGCGTTCCAATCACCCAAATATTAAAGCCTTTTTAATTGATTGATCTAAAGAACATTCAACAGGCTCAAGGTGGCAGCCAGCCAGGAAATCCCAAAAGAAGATGACAAAAAGGTGGGGGTGCTAAACCAGCTTCCCAATTTGTTTTTCCTCTTCCTCCAGGGTTCACTAAGTTAATCCAATCACAGCCCATAAAGCCCCTTTTTAATAAAATAAATAAATAGATAAGAGAACACACATGTTGGCTTTCCCCCAGAGAAGCCCCCTCCGCTAAAGCCGGAGAGCCATCCTGTTAAGAAAGTGCCGCATACGAGGGTGCATTTTTTATCCGGCAGAAATATTTAGCTTGGCTGCCCGCCAGGGAATGCTGAAAGAATAGCCTGAATTAGGGGATTTACCTTCCACGTGTTTGGCACGCGTCATTAGAGGCTCTGAAGAGCCTGGCTCTTTCGCTCTCTCACTCTCCGTTTTTTTTCTTTTTTTCTCCCCCCATCAAAGCTTTGATGCTGAGAATAAAGTATGAGCCAGAAGAGCACTTGATGTGCTGCATTTCTAAGCACTGGCACAGTGACTTCTGTTCTGCTGAAGAACACTGATGCCCAGCTCCAGAAGGTATATATGCTTTTCTCATTCTTCCAGTCAAGTATGGGGTGATATGCTTCACAAGCTTTCGCTTTAAAACCTAAAAAATATGTCCCTCTCGCCCCCCCCCTTTTTTTTTTTTTTTACCTAAAGAGTTTATGAAGTTTTCTGTAGGCAGATTTAACCTGGGAGAAAGTGGCTGACAAGTAAATTCCTGCAATGAAACGGCAACCGCAGAGTATCTGAAGAGCTCGCCTGAAAGGTTAAGTCTTGTAACAATAACCCACGAGCTGCTCTGTCATTTGACATTTATATGCTGTTATGTGGACTTATGTCATTTTAAAAAACACTTCTTTACACAAGTACTTTGGTCCTGCAAATACCTCTTAAGATGTATAATCAGAACACATTAGTCAAGAACTCTGGATCCATATTCCCTGGAAGCCGTGTCACGTCGTGGACATTTTAATTTGTGAAGGCAAAGCCTGCTGGTTAGCCTCTGGCCCCATTAGCTTACAGGAAAGAAAAATAAAAGAGGAAGACTTCCAGCTGAATAGAAGTGTGAAGGCCCTTAAACCAACACTAAATTCAACCCCCTACGTTTGTGTCTGGCATATATGCCAACCTTGTTTACAGGGACCCACTCCATGTGGCACTAATACCACCTCACCCAACTGGTGTGAGCACAGGGGAGAGCATCAGTTAAACACAGACTCCATTCGCACACAGGTTTTGTCATTATTGATTCAGGTAAATCAGTTTAGGAGCCACTCGCTGAAATGCCTGCTCAAAGCTAGGTTCAAGCAGAGTCTCCTAAGCGCTGCTGACCACATCTTCATCCTACTTGCAAATAAAACTGCCTTTGTCTCCCGTTCCATTAAACTGATGTCGCCAGATGACAACATATGGGTTTTCATCTCTCCTTCAGCAAAACTAGTTCCCTGTGCTCTGTGTGCAACAGGGACAACAGGAAAACAACTAAAGGGAGAGCTACCAGCCTTGACGTAAATGCAAGGCATTAACTCCAGTATCAGAAGGGTGCCGAGGCCCATCTCCTCAGCAGATGTCAAGCATATCAGCTGGAGGGACCTCCCCGAAGCTGAAGCAGCTGAAGGGCAGGCCCACAGTGTATCGCTTCTTAACTAAATATTCTTACTTGATGAGCCAGGTTAAAAACCACACAAATGATGAACTCTCAGTATTACTCAGTGGAAAGTGAGAATTGGAGTTTTCCACACCAAACCATAAAGCCTGACAAGCTCTGACATGTTTTCAACGATCTCCTCCTGGACCCCACATTTTAAATTTAATCTAAAAAAAAAAAAAAAAAGGCAACAACAAAAAATAAAGCTAGCCAGCCACTTCCCCCTGTCTTTATATAAAAGATGTTAACATCTGTGGTACTGCACCTACCTGCTCTTCTGCCAAAGGCTTCCTCAGTTAAGAGCTGCTTGCTTTTTATTGCAAGAGCAAACGTCAGAAATAAAGCTAGAAATAAAGCTGTCCAGCCTGGCTGTTCCCTGTGTGGATGGATGGCAGCCAGCGGCTGAAGTGCTGCTCTGTGTTTCCAGTTGGGTGTCTATCTCCGCTGCTCATTGACTCGGGGAAGCACTGGCCGTTCAGCACTTCACCACTGCCAGCCAGCAGCAGTAGGAGCTGTAGCAGATAACGCATTGCCAGTTTCCACTTTTCCAAGGAAAAAGAAAAAATGGAGCAAAGTGTTCTGGATTGCCAGCCCCAAGTTGGATAATTTCTCTGTGGAAAGACTGCAACTTTAATAGAAAATAATTGTGAATTAATGTACTGTGCAGCGGATATTACAGGCACATAGTCTCCTACAAAGCACAATGGGGGAGCAAGTGCTTTTTCCTTGTAAACATGTAAGCAAAAGGCATTTCACTCTTTGCTGCTCACGCTGCACAGGGCTGATTTCCAGGCAGACACGAAGTTGGCCAGCCAACACAAAAGGTGCATTTCTCTGTCTCTGTAATACATGATCACAGTAAAATCTTGTGTGCGAGGCTGGAACTGAAAACTGCCTGTTTGATTTGCCTCTAAAGTGGTTACAGCGAAGCCCAGCACATTTCAGGACTGTGATTAATATTGTGAAACGTAGGCCAAATAACAGAATGTCTTGTACTGCCAATACAAGTGTATGTGCAGCAGCTGATTACTTGTTGTATGCAATCATTGCAACAAACTCATGTTAAAAGTCTGCTATACCCTTCATATTTACAGATTAAAAATACGATCTTTAAAAGTGAAATAAAAGGGCTTTTTTTCCCCCTCCTTACATCTCCACCATCCGCGCTTTTAATTAAAACCACGAACCAAAACATGTATCCATCCTTCTCTGTGTAACTGTTTGGAATTCCATTCTCAAATACTACGCAGATAAAACGAACCTTTATGTGTTAGGGATTCATAGCGCAGTAAATTCTCCTCTCCAAACCTGCCGTCTTCATTAAAATCTTATTTGCCTGGTAATCCCCTTTGATCGCTAAAGTTATAAGAAGCCCCCTCCTCTCCTTTTGATACTATCAGTGTAGCTTTTGACCAGAGAGCGTGATGAATTAAATGTATGACAGATATGACAGGTGAGGAGTGCTTGGAGAGGGCTTAAACAGCAGGGATAAGACAAAGCCCCCATTTAAGAACAAAACCCCTACCCGATGGCTAGCCCGTTAATGACCAACCACTCTATTTGTCCTCTAGGATGAGGAGCAAGCTGATACTACAGACAAAGCTTTGTTAGCCACAGGGCTGTTCTTCAATCAGGCCACACAACTAACTAATTGAAATGCCCATCTTTCCCTGCTCGGGATTTGATACACCAGCTAGGGGGGTTGTAGGTACACTGTTGTGTTGTGTTTCTGCCTTTTTCTTTTTTTTTTTTTTCTCCCTATAATGTATTAATTCAGCCACCACAACTTTACAGCTGGACTAAGTGGAATTACAGCATATAAACCTGAAAATCTATCTGCAGGGATCCAGCTAAGCCCTGGAGAGAGACAAGGCCAGCAATACAAATCCAAGGAATTTTGGAAGTCAATCCATTAGGATTACTGGGCCTTTGATTTTGGAAGTCATAGGCTCAAAATATGGAAGCAATGAACTCTCAATCTTCCTTTATTTTAGCCTATTTTCAGAGGACTTATTGACCCCATTTCTATTAAAATACAGATAAATGTAGACAAAATGACACATTTTTTTCCACTATATTTGCAAAACAGGAAGACAGGAAAATATTTGCTTTCCCAAGCTAACCAATAATCTGCCCTTTACAATTTTGTATGCACTTTACATATATATTTGGACTTGCCACAAGAAAACAAGCCATCTTCCTTGTTAGCTGAAGCCCCCTTTCCCCTTCTTTAAAGTCCATGCGAATGTTCAGTACGATGTGCTGTACCTCAATGAGGAGGTCGAGCCTCTAGTTACTTTAGACTACAGGCTGCCTCCCAGAGGTGAAGAAATCTCCGTGCCCCCTGCAGATATGGATTATATTCTGAGTTGGCAGCAGCCTCTCATTCGATCCTACCCATCTGTGGCTAGCAGAAGGCCAGCAGTTTCCTGAAGTAGGTGCCAAAGTGATAGTCATCATTAAGTCCAACTGTTGTTTGTTTGTTTGCTTTGTTTTGAAGGATTGTAGGGATACAAATACGACTTCATTTTTGCTTTGGGTAAAATGGAAAACACTAACTGAAGCACAAAGAGTCTTCACTTTTAGAAATTCAGTTTTTAAATACTTTGCCCCTTCCTGTCTTGTCTTTGCGGGATACTTTAGATAAATCGCAGGTGCCAGTATCAGGAAACTCAGGCCCTGTTCTTAGCTTTGCCACAGGCTTCTTACGTGGCTTTTGGCATGTCATGTACCTTCTCCGAGCTTCAGTTTCCTTAAATAAAAATGCAAATATTCCTACCTATTTCAGAAAGAGTGTGGTCTAGTGGTTTAAACCACAGAATGAAGACATCCTAATTCTCAAACTGAATAACAATATCAATTTCTGCTGCGGCTTTGAGCACCCTCACCTGTCCTACGAGTTTGTCTCATTCTCAGTCATACGCGTGAACTCTTTGGCAATATTTTGAGAGGCTTTCTTTCCCCCCACATTGGAAAAGCAAGGTTTCCTGGGGATGAATACGGACGTAGTTTCTTACATGAGTGAAAATTGGGGCTGAGAGGAGCGCACTGACCCAGAGCAAAGGCAGTGTGAGCTGGGGCAGGCGTGGCCACGGCGGCTGCTCCTGGCCTCGCCGCTCCGCAGGGTCCGTCCAACGCCTCGGCCCTGCGTTGACTGCCTGAGTTCAGGATGTGGAGGCATAAAGTCCAGTCCCAAATCTGCAAGGCGCAGAACAATGCACTGAAACGGTGGCTTCTCCCTTCCCGAGGGAGTACTCCAACTTTGGGCTGCTTTGCAGCAAACCGTCTGGTCTCTCAGGCCCTCTCCTCCTCCATGAAAAATTCCACGTCAGAGCCTTGAGTCCACTCAAGACCAGCAACATTTTGAAACCTTTCACAATGCAGAAAAAAACATTTCCTACTTGGCTCTATCTCATGGTTCCCAGGCTCAGCAGACACTTGAAAAAGTTAATTAAATAGCATTTAGATACTTATAATGCAAGAAACCCAAGATAAGAGATATGTATTAATGCTATAAACCCCAAAGGGGCAATTCTGAGAGAATAATCTTACATAAACCTAGAAGAAAGTACTAGGAACCCACTCAGAAATATGTATTTCTTCACTATGAAGAAATGAAATAGAAATTCATTTCTATTTCATGAATTGAAATGAAATAAAGATATGCAGAGTTGTTAAAGGAATTATCACAAAACTTTGATTGAAAGAGTTCCAGGAAAAGACTGTAGGACTCTTGTCAATAAATAACACAGAAAACTTCATTAAGCAGGGGTATTTTGGTTTTCAACCTGCAGATCTGAACGGAAGCTGCATTTTCAGACAGCCTTCCAATATTCCTATTAGTTATAATGTTATAGTCTTATTATACATGTTGCCTACTAGACATGCTCTGACTTTTATAGATGTCAACTCCATTTCTTAATTCAAGCCATTTGTCTCTTGTGATCTCTGCGCCTCTGGGTTAGAGTTCCAGCCAAAGAGGTGAGCCAGCCCCTATCTGAAATACAGCCATAAAATCCTCCAGCGCCGCATCCCCGAGAGCTGTTGCTGCCCAGTGAATAGGTCTGGATTTTGTCTGTCTGCAGCTCAGCACCCAGAATGGACATTTTACAGAAGGGCTCCGTGGACATCCAGGAAAACTGCTTTCAGGACCTTATCTGAAGGACAATACTTAACTTTCACCACCTGGGCCTGGCCCCTGAAAGGAAACAGTCATACTCAATTATTGTCTTTTTCTAGACAATTACTATTTAATCAAACCTCCAGCTGATATTAACTGGATGGGGGGGGGGGGGGGGGGGAAAGCCTATTTTCTATTTTTAGTCAGGATAGTGATTCCCCCTCACTCCTTTCATCTATGAGTAATGTATTTCCTTTTGCTCTCAGTACCACAAGCCAGTCCGCACCAGATGCTCAGTATTAGGTAAAATTAAAAATGTGGGCATCATACCCTTTGAAAGATGCTTTGAACTCAAATTAATATACCTAAACCCACTACTTAAATTAAAGATATCCTGTCTCTCTGCTGTGTAGTTTTCTCTTTTATCAGAAGGGGAATTTTAGTCCATTTAAAGGTTTTCTTTGGTTCAGCTCCACAGACCACGCTTTGACTTAACAACACATTGTAATTTCCTTTTAGCCACAAGAATAAAGGAAATGTATAGAAGCAACACCATAATCTTGTCAAGCACCCTCTTTCGTTTCCCTGAACAAGCCTGTTCAAGCAAATGTGAAGCCTAAGGTTTTTAAGCTGTTTTCTGGAAAAGGTTTAGATCATGGAATACTTTTATTGAAAACAGATATATGTTTTTTTTACGTATCTACTGATGTATCCACATACATAAAATATATATCTGCTAATTTTTTTTATGGACAAGAAGAGAGCAGTCTGCAACCTGCAGATTTTTTTTTTTCAGAGTTCAATTGCTATGCTTGACCATTTTAACTATCCCAAGCTTTTTCCCCCCCTAAAATCTGTACATATATTCCATATATTCTCCCCTCCCCTGTCCCCAATTCTTCTGCTCATGGAAATGCAACCCAAGCCCACAACAACTGAGGACTGTCTGCACTGGGAATCACTTGTGAACTGCATTCTAGGAATGATATTAGAGGCAGAAATGTGGAAGTGATGTAAAATATACTGATTCCTCATATCTATCTATCTATCCATACATACACCCATCCAAATGGACTACTTCTCCATTTATTTTTACAAGAATATTTTTTTCAAAGCACTAATTTAAATGCTAGTGGCCCTGTTCCTGGTTTATAGCACGGGCGCTGCAGAACTGTGTGCTGTGAACACCCAGGCTTTACCTCTGGGAAGCACCCGCCACCCATCTTCCCTTCACAGCTATTCGACGCGCTCTCGACATCGCTCTTGGTGCAGCCCCTGACAGGACTACGGCACAAGCCAGGCTGCAAGAGCCACCTCTCCGCTTTGACACCAAAAGGGGGACAGTCAGAGGTGTCCTTGCTCCACGGCCCATGGGATGTGAGATATCACAGAGGGGGCACAGGGGGCAAATGCCTGGGCATAGGCAAGTGGGAGCACCCCGGGTGCCCAGGGACACATATGGGTATGTGGGATGTTGCTGCCTCTGCAGATGCTGAGGTGCTGCCTGGCCTTGGCAGCCTGTAACACAGGCGCCAGAGACAGAGAAAAGCATTAACTGGAGCAAAACAAACCCACCATATTGCAGAAATCAGCAGCGAACCTGCGCTATTTAGCCGGTGCAGAGGTGCAATTGTCAATGGCAACGTTACGCCAAGAAAACGCATTTCGGCACAAAGCAAACGGTCAAGTGAGGCATGTGCGAGCGCTCCCCTCTGAGCTGCTGAGACAGTGATAGTGAGGCAGTTTATCCCCAAGAGCTTTCTCCTCCGCGAGGTGTTGAGTTAACGCGCGCTGACCTCGGCCTGACCCGCGCGCAGGGCCGCGAGCGAGCGGTCACCGCCAGGAAGCCGGGCTCCCAAACCGTGCCCTCCCCGAACACCCCTGCGCAACGCGCCGCCGAGCTGACCCTGGAGTCAGCCGCCCGTCCTGGCCCAGCACGGGCCGCGCCTCCCTGCACCCTTTTGGGGCTCCATCCATCTTCATTTGCTTCTCGCCGCTGCCATTTCCTCTGACTTTTCAAACTCGGGACACTGGTAGCTATTATTCATTCTTTCCTTTCTGAGCGGCTGCGCGGTCAAGAGCTGCTGCTTGCCTTCAGCACGTGAATGTTCACTTAGCCATTTCGTCTTATTTTAATCGCTGTTTTACTTTTTCTGCTCACATATCAAAAGCTAGAGCACAGCAGTCCTTGAGCAGGATTTACTGCAGTGCCCCAGCTTGGGTTTCTAAGAGAAAAAAAGATTGCGGTGCAATTATTAAGCATCACTTGGTGCAGCTGAAAAACAACCCACTAATGAAAATCCTGAATAGGAATGAAAATGCAGCTGAGCTATGAAGAAAGCAACTGCCCAGATCCTCAGAGGTTAAACAAGTAGGAACAAACTTCTCCATTGTGATCCCCCTTTGTATATAAAAAGGGTGAAGAGGTGAAGCAACAGAACTTAGTCCTTCCACCGCCAACAATGCTGTGAACACCACGCTTGCTCCTGCTTTCAGCTGCAGCAAGGCACTTGGCTTTGGTGCTGTAGTCAGTCAATAGTTCCAGTCAACAACATGCAAGACTGTACAACTTGCACTCCACTTCAAATGAGCCTGAATGATCTCATTGCTACAGCTGACTGAGGAAAGACAGATAACATACTCTGATTTCATGGTGGGTAGAGGGATAGCTGCCCCTTTCAGTCTGGTTGGTTTAGAACGGATGAGGGAGAAGAAGAGAGGAGGGAAAAAGCAGAACAAGAGAGGTTAGAAGAGTAGGGAAGAGTCTTGGTAACACGTTGGTGCATGGGTCATGTCTTCCTTTCCAAGAAAGCTCCTTGAACTTCCATGCTTGAACAGTCC
Source organism: Nothoprocta perdicaria (assembly GCF_003342845.1). Classification (NCBI taxonomy): domain Eukaryota; kingdom Metazoa; phylum Chordata; class Aves; order Tinamiformes; family Tinamidae; genus Nothoprocta; species Nothoprocta perdicaria. The sequence continues at coordinate 1,044,168 of NW_020455005.1, forward strand.
TTAGTAAGAGCACCCTCGTACCTACAGACACACGTCCTTTGCTGTAGTACGTAAAACACAAAATTGCCCATGTGCTGAATGCCTCCAAACACACGCCTGGTGAAACGGATTTACCATCTCAACAGAGAAGACAGAAAGAATCGGCTTTTACGTAAGAGGAAGAAATAAATGACTTCCGCAGGGTTTCACTGAAAGCTGACTGAAGACGGGAGCTGAACCCACGCCTCCTGAATCACACCCGTTTGGTTCAATCACAAGACCCTCCTTCCTCTTAGATGTTTTGCATTTATCTAGGTGTTGCAGTTTGAAGAGGGCGGCAGATTTAGTAAGAGATGAATTCCCTTGCGTTTCAGACAATTTTCAGAGGATTGAGGGACTGGGGGTGGCTGGACTTATCTCTTAATAGGGATACCAAATACTGTGGTGACTATTGGCCCAACTCTGGCAACACTGGATTCACGAACAGCCTGTCAACTTTAGGTCCGATCGCCTTCAAAACAAGTAGTCAAGTTCACGAATAGCAGGATTTACTCAAATGCAACATTTACAAAGCAGGTTTCAGTTGTCAGTACAGGAAATACTCTACTACAGCGTGGGGTTCTTAGCTAGGTCTGATGTACAAATGCACAATCACCACTCACCAAGATGGGAGAGGGCTCTCAGTCTCAAGGAGTCTCCTTAGGCGAGGGGAGGACAGGAGTTCAGCTCATCAACTGATCCAGAAGTTACAATGGGATCTTCCCTCTAACTTCTTCCCTCCTTAGTTCATGTTATATATATTATATATTGTATATTGTATATTGTATATTGTATATTGTATATTGTATATTGTATATTGTATATTGTATATTGTATATATTTACACTTAAGTGGAGCTTGAATGACTCCAGTCATACTGACTTTTGTTATTGATCGGCTTAAGAGTCTATTGAGTCAATCAAAAATGTAGAGAGTATACTCAGTGAGGAGTAGTTGATTCCTTGGAGGCAGGTAACTTCTGGGAGGCAGGTGTGTGTTAGTATAGCACATTCCATACATACTAGTTATCCTGGAAGTGGCAACTGTCTCTCACCCCAAGAAAGCCTCTAGCACCATAACTTCTGTTATGCCCTAGTTTTTCTCTAATTTTCCCTTTCTTGAGCAATTTTCCCACAGTAGGGTTACTAAAAGAACCCTTATCTCTATTAAAACAAGAAATGAATATTCAGCTTGCAGATTCATTAGAAAATTCAAATGTGTTGATCAAATGACAACAGGTTCCAACTAAATAACAGCTCTGGAAGGATGGAGTCCTTTTCTATGCCAGCTGTCCATGTTAAACAAAAATCAATTGAAATGGCAATAAATTAGAGTCTTTTTCAGAAAAAATAAACTGCTGAAAGGAATGTCTTGCCATGCACATAAGGACTGCAGAGTTGAAGCATGTTGAGTGTGGCACAGTGCAATGTCACCAGAGGCACAGATAGATCAAGGGAGCAAGGCAGACACATCAGCAGCTACGTTAACCACCCCCAGGGCTCAGCGAGGCACACAAAAAAGTCCAGGGACACTTCTGTATTGTTTCTAAAGATACCTCAGTCGCTGCTGATACTCCTGAAGGTCTCTGAACCTTCCATTGTGCAGCGCAAGCATCATCTGAAAGAGACGTTCTTGCTTAGCCAAGGCTGGGAGAAGTTATGATTGTGCTCTGTAAATATGTCGTGGAATAACAAGCAAGGAAAGGAGAGAGCTATCTCATGAAAAGATTTTCACACAAGAACTAAACTGATTAGAACAAGTTCAAGCTAGAAGTTATTGAGTCTGAGAGGTGCAAGTTTCTGCAACAGCACTAGGGCGAAAAAAAAAAAAAGGTTTTGCTGGTGGTAAAATGGACCTTGATCATTAATAAAATGATTTCATGGTGAAGCTGCCATTCACAGCAGATGCTGGGGGTGAGTAACCAGGGAGACTTCCTCCAGAACCCCCATTTTTCTATGAAATCTAAGATATTTCTAAGAAATACCATGGTGATCTAGGCATTGAAGTAATTCTAGAAGGATGATCTAGTAAAATATTAGAACAGCTTACTTTCTTCAGAACAGACCATAAATAGTAAAAGAAAATGAAGGTTTCTACCCTTAAAGAAAATTGTAGGCAATTGTGCCATATACACGAGTATGTACACACACGAATACATACAATTTTCGGTATCAAAACCATCTTCAAGCAATTTCTCACACTTATAATGCATTTATTTTATGCAAAACAGATGCCTACAATTGTCTTTTAGCCTTGCATTGTGAGCATCCCTTTTAATTAAAACAGGAAACACAATTTCCTTGTCTCTTTCTAAGCCCAAAGCCCACTAGCACAAGCAGCTGTCTGCAGATTCAGCTGGAACCCTCTTCGCCTTCCACAATGAGCCTGCTGCTCAAATTCAGGATCTCTAGGCGAGTATAAATCATTGTAGCTCCAATGAGCTGGGCCCAGTTACACCAGCTGTAAAGAAGCTCAACTCCAAAATGGCCTTCTAGCTCAAATTGGAAGTCCTTCCAACAAAAGTTCTTCAAAACAGTCCTAACTGTTCCTAACAGAAAATTATCAAATCAGTAGTATTTAGTATCTCCATGGATGATGAACCTAAATGTGCCACCTTTGCATTAAGATCACCCTTCTGTGTGCTTATGGAGGCAGATGAAGAATAACTACATACAAAAGGTATTGAACATCAAAAGTGGAGAGTATCAAAGAAGTGATCTGCAAGTGAATGAGAAAACAAACAAACAAACAAAAAACCCTCTGAATATGATCCTTAATTCAAAGTAATTCTAACTTATCTTTCTAATTAAAACACATTTTAAAAAACGGTGTTCCCCTTTCTTCCTCTCCCCAAATAAAGGCGGAAATAAGCATTTCCTTTAGTGATGATGGCCCTGATACCAAGCAGTAGGCCTGTATTAAGTGAACTTCCTCCCCATCCATTTTTGTTGGGCTAATGTTGCCTGACTCAGATGTGATTAATAAAAGTAAGCTGCTCAGTTCCCGCAAACTGAAAGTTTGCAAGTTTACGGACACAACCTTCTGTGGCTGCCCCTGGGGTTGATCAGATAGGGTGCCTTTTGAGGGGACTCAAAGCTGCACATTTTCACACCTATCGGGCCTAGATTAATATCCCTGCTAATTGCGCTTTAGGAATGGCCAATTAGTTCTAGTTAGAGCAGCTTTCATTGGCAAGGGGGGGAAGCAGCCTGTTAACACCACTGGGGCACTCGGTTCCCCTGAAGAGATTTGTGTCCAAAACTGCTCAGGCTGCAGAGGTTTCCCTATGGTTCCCGCTGGATGCCACAGCTGTGACACTGGGACACTCGCTGCACATTTGCTCTAACGAGGATGGAGACAGGAAAGCTGATCACGATCATAAAAGGAAAATATAAACTAGTGCTACGGAGGCTAACACCCATTTTCAAACCAAACCACAGTTTTCTGAGATTTCTTCGGCATTTCAATGCCATTCTTTCTATTGTTGTTTTTGTAATAAAATGCACCTTCCTCCAGGGAAAAAAAAAAAAAAAAAAGCCCAATCTGGCCTAAGCCAACACTTTCAATACTTTTGCTGAATTCACAAAACAGGTTAGGCAAAGCCCTGGCCTTGAAGCAGCAGCCCGAATACAGACACTCGAAGTGCCAATAATCCCGCTGGAACGGCTCAAAAACACAAGGCAGGGACCAAGGGTTACTTCAGTGATTCAGCCAGGGCAGGGAGGCTAGTTAATCAACAGCGACTAACCCCTTCAATTACAGCAATAAATGGTTCAATTGGTTAAATGTCCACAGGTTCTGCCCCAAACACCGCTGTGAACTGTTGAGTTAGCCAACTCTTGCCTCACTGCACAAACAGGCAGCTTGTGGCAGGGGGCCCAGGAGACAGGGTAGCGCCAAGCCCTTCGGAAGGGCTCCGGCTCCCACCACGCACCGGCAGCTCCTAGGAGCTACTAAACAGCATCCACTCATCACTGCCTATTTTACAGGGCAGAAATAAGACTGACCGGTCCCAAACGCGGTTTATTCATCATTCGTCATCCTCTCGTCATTGATTTTCTGTATTTTGATAAGAAGCCTTGTGAATGGCCGCTTCTCACGTGTGGCAAGATTAGATAGCCGGGTAAATAATCCACGATACACTACACAAGAGATAGCGAGTACCTGAAAACTGCTCACCATACACAACACATTTTTTTTCCAAAAATATTGAACATTCTAAATTTGGGATTATATCACTAAGAGTTGAGAACATCCAAAGCCTTTTAAAATGATCTATAAACAAGATCATCACTGGCTAATAAGGAAGGACATTTGGCATATATTAATGAGGCAATGCCATCATAACGTTTAAAAAAGTATGAAAATGCTGGTTAATTTTATATTAGATCAATAGGAAAGAAACTTTATTGGGAGGGGGTAATAAATACTATTTGTTAGGTTTATGCAAGGAGAGGAAATTGCATATCTCTACCCAAGTTTTCTTTAGTTTTAATAAACAGAGGTAAATGCATGACATTTGGGAGCCAAACGCATACTTGAATGCTGTTTGGTAACCCTGAGAAGTTCTCCATTCGTTCTTCTGCCCAAGAGCCAGAGCCTCTGGTCTCAAAGGTAGGTCTGGGCAGTAATTACCACCACAGTCAGAGTCAGGCCACAGAATGCCTTCATAGACTGCAACCCAGGCTTTTCTAATTTTGTGGGAAAATATAGATGAAGAGCAGTACATAGAAGGAGTGCCAAAATGTGCCTACCCTTCAATCTCATTTATATTAATTTCCTCTACTAGAGAAATCATTTGTCTACCAGCTATTCAATTAAATTAAATGGGACTGTGTCCCAGCAGATGCTCCCAGAGGAGCTTTCTGGCTCCTGAGAATCCCTTCTGGAGCAAGTTCTGCTCCCAGGGAGCTGCACGGAGAGCCTCCGTGCCCAGCTCAAGCTCCAAGAATATCCCCCCCGGCACCTATCACAGGCCTCTAGATGCAGTTCTGGGTATCTGGTGTCTGTATGTTGAGCATTGCACTACCTTTCATTTCATGTCATAAATGGTCTTATTTGATTTCGCTTGTGGCTCTTGCAGAGCCGACCAAAGTGAACTCTGACAGTTCAGTTGACAGAAGGATTTCTGTTGACTTCAGCAGTCACTGGATCAGCTTGGTACTCAGTATTCTGAATGCACATTTTAATCTGTATGGTCCTAGAAGCAACAGAATGAAAATGCTGCAGGGATAATTTATTGCTCACAAATGACATCAGTCATCTCATGTTTATACTCCATCTGTTATACCTGTGCTTTATGGTGGAAGAGAACAGTTCTGTCACACCAACTCCATTAAAGCTTTGTATTCACTAAAACAGCCTAAACACTGAAACAGAATTTGGGTTTTAATATCAGTTCTTCAAGGGTGTCCACCCTTGAGAAAGAAAAAAGAATTTTTCTTTTTCTTTTGTTGGTAGTAATAAGTACATTAACACTTCTAAAGAGTCTTAGGACAGGTTTTCACTCACTGAATTAAACAGACCAAAGTAATTCACTCCATTAGGAACCCATGGGGGCAGGATGTGGAGCAAATGGAAATTAAAAATAAGAATGCAGAACACAATATTGGCAGTAATGTTTCCCCACACAGACTCTTATTCTGGAGATACAAGCAGTTTCTCAACCTTTGTACTCCAGACAGTGTTTAGAACCAATGCAATCAGGTTAAAGATTTGGTAATGAATTTTCCATCCAAACATAGCACTTTAAATATTTGGAAGGTGGAATGGAACTCAAAATTGCCATAAAATGGATGATAGTGAAAAAAACACAACAAAACAAAATAAAATCCAAAAAAATGCATTCAAAAGTGATTTTAAGAGTTCTTTAATCTGAAATGGTATTGGTAGCTTTGTCATGCTTAGAAAAAGAATTCCCTAACAAAATAGCCTGAACTGCAGTTTTGTTTAACATACGATAGGGTCCAAAACCACTCCTTCATTCCAGATTGCTAATTTCATATTACATTCAAAATTTCTGATTTAAAATATTAACTTTTCTGTGTCCTGAACTAAGTTCACAGAAAAAATCATGAAAACAGCCCAAGTGAGATTTTGTGTCTAACCAAAAAAAAAGTCACCAGAAATTCACAAACAAAATAAGGTATGTTTCAAGACTGCCAATATTTTATTGATTTGTTTGAAATATGTGCTCACGGTTATACCTTTCTCTATTATATAGCAATGCATTCACCATATTAAACAGTACTCATGCATGGCTAGTCCGTCAGGAGAAACTGACTCTGACAAAATAACTTTGGGCTACAAATTAAATATTTATTCTCTGAAAGTGCTTTTATAAGCTTAAATAAGGTAAGATTTATTGCTATATCTCTTCTTTTGTGGGAATGAAAACTAGAAAGTAACATTTACTCTTAACTTAATTGGCACGGACTTCGTACAAGCAAAGTCAAATGAAGTATGCTGTTAATAAACACAAGAATGGATGCTATTTAAGAATTCTCGGCATTGTTTCTTGTCACACTTTTAATAAAGTCTCAGAAGGAACTTTACTAATTACATATACTTACTCCAGTCTAAAACCTAAAGGAAGAGGGAATGCAATGTATTAACAATGATTTTTTTTTTTATCTGTTTCATAAAAATCTTGAATGCATCAAATTTTAAACTTTTGCCTGGAACAGGTGCTTCTGTTGTCAGCACTGCTACAGTTATAAATGTATCACTTAATATAGATTTAACAATTTCATTGTTTGTAGGCTGAGTTCATTAATTGAGGAAAAGTTACTCTAGAAAAACACTCTAAAAGAGACAATTTCTGAAATACTTAACGCGTATCCTATTAGGGGTCACAAAGCTGAAACACCAGCTTACTCTTCACGTAACTGTGGAAGTCTGAAATGCACTGGTTTTGTCCTCAGTGTGGTTGTGGTGTGGTGAGTTTTCACTTCTGTGTTTAGGAAGGAATAATCTACATATGCTAAGCAAGAGCCTGAATTTCGCACTTCAGATGGACATAGTGGATTGCCCATGATTAGATACATCGTGAGATTGAAGATGCTACTTGAACCCCTCTCAGAGCGCGTGGAGGAGCCTGACTGAGAGTGCAAGGCCGTCGTGGCAGGACCCGAGCTTGGAGAGCTCTTTCCCACACGTGGGATGCTCTTGCCTTGGCACACACGGTCAGCTCGGGAAGCAGAGGGCTCTCTTATGGCAAGACTGGTATCTTACAGCCAGCCATTTCCACAAGCCTTGGCAAGGCAGACCTGCAGCGCGTTGACTCACCTCATCTCTTGGGCTTGGGGCTTGCAGAGGAAGCTCCAAGTTTTGGACACTCCAGCCCCTTCGCTGAGCGTGCAGGGCCACAACGCCGTGACATGTGAGCCCCATGGTGCCCGTGCCCCCTTGCTGAGCACGGGGTCACACCAGCTATCCCGAGCAGCTTCATACCACGCCGAGCACCTGCTCGCACCACGGCCGGTGGGAAAAGCAAAATAACAGCTGGGCAGAGGTCAGCCCCCCGCCAAGCGCGGCCGTGCTCAGCGAGCCCACCGCCCTCGTCCCCGCCGTCCCAGCCTTACTGGAAAATAGCAGCTCCCGCAAAGTGATGCCTCCCTCCACTGTTTGGACAGGCAGCGAAAGCCATGTCTGCCTGGCGCTCTCCCGGTCAACCGGTGCCTCTGGCATGGATCATCCTGCCTGAGCGGCGTGCTCTCCAGGAGCAGCGTGGGCTACCACATTTCTTCAAATGTGCCCCTTCATATCTCTTTTTTTTTTTTTTTTCTTTTTTTCCCCTCTAGGGTCTCATAAATGACTTGTGGCAGTCAAAGAAAATGACTTAGTGCTGCCATTATTTTCTATTAACCATAAAGGGTGATGAAACTTCTGCTGTAGCGACATCCAGTCGCATGGCTTGGGCAAGTCGGGGCTCTGCTGGGGCTTAGAAAGATTAAGCCCCCTTCTCTTATAACTTTGGACTTAGGAAACTATGAGTCTTATGAGACTTTTTTAAACCTTCCAGGTCTCACCAGTGGCAGAAATGAAGCAAAAGAGACAGCTGAAATTCATTAATTTTGTCTAAAGTAAAAGTAGGAACTGAATCCACCGCTCTCATGTCCTTCCTGCTATTTTACCACCACTTTTACTCCATTTTTACACCTCTATACCCTTCTTGCGACAGTTGGTGCTACCCTATTCCTGGTTCATATTAATGCAAGATGCAAATCTAGTGCCTAGCTTTTCAATCTTTGTAGCACAAATAAGATTAATTTTTAATTTTAGGGCCCTGATTCAGCAAAACATTTAACTATGTGCTTAATTCTATCCCTATTCAGTAAAGTACTTAAGTATTTGCTTAATTCTCATTTACTTGAACATGTGCTTAAAGATAAGCCTCTTCTTAAGTACTTTGCTGAACTAGGGCCTAAACTGTGACCTAGGCGCCAGGAGGAAAAAAAAAAATAGATCAATAATGTCCAGTGTTGTTTCCTCATATATATATTAGGCTAATAGCTGAAGGGAAAAGATGAAAGAAAAAGAAATCAAAATTAGGCTGATTCAAACAGTACAGTGGTTTTATGGGGAGAAAAGATCATTGAATCTTGCTAAGAAGTAATTCTTTAAAAAGTCCTTCTTCTTGCCTACTTATGCCTACAAACATACATACTAGTAATTTTTTTTTTTTTTTTTTGAGCCAGCCACTCACTCTCTGTTATCTGGCAGGAATCTCAAGTTTTTAAAGCAGATATCAGATGATTAAGTATAAAATTAAATTTGGAACAGAATCCAATTTAATGAGTACACAGGAATAGAAACCAGTTTTGCACTATTTTAAGACAGAACTAATAGAGAAGTTGGGGACATTCCAAGGAAGGGAATACATGGGGAAAAACAACCAAAAGGAGAACGTTTCAGATAGACTTTGGTACTTTGGTTCTCCACTAGGAAGGAACTGCGAGAGCTTAGTTGTCACCTACAGGGATCAAGAAGGCTCTATGATATATTCCCTTACAAAAATCTTTCATCACAAGTAGATCATTGGGTAAGTCAGCAAGGAGATCATTACAAGTGCAGACTCAAAAAAGCCCTCAGAGGGATTGGGGAAAATGTGCCTACGTGATCTCTTAGGTTAAGATAGCAGAGAAGACAAAATATTGTATGATTTCAAAAAAGACAAATATATTTGCTAGTGGTTTATTTTCTTATGCATTCACCCTACCCTACCCTTATGACCCCCAATCATTCAATAAAGCATGTTTCTCCAGTGATAAGCTCCTACGCTGACCAAACATGCTCTCTTTACTGCAGGCTCACTGTTCAAACTAAAGCCACCTCACCTGGTTCAAGGATATCAATATCAACTCAACTGACAAGGCTGTAAAAAATTGGGAAGTTATAAGTCAGGAAAAATAGCTGCAAATGAAACATAAGACATATGTTCTGTTTCTGTCAAAAAGGCACCTCTGTAACTCCTTTGGCAAAAAAAGCTTGGCCAAGCCCAACTGCTAAAATTAGGCACATAGCAGTAGTAAACACCAGAAACAAGTTTTACTATGTGTGTGCCTACCCTCGGAGGGAGCCGTGCTGGTCCTTCCTGAGATAAAGACCAAAAACTTACTTGCTACTGGCAGGTCTTTTATGTCAACTGCTGCTTGCACTTTCCTTGGGAATCGCTACTTCTCTATAGCCGGGGTCGCTGTTATGCACCTTTTGATTTCTAGCAAATAGGAATGGTATTTAATCTTTGCAATTCCTGTCTTGCAAGGACTTACACATATGCTTAGCTTAATGCACTGTGAATGGTTCTACTGAAGGCTGAATTACAGTATGTAAAGTTAAAACACATGCCTAAGCGCCTGCAGGATTGGGGCCTAAAAACCTGAGCATCCACTAGCTATTATCCTTTTGATGAATCCATCCCACTATAACGATGGATAAAAGTGTTTATAAAAAAAAAAAAAAAAAGCTTTGAAGATGAGAAACACTGCACAAGTACATGTGCGGGTTAGGGGAAGTGGAAAGGGAAAAGGGATCGAGACACAGATTGCATGGACTGTCCTGATGTTTGCCATAGAAACCACACATCATTATTAGCAGCTGTAGGATTAAGAAGCCTGTATATTGAGGAGGTTCCTCATATTTTAGACTAGCACGGCCAGATATTACACTGCACAATTTCTCAGTTTCCACCTCAGTTTTGCCTTTGAAAGGAAGATACACATTTCCCCAGATGTTCACAGTACACTTTGGAAAGTCCAGCTCTGGTAATATCCATGCTCATAATCAATTTTACATGAAAAGCAAACAAACAAAAATAAATAAACCTGGAAACTTGAGAATGGCCGAAAAGACTTGGCCTAATTGTGAAATCTCTCACTCTATCTTAAAAATGTATGAAAGGAATGAATGCACTATAAGGCAGAGGCGAATTTTTTTCAGTCCAGTAAAACCTGAAACATCTTTAAACAAAAAAAAACAAAACAAACAAACAAACAAAACCTCTAAAAACACACCCAAAAATGCACTAACAGATATTTTACTCATATTTTAGCAGTCTTAATGACATTTTCAATTTTAGCAAATACAGAAACCACTCAGAAAGTTTCTCCTTCCTTTGTCATCCGGCAGACTTTTGCCTCCAATTGCCTTTATAAAAGATAACTCAGTGTAGTCACCAGTTCTCTTGCTTATTTAGGAGTCGTTCAGATTGGCGCCAAACCCTTCTGATGCACAAGCAGGCAAAGGCTCTCTCTACACCGGTGTGCTTGCGTGCGGACTGACACCACTCATCCTTTACCCCCCTAGATGTACAAAATGTTTCCCCAAAACATGGATTGCAGAAACCACCGCAGATAGAGCAGCAGGTTGTCACCTTGGTACAAGTGCTACCCATGGCAAACAAAAGTCCCCGTCGCTCTCCCCTGCTGAGGGCAAAGCGCGGCCCGCTGTCAAGCACATACTCACTGCTCCGCTCCCGACGCTCCCAGTGCCATTTGCTCCCCGGAGCACGGGGGAGCACCGGGCGTTTGCGGAGCGCCTCTCCTCCTCGTAGCGCAGAGGCCACTCGCGCTGTCGTCCCCAGGGCGCTCTCCAAGCCTCCTGTGTCAACAGCACTATCAGGAGCCCACGTGACAGGGCCTCGCTCTCCCCCCTGCCACTGTGGCGGTGGCCACGGCCAACGATGGAGGTGGAGGATCGCAGAGAGATGAAAAATGTTTAATCTGCGCTCCCGTCGACAAAAGGGTAGGAGAGGTCACCTCACGCTTTCCTTCAATCGTACTCGGAGCTAGGTGCCTGCCTTTCCCTCCCGAACCACCAGCACTGGGAAGTCATGAAGTATTCTACGCCAAAACAAGCGGATCACTTGCCTAGGGGAGACGTAATGATTATTCCCATGACAATGAAAGGCGACTTTGATCACCGGAGCGGCCGTACGTCTTCGAGGGCAGGAAACAGCCCACCTCAATGCACTTACAGCATGTGCAGCAACCTCCTGCCTCCAGCCGGCTGCATGTCAGGCTAATCAGTTTGATCTGACAGTTTTTAATTAAATTAATTAAGGCTTTTCTGAATGGACTTGATTAGCGTTCCATATAGGAATCCCTTGTGGAAATCAACTCTATCAGGATAAGCACTAATACTGTTCTACTCTCTCACAATGAGAAGTTTCTCGAGTTGAGATGTTTTTACATAGCTAATAAAAGTACTTTCTAAACACATGTAGCGTATGATGCTTGTGAAGCTTGCCACCCATTAGTCTGCAATTAACAATCTCCTACAAACCAACAGAAAATTCCCATGTCCTTCCACAGGCAGATCTGCTGCTTTGCAATTATTCACAACTCCAGTGTTTCAAATATGACCATTTACTCCTATTTAAACAAAAAGCAAGCAAAATCAAGATGCAAAACATCTCGATCACCTCCAAACAACTTTTTCAGAGTGGTACCTTGTACAAAAGTGGGAAACTCACAGCCTGTAGAAATGAATGATTGTCACTGTGAGAGGCCAGTCTGTGCCTTCCACCACTGATTTGTGTAAGAATAAAACCCATTTTTGTTCCACAGTGTATGAGCTGAGTTTTTACTGGCCAGTGATGTTTAATATCCAACCCTACGTGGTACTTTATGGTTTGAGGCTTACTGCTATGATTCAAAAGCAGTCGTATATCTGTGGCCACAGAAGGTCTTCCTGGGCATGGAAGAGTTTCCTTCCACCTCCTGACCTTTCCACCTTCTTCACCTGGGATACCTTTCTCCAATCCAACTTCCCTAGAGTACTGGATGAACACGTTGCCCCCACTTACCCATCTGGGTGTCAAACTCTTCCTTCCCACTCCTACTACTTTCTTCTCCCTCTCCTTTTCCCACCAGTCCCAGTTCACCTTCCTATGCAAATTGGGTTGCAAGCAGATGAAAGAGGACTGGAACGGCAGCCCTTCTTCCCGAGGAAAGGGAGAAGAGATGAAGTAAAGGATAGGACTGGATGGGAGAGCCAAAGGCAGTCACGGAAAGCCATGGAAAGTAGGGGAGCGCACCCACATGTCCCATGCTTCCTTGAGCTTTTCTTAGCAGAAACTGCAGGATAGAAGGGCCGTGCAGCAGAAAGCAAGGACCACACTGACCCCCATCTCCTCCAGCTTGGTGGCAGGCACGACCCCAGCTGCGTGCAGGCTTCTGCCTCCATCACCTGTGCACTGGGGCATCTCCGCATGCACGATGCCAAACGTAGGGTCACTCCCAGGATCCTCCCAGCAGGAAGCGGTGCCGGAGCCAGAGGCAGAGCCGGCGCGCAGCTCGGCTCCCTCGCAGCCACGCAGCCCCTGCGCGCTGCAGGAGCCTCTGACTACACAACGACAGGAAACTCTAAGGTTGCAAATAGTAGAACTTGTCGAGAAAGGTTATTTTTGTCGTATTTACAGGAAGGGCATCCTTGACTGGGTGATAACCACTGTAAAAATGCAGGTAATTCTTAAGACTGCTTTAAATCTATCCTGAAAAATAAGCTTGTCTCAATCTATTTCTTTCCTGCATACCAGGAAGAAAGTGAAATTCCCTCTCCACTTCCCCTATCTCTTCCTTCTCCCCAGCAAAAAACTTTGCAGGTTTAATTTAACAGGCAACGCAGCTACCCAAAAGCTGCCAAGGATTCAGAGTTCAGCTTCAAAGGGAGTAGCAGTGATCGTGGAAAGGATACTAAGAGCTAAGGAACTGAGTAACCGCTATTCCATCTTCTCAAAATTTCCTTCCCTGAAACCAGAATGGTCATTCAAGACACTTTATCTTAAACTGTCAAATCATGGTAAGTCCTACAACATTTATTCTGACAAAGGGGAAAGGGATTCTGAAGTGAAAAGATACTGTACTTAGAATAGAGCCAAAATGAATGTTAACAAAAAAAAAGTTTAAAAGAATAGAAAAGGAGGCAAAAAGAGCAGAGTAAGAAGCTATGGAGAGAAGATTAAGGCACAAAAGAATCGGAGGGAGGGAGTGAATGGGATGAGAAAAGGGTAAGGCTGATGTCCTCCAAAGAAACAAAAGATCCCGAAGAAAAGAAAATTGGGTTAACAGATATTTTATGAAAGACTAAACTAGGAAAAAAAAAAAAGAAGAAGAAGATAAAGAAAAGGCCACTATTTTCACATTTTTGGATATATTCTCTTTATTTTCAATGTACCTATTAAATTATATATGTCTCAAGGCAACTGTGTTTTGCCAGGTGAGCACTCATTTACTACAGTGGTTCAATAAACAGAAGCTATTCCAGCTCATCTACTATCCAGTCAAAATCCAACAGTCCAAAATGCATCTTCTGGTGTGATTTTCCTTAGAATCACGGTGTTTCCTGAAGACAACCACTAGTATCTTTTCATTGCACTGAGATGAGATGTACATGTTGATGTGCAAATTCCATGTTCAAAACCATACCAGGAGGCAGCATTTATTGAAGTTTTATTCTCATTTCCGTATTCAAGCAGAAAATAAAAATTGTCTGGGCAAAGTGTAATTCTGGCTAGTATTTTATTGCTATTAAAAAATAAATCTACTTTGAGATTTCCAATAAGGGATGTTTTATAAATCCTCAGAGGAAAGCAGAGAGATAAACAAATAAGACTTTGCCTTCTACTCTATAGGAAGCAAAAAGGGGTTCTGTTGAATAAATTACACAAACCAAGAACTTTTGCAATAAAAGAGATGCATCCTGGAAGAAAAAGGAATTCAGTGTGACTGACCTTCAAGTTCGCTCTGCTCTCTCATTAACTGTCCACTGAGGTGATCCCTGGCCAAATACAGGCAATTCAGAGCCTGTCATAGAATTACAAGATGAATTAGGGACTGCTGCCACAAATTTACTGCTACCAAGGCCTTTGCTGATTAAATTTTCCCAGACTTGAAAGCAATTTCACTGGAAACACTCCTAATATGGTCTCAGATCAGCATCAGGACAAATGAGGGAGGGGGTTAACACTTTTCCCTTCATATTAGCACATGATTGTTTTTCCTCCTGTGTGATTGATAAGCAAATAAATACAACTTAGGTCAGTGTGTCATAAAAGAAAACTCCTACATCTAACATGGATAGTTTGCAGCCTAAAAAAAAAAAAAAAACCTCTGAAAAAATCTTGCAAAAATTTCATTTTCCTTAAGGAAAAGTGACCCTGGTGTTTTTACTTCAGAAGTGCAGCACTTATTAAACAACTTGAGTTATCCTGCCAGAGAATTGGTGCAATGGATGGCCAAACTCCCGCCGCGGAGGCTGCAGGGATGCGCACACTCCTGGTGAGCAACTTCCCCTGCCGGAGCGGCGGCCCCGCGCTCCGCGGCAGCATTCCGGCATGGAGCTGTGTGCAGAGCCCGGCCCTTGGATTATAAACTCTCTGAAGCAGAAACCAGATCTTATCGGCCTGCAAAGCACCTGGCAGGGCACCTATCTCTGCCACTACATAAATTAATTATCATTAGCATCTGAATTTTGTCAGCTCCAGCACTCTCCCCCCCTTCGCCCCCTCCCTTTTTTTTTTCTTTTCCCAGAGGGAATATTTTAAGCATTGGATGATATTAAAACGTACAAGCGTATTTAACTGTTCTGGGATTTCATGTACAATTGCATTAAATAATTCGATCCAGAATGTGAATTCAAATGTGCAAGGCATTTGAAAAGTTTCTCAAGCCGGAGGTCTGGGTGGGGTAAGGGAATACTTAAAGGGTGAAAAATATACTGAATTCAAACCCTGAAACACTTTGACCTTTAAACGGAACCTTCCTCCCCTTCTCAGGTTTAAGATAAGTTCAGCAAACAAAATTTCACCCTGGGCTTGATACATAATCTGATAAACTACTGAAGAAATAAACAAACACTTTTTCCTCAAAAAAATCTCAGCATAATTTGAGGAGAAAGACAGACCCCATTACTTATAGTGTAATGGGGATAGTATACACATATAAATGTACATATGAGGTATAGGACTCTATCAATAGAGACTGTGATTAACAGGAAATACAAACTTTAAAAGAAAAAAAAAAAACAGTTGTGAAATACCAGCTTGAAGATAAGAGACTCTTAACAAGATGACTTTTGGTCATCTGAAGAAAAGAATAGTCGTCTTTCTTAATCATTTCAGACTGATTGCTTCAGCTTGGTAATCTCACATTTCAATAGCTTTTTACTGCTGATCCGAGAGAAACTGTGGGCCTAAATCATGGGCGACTCCAAGTGATGATCAATTTATTCAGCACATTTAGCTAATGAGTTTTAAAAGTTCTCCATATTTTTCTTGCATGACCAAAATGCCAGCAGTTTTTATTCCCAGTAGCAAAACAAGAGTGATCTAGTGGGAAGGCAAAATAGAAGTATAGGGGAATGCATGACAGGGAAAAAAAATCAGATTTCAACAGACTACTTCCAAAAAGTCCTAGTTAGACTATCTTATTTATCACAAAGCAGCTGCCATCAACGTATGTATTATTATTCAGTGCTATTCTTTCTTTTTTTTCCCTCTGCCTCTGCTTTCTCTTCTATCTTGTCTTTACTAGGAAACTATTTAGACAGGTCCTTCAGCAGACACAAAATTCTCCAGCATGCAGTGAAACCTACTACATTTGCCATAGATAAAAACTAAACTGAAATAAAGAAAAACAAGAAATAAAAAGGAAGAAGAGAACAGAAAAAGAGAGTATTCATTCACTCATTCATTTAAGTAAGACTGAAGTCCTAACTCAGTGATCACATGCCAGCAAAGACATTAATTTTAACTGTAGCCACAAAGACTTTGGTTAAATTAAGTATCATATAAAAGGATGTCCCATTAAAAGTAATGAATAAATAAATAAGTGGGTAAGTTTTCCATACTTGTCTGAGGCCCACTTGGGTATATACTCTTCACCTTCATCGAGTGTTTCATCTGCTACTTTAAAACACCACTATTTGAATGTTATTTTTATTTTATTATTCTGTAAACCACCATGAAGAGCTCCACAAGTCAGTTTCTGGTAGCACATTTTTCCTCAGATTCTTAGCTGGGCCCATGGAAAAAAACCTTGATGAAATTTTGTTCACATTTACCATCTTTGTGGGCAGCACGATGTCAGATTCAACAGTGCAAAAAATACTATTAATTCATAAGCTTCAAGTCAAAGAAAGCAGCAGTACTTTCAAGTCCTCAGAAGAAAGCAATGGGATAAAATCCACGACGAGATGAATTACGGAAATAAAAATGTATGATTAAAATACAATTACATTGCAATGGCATGTAAATCTACTTTGCAACTTTACCTCTTTTCACTGCCTGTGCCGTATGATAGAAAGCTTAAATATACCCCAGACAGAGGGGTTTCTCTTCACACAACATATGCCAAATTTGCATTTAATAACTGTGTACATTAAAAACAAAGAAAACCACAGAACTCAACAACAACAACAAAAGTAACCTAACTTGGAAATGTTACCAAAATACAACCAATACTGGATTACAGAAACACCTTCCTTTAGCTTTGCATCACCCTGGAGCAAAAAGGGATGTGTTATGGCAAAAAAATTCCCTTCTCGGGAAAATAATTGCTGATAGCAGCTACTTGGAGCTTTTTTTCCCAACTGAAAAAAAAAATAAAAATAAAAGAGGCAAACCTTAGACCTCACCTTCCATATAGGTCAGGGCATAAGCTGCAGTTTAGTGGCCAGTGGCTATTTCGGGAGTGAAGCAGGGCAGAGCGCTTTCACACTGTGCCCCACGCAAGCACTTGAGAGTCTTCCTCAAGCGAGAAAGTAGAGCAGAAGCTCAGCGCGTGCATCTCCTAAGCAGGATGTTTAGGAGCCTCCCCAATCCTTTTACCAGACAGGCAAATGCAACCTGCCTTGCATTTTTTTTTTCTCCCATTCTAAAAATACTAAACCTTCTACTGAACTAGTTGGAAGGGACTTAGGAAGGGGTGGAGTAAGAGAAATCAGTGCGGCGAGTCACCTTTCGGCCACCTCTGACATCAGCCCGCTGCCCTGATTCCTTCATTAATACCTCTGAGCTGAAAACAATGGCCCTGCCATTAAGCACCACACAGTTTCAGATAAGAAAGCCCTAAGCAGATAATAATCGGTGCATTTAGCTGGATTTCAAACATTCAGCTGCTTAATCATTTCTTCCTCGCTGCATGCTACCCAAACACCCCGGGAATGCCGCGGATGCCTTGGGCTAAGGAAGAAGGAGCCGGCGTGCGGGGAAGAGGAGGGAGAGAGCAAGGCGCAGGATGGGGATTGGGGCGGGAGCGAAGGGGATTTCACTGGCAATCCTCTCCCTGGGAAATGAAAACATTTCTTAATTGCCATTAGGGAAATAGGTTAAATACAGGCTTGGTAAGCTGCTAAGGACTGGCCACCAGATTAGAACGGATGGCTGCTGAAGTATACTCATTTCCATTATATGACAGCGTGGGGAATTTTTATTTTCTTAATAGTCTTCAAAGACACCCAGTCACTCCTGCCAGGCGCTGGGTGTGAGACTGCTGGTTAGATTTTAACTAGTCACCTTCCAGCTGATGAAATGAGGGCAAATTCGCTGGCCCTGCAGTGACTGCTTTACCTCTTATGCAAGGAAGTAGAAACTGCAGGACCTGCTGACAAGGGTGTGTGGAGAGGAGGGTATCGTAATATCTGCCTGCCTTTGCTAATGCAGAATAACCATGAGTAATCAGGGAATGAGAGAAACTCGAGACGTGATGCAGCACACCCGCCACGCTGAGAAAGGAGGGGAGAAAGAAAAAGAAGAAAACACCTACAAGTGGCTGAATCCCGAGCGGATACCAGGCTGCAAGGTACTCAGCCACCATCCCGCTAGGTGCAAGCAGCTCCTCGCCCAACAGAACTCGGGTCCTGGGTGCTTTGTGAAACCTGGATGCAGCCAAGTTTTTGGAAGGTCTTTGTGGCCCTCTCCTTTGCGCAGGTTCACGCAGGGCAACTGCTGGCCGGCTACTTCTCCCTTTACCTCTGCAGATGCAGATTCTTTGCAAGCCATCACCACTATTCTCATTAAAAACAGGACAGTAAAAACTTTCCATTAAGTGCCATGTGAGCAAGCGGGAGCTCAGTTGCCCTCCAAACGGGCTCAGTCACACACAAAACTGAAGTGCAGCTACTGGCAGTACACATTGCAAAAGCTAAGGCACCATCCTGTAATCCTTCTCAGGCAAAACTCCCTGGGGCACCAGTGGGAGTTTTCTCTGAGTAAGGGCTGAGTTTTTAAGGACGGCCTTTGTTCGGGAGCTCCCTGAAGCCAAGATCACAAAAAGTCAAAGGATCACGGATGGGCAGGTGAAGGCGACAGGGGGTCAATGGAAGAACAAGTTTCTGGGAGCGATGATGCTTCCCCCTCTGCAATCTTCCCGGAGCTGTAAAGGCAGCAGCATTTGTACAGCTGTGTGTGGAAGGGATCAAGGAACCGCTCTGGCTGTAAACTACCCCGGCTGAGTGATTTTTCCACAAGCTTTAACCTATGCTCATAAACAACTCCGAGGCAGGAATGCTGTCACCATTATGGTAAGAGTGGGGAACCAAGACAGGCAGGCTACCATCACGCTGATGAGTTAAGCACAGCTCTAGGTGCTCCCTGGCACCTAGACAGGGCACAGAGAAAGGCCTGTGCCCACACTATTATCATCTTTTAGCCTCCAAAACAGGCTTTAGCCTCCCTGGCTTGTGCTTAGCGCCTGGACGTGCCCGGGAATTGTTTGAAAGCACTGGCTGGGCTGGGCCAAAAGTGCTGGCAACCACGCTGACAAGTTGGCAGCACAGATTTCCAGGGCCTAGGGCTTCTTTGCACTGCTTATTGCTCAGTGCAGTAGCACTGCTAACCCAGTGCAGCTATTTTTTAATGATACCTGGTCACCTTAGGGAACAGAGAGGCAGCCTAGGAACTAAATCTCCGTAGCTTTTGGGTCTCTCCAGAGGATACCCATCTGCACCATCAGATGTCTTAAAGCTTGGTGCTAAGTACTAGTTTCATTTTACTAAATGGAAGTTTCTATATTGCAGATGTCTGAAACAGATTGATAAAATGTGCTAGAAATGTCAGCTTTTTCTCTGCATTGACGGTAAAACAAGCTCCGAGAGAGCTGACTCAAACGCGGACAGTTGAAGGAAGGTGAAAAATACGCCATCCCAGCTACCTGTCCAGGCTCATCCTGGAGATGAAGCACAAAATTCGGCTGGGATGTGCCTCCCTGCAAGTCAGCACACTCACCACGAGACCGTCGTCCTCATAGAGCACACTGGCCTGCGCCTAACTGCAGACCCAGGGTCACGGTGAGACAGCAAGCAGGTTAGTAACAAGTGCTACAGTTTGCTCACAGTTTTGCCGTTCTGCCACCCCAGATACAGACCGGTGGCTGAATGCAGCCACGCTGGCTGTGTTTGAGAAGCACTCGTTCAGGTCCATGCAAATTGGTGGTTACATAAGCAAGTTGGGCAAGCTCAGGATGCACCTTTTACATGAATTTCTCTAAGAACATAATAATAAGTATTGTATCAATTTGTGCTGTCTTTTTGTTTTTTCTGTAGAGAGTGTGTATGGGCTAGAAAAGTAACAGAGTTGTCTACAGTTATCTCAGCTTATTTGACAAGTTGTCTTTTGCTTGCCTTGTTTTTCTTTTCTTTTCTTCTTTCTTTTCTTTTCTTTTCTTTTCTTTTCTTTTCTTTTCTTTTCTTTTCTTTTCTTTTCTTTTCTTTTCTTTTCTTTTCTTTTCTTTTCTTTTCTNTTTTCTTTTCTTTTCTTTTCTTTTCTTTTCTTTTCTTTTCTTTTCTTTTCTTTTCTTTTCTTTTCTTTTCTTTTCTTTTCTTTTTTTTTTTTCCCAGCACAGTCACAGCTCAAAACCAGGTATCCTTTAAACTGTTTATAAGCCTTCTCAAACTCATTGCCAGTTTACAATCCAATGCTTTTTAGCAAGTAACATATCACAGAATCACAGAATCACAGGATGGTTGAGGTTGGAAGGGACCTCTAGAGATCATCTAATCCAGCCCCCCTGCTCCAGCAGGGACACCCAGAGCACGGGGCACAGGGCGGCATCCAGGCAGGTTTGGAAGATCTCCAGAGCAGGAGACTCCACAGCCTCCCTGGGCAGCCAGTTCCATATATATGAAAAAAATATATTTATTCATATTTAAGAACATGCAAGTATTTCTGAAAAGTACTATCTCCTAAGCCACCAAAATCCTGTTCCCAAGTAAGAATGAAGTCGTTGTCAGTAACATATCTGCCATTAAGGAAAGAAAAGCACTGTTTTGAAGCACTAGTATAGTGGCAAATCAGTGCACATATTGTGAAACCTAAGCAGCACACAAGGAAATGGTTCTTTCTGCACGCTGCGACAAGTCCTATTACGACAAACTTTCCCTCTGGTTCAAGACACTCAAATTCTCATTCCTATCTCATAAACCTTCTAATTCCTGTTATAGAACAAATTACTTCTCTTTGTTTATTACATAAGCATTTATATGATATTTAAATATATTTAAATATTCTTTCCCCTAGTATAATGGTACCACTATCTATCTTTTGATATCATGACATTAAAAACATCAGTGGAAGAAGCATCTTTATGGCAAATGAGGGGACTATTGCTGAAAAGAGAATTCCTAAATTCTATATACTAAAGACAAATGATTCCAAAGTGTTTTTTTTTTTTTCCCCAGAGTTATTCTTTACATTTTTTGGGGTACATCTCCGTTACAATATTATATTCTACAAGATAGAAAATGAACCTCATCAGCCACTCCAGAGTCCCCCACATTATGAATTACATCTTAAACCACACTTGGCAAACCAAGAACGCTTTGAGGAATTCCGGACAACAAGTAGTAGGACAGAAGTCTCCTGGTAATTCTGAAAATATGCCGTGCTGGCAAGTAAGTTACTTGTGAATTAACTATTAAGGACAGGCCATTTTTCATAAAGGTGCTACTTGCATCCAGTAGTTTTACAGCAAAGCACCATGAGGAACCAACACACAATGTTCTAGTATGGATGAAAAGATCACCTCAACAGCAGCTACAGAGCTGCAGCAGCTCTGCTGAAGCACCCTATAGACACACTAGATGTTGTTAGAGAGTAAATTCAAAGATTATATTTATTTTAAATAAATGAGAACGAAGCCAATAACCCGATACAAGTGTGGGGGATTTTGCATTAGATAGTGCTTTTAAATCAAGATTAGGTGGTGTCCTAAAAACAAGCTCAGGCATGTTCAGAGAACTTGTGGTTTGTACATGAATTACTGAGTGAATTTCTGTAACTGATGTTTTCCAGAAGATAAATTTACCTGATCATAATAAATTTAGCCTTTAAGTTCTATAAACCTGGGAATAAAGCTTATGATGTGACAAAATTGCTCCTCCACTTATTCACGTGGAAAGACAAATTAATTTTAAAGACAATTAACCAAGCTTTTTGCTATCCAAGTGTATTTTTTTTTTGCTGTCACCCTCCTACCCCTTTTTTATTCAGAACACAAATACACAAGCCTATTTTAAGACGAGAACAAATTAATGTGAGTCTTACTTTGTGCATGAAAGGAAAAGAAGTCTGAGTTCCTATAAACCTTTCAAACTTTCATTCCACCTCCCTTCCCAATTTGCACGGAGGAGTCTATTTTACAACTTTATCCATGTAATAGTCCTGCAGACCGCTCCTTCATGCCAAATTTTCTCTTTGAAGTTTGCTCCCCCACTAGCGTTTCGGTGTAGGTATCCAGGCTGATCACACAAGCACAGCAGAACTCCAGAACTGTCCACGTTCCATCGAATACAGTTGTTTCATGTTGCCTGTGATTTACAGTCTTAATTAATGCTCAAAAGAAGAAGAGCGCATCTTTGGAGGGGCGTCCCCCCCTCCGCACACACATACCCCTCCTTCATTTTTTGTTCCTTTCCTTTTTTTTTCTTTTTTTTTGGTACAAAACAGCACTCTCAGGGTTTTGTTGGACATTGTGCAGGATGGCTTTGCCAAGCAGAATGGAACACACTTAATACTTTTCCTTTATAACCTTTGCAATAAATCAGTTACCACTCCACTTGCAGGAGAACGGCCATTAGTGTCCTGTCCCCTCCCCCAGCACTTCCCGAATTTTAAACAAAGTAGGAATAAACTGAAGCAGAGCAGAGCCAGCGAGCCCAGTAAATCAGTTTAATGAGAACTGAATCAATCGTATGAAGTCCCCTACTGAACAAATAAGGTGCACAGAAGAGGTTGGGTGTTCAATGGAGGTCTTGGGATGGGCAACCGGGAAAGCAGCGCCTGCATTATTTGATCTGCAGCAGTGACGCAGGTCTGTTGTGAACACTGTGTTCTGGAAGATCACATTTGCTGCTGCTTTCTGCTGCAATTCGTTGTTTAGATTTGGCTGTTTCCTCTCCTGTTTGTGGTTTTGTTCCTCCATGTTTTCCCACAGAAGTGGAGTTTTCTGTTTATCCATTTTCACTACTTATCTCCTCCGTGATTCACTTCGATTTTCATTTACCCTTCTCCTCCTATTTCCCCATTCTCCTATTTCTGTATTCACAGTAAGTGCACACATCTACACACATCTACATACTATCATCCATTAAAAAAGCATGCTAGCAAATGATCATGCATTTGGAGGAATGCAAAATGCTAAAGGAACTAAATAAATATGACTCCATTTGTGGGCATCCATCATTAAAAAGACTTTTTGATAACAGTATTTCTCATTAACCAGGAATAAATTCATAAGAAGCTGGGAAATCATATGATGAGGTTCTTCAACATCATGGGATGGGATGGAATTGGAAGAGCAATGACAAGAGAAAATGTAAAAGAAACCAAGGCAAACTAAGACATGCCTGAGCAGTAGACACATATGAGGATATATATGAAATACTTAAGTAGCATAGGGCTATAGTTTTAACCCTAACAGCATGTATAGCATCTTGGAAAGGACAACTCACTAGAGCTGCTGTAAGATACAGGCTGAGTTCACTTTCACACCTTCTTACCCCCTGCTTTCTCCATACACTGCAGAGCAAAGCGCGGTCCTGCACCCGCCTGCATGGTGCAGGAGGTGCAAACATTGGCTGCTGCTTGCACAGTGGAGAACTGCTCTATAGCTACAGGTGGCAGGTGGCTCCTTAACCATTTGTGAGCATGGTATTAGTGAAAATAAGAGAAGACCTATCATATGAGGTAGGGAATAGAATAGATTAACTTGGATTCATTTGGATACTCTGTTTATCATTAGCCTGTACTATGCTAGCCTGGTGCTGTGAGCTCTTAAAGAGTTCTACTCTGAGTCATATGACACAGGATTTTCTTAAAGCCTCATATTCAAAAATCGTGGGTTTTTTTTTTCCTTTTTCCTTTTTTTTTTTTTTGAGAATCTCAGCCTTCATTAGGGAAATAAATTGTCTACCCCTCCTGGTAACAAACAAAAGCTTGAAACCAAAATCTAATACCACCAAACTCAGAAGGAAAAAAAAAAAGTCTTACCTTCATACCCTGTGACTCTTAAGCCAGCTTCATGATCATCAACATAACTTACAGCTTTTGGAAGCTAGAGTTTGATTATATTACAAGTGACAACCTAAAGAAAGACTCTATATTCTCTGCATTGATCTTAAAGCTCTCTGTTGGTTTCTTTTCTTTATGACCAGAATTTTCTCTTATCTCACAATCAATTCCTCTGTCCAGCTTCTGGACAGTGGACTGACACTTTGTGCTTTCTTGCATGTAACAGCCACACTTTTCCAGGGAAGCCTGCAGTTCTGACACAGCAAGTGCACTGGGTTCACTTTCTTGGTAAAAAACAAGCAAAATGGAAGCAAGGCAGATGATAATAACTGTGCTCTCACAAGCAGTTTAAAGCTTCTCCTGCTCACAACACATTGAGGAATATGCTAACACATTAATTATGACAAACTTTCATTTGCTCTCTTTGCCATACTCTGTCTCTTCCTGAGTCATGGGTACTTAAACTACCTGTATGGAGACAATGAAACAAAATGGGCAATTCAAGAAAGTAAAAAAGAAAATTAAAAGTATTAAAGGTCCTTGGCACAGCTAATCTACTCTTTTCATTCTAAGTGGTTACAAGTATCTCCAATCTTTCTTCAAAAAATAAAAAGAAAATAGGAAGTACTGCATTCAAAGTAAAATAATAAGACAGTCTATAAATTATACTATCAAAGAGTTTGGAAAGGGGAAGGAGGACATATAATTCCCAGGCAATTAGAGGTTGTTCTCTTTCTTTCTCTCTTCACCTCGACTTTACAGGCATCTGTACAACAGGAATCTAAAAACCAAGTTATTGTAACACACCATCATTATGGTTGTAGGCATCAATGGACCAGATCCAAAGCCCTCTGAAATGAAAGTCTCCCTGTTGACTTCATGGCTTTGGATCAAGACCAATGTTTGTGCATTTTTTTTTTCAAGGAGCAATTTTTCCAAATAAGCTGGAGTTTATTTGGAATTATTCCAGGGGCTACGTGACACTTCCAAGAGTTTATACTAATCCAAGTGGCTTTTTAGGAGCCAGTTCTGTTTCTTTAACATGGAAAAAATGGGGGAGGGGAGAGGAAAAGAAGAGCACTTTTAAAGTCTGTCTAGAATTTTCTAGATCCTTTCTTAAAAATGTGCTCCTCAGTTCTTGGGGAGGAGGCAGCTGCAGGCTAGCAGCCCACGATTCAACCACTTCTTCCAGCCCAAGCTGTCACCTTCATAAGAAGGTGTCACCTTCATGAAGAGGCTGGCACCTTCACAGCCTCCCAGCTGTGCTGAGGCACTGTAGGCCTTGCAGTAGCGTGACCAACTGGAGCCACCAGCACAGGCCCCTGAGCACCTCCATCTTGGCTTTGGGGCCCATCCACTTCTTCTGTTGGCTTCTAGCATCTGAATTTTCAGAAGAAACGAGTGCCTAGACCCCGTATTAGGTACTGCAAACGGTGGCATAAGCTGGAGCCGGTTACCTGACACCTTTGGCCACTACCACACAGAGGAGGAGGGCTGGAAGGAAGGCGATGCAACATCACCTCTATCTTTCACTTTCTCTGAGTGTCAGGACATCAGGGGGTCCTAGCGTGGGATATGCCGTCTTTTAGCATGGAATACCTCAGATAGGGGCATTTTGGCCAGCTGCCTTCCTGTTTCTAAGAGTAAGGATCGTCGAATGTCTGACCACCTTCAGAAGAAATGTGAAGGACTCCTGCCATTACATTTGCCTCCCCACAACAATATCAAAACAATCTGGCAACGCTGCGCTAAGGCATGAGCAAGCAAAAATGAAACACACTTTTTCACATTGATGCGGTATAATTAGAGGCAAAACTGAAGAACAGAAGTCCCACTCACTGAACTCAGAACACAGGTTTTTTAGTACTTAGAAACCCTTGTGCTATGTCTATAATAAATACCCAGCTACAAAAATACTTTTAACATTAAAATTATGTTAAAAAAAATCTTGGTAGACTTCTAGGATCTATTCTGCCTATGTTCTCTCCCGGAGCTCTTATAGATATATAACTGGCACAGCTTGAGCTGTTCAGGACAAATGTTAAGCAGCTTGAAACTTTACAGTTTTAAAGCAGTATGTTTCATAAATCCTCTCATTTGTTACAGCAATGTCACAGTAGCGAAGACGAGTCCCCATCTGTACTTACTAAATTGTTAACCACTGCACTGTTTTCTTTTCTTTAGTGAACACAGGAATGTACTGAGACCCTTCAGTCCTTGGGAGAGAATTGAGGTGGTCTTTGGGGCCTTTGAGGTATTTAGATATTAACCTCAGCTGAAATCAAACAGTTTTGCTGGTTTAGCAGGAACTATATTTTGACTGTTTAACAGCTTTTTATAGAATTCACTGAACAAGCATTCTGCCAAAGAAGTCAGGCCAGGGGAAAAAAAAAAAAAAAGAGCTAGATCTACCAAGTTTATATTAACTGATCTGAGCTGAAGATACTAAGTCCATAAAAATATAAAAATGGTTAACGTCAACATGAGCTAACTGTACAGACCTGCTCTTATTCACTTGGTGATTTTGACTGTGTCCTGCAAGCCCTACACTGTGAAAACTCAAAAGCACTTTTTTAAATGAAAGAAAATCAGAGTATCTAGTGTCAGCGAGCCTTGTAAAGCCCATACATGTTTACACTTGGCATCAGATTACACACATTTGACTTCTTGATTTAGTGTGTGCACTTGTGTTTTCCCTTCTTTTGTCAGAAATAAAATACAGCTATTCTTAAGCTAAGACTTTGTTTTCAAAAAGACCTAATTTGTACTGTATGTTAGGAGAGTTCACTTTTCGCCCCACCCAGAGAGAAGCCTGATCCAAACACAGAGAAAAAAAAATCCAACATTCAAAACTAAGAAGAGGTTAATCTGGGTAAAGGCAATGTCTATTTGCAAGACACGAAAGAGAGAGACAGAGACAGACAGAAAGGGGGAAAAAAAACAGTGGAGCCCTTGGACCTTTTTTTTTTTTTTTTCTGCATCTCAAAAGCAATTCTGCTGAAATCTTATTCGGAACATCAAATGAGTAAAAAAGAGAAACAGAGTTCTTAAATTATTTTGTACTTTCCATGCACAGAGGAACAGTCAGAACTGTATGGGGTTTTACGTCTTCTTGGTAGCCAGCTTATAAACAGCAGAGCTACCAGTCTCTTTCCTTAGGAAAAAACAGTGCTCTGTGGATTAGAGCAGCATCACTAAATGCTGGAGCTTAAGGGGCACTCTGCCTAAACAGCCCTGTGCTGTCTGATGATCTATCTATTAAATAACACTGATAAGTAGTAAGTATTGATAAGTAATAAAGGCAATAAATTGATAAGTAATAAAAATAATCAAAAAGAAACAGAGGATGAGAGTCTTGGAGATGAGAGGAATTTAGGGAATAGGCCTATACAATTGCAAAGATTGTACGAGTTGGCTTTTCTTTCTCTCCAGTTTCTGCTACTCTCTGACAAGAACACTATCATAAAATTTGCTGAAAGAGAAGTTTCGGTTTTTGTACAATGTGTGTTAATAGGCCATCAAGCAGAACACTGGTACATAAGTGTTTGTAGAATCAAACTCATAAAGATAGCAGCAGCCACAACAAAGTGAGTAACTAGGTGAGACTTGAATTTTTCAGCATGTTTTTATGGATATTTATATACAGGAAAAGGAAACTAGCCCAAATGTAGAAATCAGGTCAAATATGAACAATTGTACAATTTCTAATTTAATTCTGCCATTACCCTATCGTTGATCATTTTGTAACTGAAAAGCAAGTTAAATCAAATGTCATGTCTCTCTGTTAATCATTTGAAGGAAAACCAACATCCAAATATTTTTTTTTTTTTTCCAAATAAAACAAAACATATTTGTCTCAGAACATGGCTTGGTACTCTCTGCATACAGCCAAACAAAAGTCAGCCTACAAGGAACCATTATGAGCAAGCAAGGAAACAAATGAAAAATTCAGTTATGAATGCTACCATCTCTATCAATTGCCTGTTTGTCAAACACGTAGACTTAGCTTTGCTGCCACGGCAAAACTGGAGCAATACTTATACAACTTTTAGCTTTACTTTTATTCACTCTTTAATCTAAAAATAAAGTATTAAAGCAGATAAAACAGTAAAACATAATACTTCATAGAATAATACCTTAGAAATAATAATACCATAGAAAATAAATAATACCATAGAAATAATACCATAGAAATAATACCTAGAAATAAACCCCAATTGTTTTTTCTTGTGATAGCCTCGTAGCATTTTTCATGTATGTTCTGTGATATAGTTATAGACAGAAACAGCACTTTCTATGCATAACAGTTTTCATACATCTACCATAATTCAATATCAAACTAACAGCAACAGAGCAATGTGAATGTTCTTACTTTGACACTTAACACTGGAGGCTTCCCTGTTCAGAGCTACCAAAAGTGCACAAATCAAACAGTGGCCCATGTAAAACTTCCCCACATATGCTGGAAGCATTAAGCTCTAACTGCCTTTGAGAAAAGGCTGTCAGATTAAAATTTTGAATTAATTCATGATCTTGGCTTGAAATCTCACAACTGAAATAGAAATTCGGGATTTCTATACGAACTCAAGTTAAAACTGTATTTTTCTTGATTGAAATCTTACCATTTGTTTAGAGTCAGAACCCATAACCAAATCTGTAAGGCAGGATGCAGATACAACTTGAATTCAGGATTTGTGGAAATACACAGAAAATTTTGGAATTTTGCTTTCAGCTGGGAACTGAGGCCCTCCTGGGAACTGGGATGAGGCAGTGATTTGAGAACTCTAGCTTCAATTTGCATAGTTATAATTTAGGCTCAGAGAATAACACAATAAATAGCTGCCTTATGGTGTCTCAGGAATTCTCTTTGTGTCGGTAGAAATGTCTGGGAGGGGAGTCACCTCTGTACTGGGGGAAGCTCCAGCTTTGCTATTCATCATTCTTTCCTGACCTAAGAGATCTTAAACCTTGGCATTATATAGCATGTAAACAATTTATAGAAGCAGAGACACCACATTTTAAATTATATATATTAGGGTTCTCCTCAGGGAGTTTAGAAGATCTTTTTCCCATTCATTCTATTTCAGAAAAATAAACTGTGATGCACTAATGAGATCCAAACTAGGGAGACCACTACAGCAGTCCTGTTTACATGAGGAGTGTGTTTCTCTTTTGATTAGCAGAAGAGAAAATGGTATTTATTGTATATAGATTTATTCTTGTTTTGCCGATGAGTGATCACTTCAGCAACTGGGCTCTGTGCTTCAATTTGCAGAGGCTGCTTGTCTGTTTTCCTAACCACATTAATTATATTTTTAAGCTACATTTTTGGGAAACTGAAAACATTACAACCTAAAATGCTAAAGGCCTTTTAGGCCTTTAGGCCTAAACCTAAAATTCTGATTTTGGACTGACAGGGTACTCACAGACCCAGCACTAAATCCAAAACTGTTTTTTTTTTTTTTTTTTTTTTATTAAAAGTTTTCAAAGATAGGTATAGTACCAAGGGTTTCCTGCAAATGTGGGCCCAACTGCATAATTCCAAAACAGAGCTCCTATGGCAAATGTTTCCTGATGGTTTTCGTTTGGCAGATGGGGTGTAACCCCTAAATGACAGTAATGTAGCATGTAACTGGGGCGGTGCCCCGTTTAGGTGAAGAACTTGCACAACTTTTGCAAGTAAGTGCCTTGGGACGAGGAAGCCGGTCCCAGCTCACTGTCAGCTCGCAGCTCCAGCTCTTAGGAAACTGTAAAACTGCTTGAGTTGAGGATCAGGGAAGATTTTTCTTTAAGGTGTGTCTTTTTCAAGTATCTTAATTTTCCATTATCTGTTGACAGCTTTTTAAATAGGAAAGATATTTCCAGGATTCCTTTTATTGTCAGGGTATGAAGTGAAACTGCACATACATGGCACCCTCCCCAAAAGGCTCAAAAACGAGGCAGGTGCTGTAAAAAATATTCTGTGTTTAAATACTACAAGATCCTGCAGGAGAGAATATTTTTAAAAGCATACTCTGTGCCTTAATATTCTTCACCTATGATTTTAGCTAAGAGCTAATAAGCTTTTAAATTTTTACAGTAATTCTGTGCTGGACAGGATGGAAAAGGAATGGTACTGATCTGAGATCCGAAAGTGCAGCCACAAAGCTTTGCACAGCTGACACTGCGTTTGTGGTCCAGATATTAAATTACAATTTGATTAACCTACTTAGCAAAGTTCAGGTGATAAATGTGACTCTGATGAAATTATTTTACTGGAAACAAAAACTCCTCAGACTACTTAAAAATGTTAAACACTACTAGAGCAATTTAATGAGTATTTAATTTCACTGCAACACTGGACACTTCAGTCCTAGTACCCTCCTCCAACACAGCCACTAAGCACTGCTCATGAGACCAGTTCATTTTGTTCTAACATTTGACTATTTTTGATTAGCTCGTTGCTGTGAGACTGGCATCTTCCAGCCAGTTTCCCACTGATGTACAATGCTGGCCTATGCCTAGGTGGGGTTTTTTTTTTTTTCTTCTTTGCCCTCCCCCCCTTTTTTTTTTTTTAAAGAGGCCTGTCTAACACTTTCCATGTGGCTGATTTATTTTGAATTATTCCATTGACTGCTTTACTAGGCACAACCCTCCTTTGCCCCACCAAGCTCTGGTACAGTCAGAGAAAAGGAACAGAGTGAAAAGCTGTAGAGCACTTAGTAAAAATCATTCTGGGAAAACTTTGTGACAACTGAAAATGACTATTAAAAATAATAATAAAAAGGAAAACTTTTAGATATAATTAGCAATTGCACAGAATATCTCCGTCATGGCAGCCTGATGACAATGAAAAACAGGAAATCTCACTTATTTGACTAAGTGAGAAATGCTGGAGAGCTTTAGAAGTCTAACTATAATTTCCAGTATTTTGCATTGCTCAAACGCTTTATGGAGCCAGAAATAGATAGGCAAGGCGGCCCGTCTAAACATGAAGTAGTATTACAGGAAACATGCCGTTTTTTGATTTTTGGGAGGCGCTGGCCGCATTTGTTTATGTAATCACTCATTCTGTTTACAGGGACATTAACTGCATGACTATCATTTTTCCTCTTTTTTATAAATTTTTATAAACTTCTCATTCATTCTGAAAGCAAGTTACTGGACCCTGCTTTCTGCCTAGTTTGAGCCCTGCTAGTTTAAGCCTAGCGCCATAACAGAGTCATGCGGGTGTTTCCTATGGATATGAATAATGGACAGGGATGAAGCCAAAGTAAAGCAATGCAAATCACACCAAATCCTGGTGTACCCACGGCGAAGGAAGGCACAAGCACAACATGGTGGCCCCTCTAGGACACAAGGGCCTGCTCAGCCATCTTGTAACCGCCCCTGTGGTGGCTGGAGAGGACGAAGGTGGCCAGTGGGTCTGAAATAACAGCGGGGGACACCAAGGCGGGGGAGAAACTATAGAGCCAAAGCCAGAAACAAGGGAAAACGCATGCTAAAACTTGAAGGAAACCCGAGTGAAGGGAACAGGTGTGGAAAAGCAGATAAATGGTGAGGGAGGCAGCGATGGGCCATAATTCTTATTTTCATGAATAAAAGAGGGAGGCGATGAGAAGGAAGGCGCAAGCCCACCCATTGGGCAGGAGAGAGGCACAGGAAAGGTGAGAAGGAAGGTCAAGATGACAAAAGCCTTAAAGGAAGGTGGGAAAGGGATGTAGCATCTCAAGAGAAAATAGAAAAGCAGGGAAACCTTCCTTTTTGAAGTGGAAGTCTCTCCTTGCCTTGCTTTCTCTTGGCAAAAAAAAAAAAAAAAAAAAGTGACTAAAAGCAAGATAAGGCAATAATTAAGGGGCAAATTGGATAGCAGTGTTATTCATCAGAGCACATCCACAGGAGTAGTTGGATTCAAGAATCCTCAGTCCAAAAAGGACATTTTATTGTGAAGGAAAATGCCTCTATCTGTCCTGCAGAAATCCTAAAATATTACTCCAAGGCCACAACTTTGTCCAAAACCTAATAAATAAAACTTCTGTCTGAAGCTTTTCCCACCATCCTAAGGCAGCTGGTATTTAATCTAAACAACCTCCTACTGAGGGCTGAGCGCTGAGGGCTGAGCGTGGTCCCTGGTTTTTCTGTGCGCTCTCCTCATATCCCCAACTAAATAGAGCTTTCCTAAATACTCTGCTTAAATTTGCTCAAATTCCAACTTGCTCAGTGGATGAGCGACATTGTGAGCTGAACCAGGCTGAAACAAATAGCCCACTGGAAAGTCTTGGTGTTCATGGCATTTGGAATTTTTATGTCACTCTTTAGCTATTGGATTGCTGTGAAGCCACTCTTGTTGGGTGCATTAACCATTTTTGTTTGGAAAAAAAATATAATACATTTTTGAATAGCTATTATATGTATTCAATATATGTATGGAAAGCCTATAGCTATGTCAAGGAAAAATGAGTTGGGAATACATCAATGTCAGGTCAACCACAGCACTTTGGATAGAGGCCATTTTCTGGTTGGAAGTCCTTATCCATCATTGTGGGAAACAGGAAAAGGAGATCATAATTTTATTTGTGTCTGCTCTTGTTCTGCCCATCTCACTCCAACTGCTGCTTCTACCATGGATATTTATCTCAATGGTGGTAGGCACTCCTCCTCACTGCCTATTCTATGCCCACTTTAAATTCCAGGGAGCCACTCCTAGTCATGGCAAATCCACTCTGAACAGTAACAGATTTATGGACTTACAGGAGTCTAAACATGAAAAAAATAGATTTGTTCAAATCCAAATATCACAGGAAACTGGACCCTAAAAATTCACATATGCCATTTCTATTTACATGGACATTTCTAAGCTCTCCCAAGACCTTACTGCCCTACTGACAAAATATTTTTTCCTTGAGGAACAAAAAGCAAGTGAGCGAGCCTGCTGGGAAGCAAAAAAGAGGGGCTCACCCAGCCCTCACTGGTTGTGAGGAGCACTCACTGCTGTGAGCAACTCGAGACAGCAGTTGCTTCCTCAGCCAGATACCTCATCCAAAATAACCCCTTCCCCACCTGCCAGATCCAATCAGTGACCCAAGAGGAGGGCTTTTATGGAGTCTGACTATTGTTGCCTCCTGCTTTAGATCTCGTGACCCAACGCTAACATCATTCCCTGCTACAACATTATTACACTGACTGACAGGGTCAATCCTTGCTAGATGTCACTAAATCAACATCCCTTCAGGGTCTCCTTCTAAAGAGAGAGTAAGTTCTCTCTGATGACCTTCAGAGTTCAAAAGTGGCTTAAGCAGAATCGCTGCCCCATCCATCACTCGGGAATGAGGGGACATTTGTGCAGGGTCAGAGTGGCACTGGACTGCCATGAACTTCCTGCACCCTGCTTCCCTGCATACCAAACTTAGCTGCTCGCAGTGATTCATTTCTGCAGAGAAAGGAATAGAAGGTGAAGTCAAGGCAGCTGCGGTGTGCGCGGCAGAGGTCAAACCCAGAAGGGAACCCAGAGCGCGCGCGCACGCATACACATGAGGAAAAGAGAGAGAGGGGGCAAGAGTGGTTTTTATTAGCTGCCTGCTATAAATATTACCTTTCAGGTCAAATATTTTGTTTTGAAAATAGCCAAATCCCAAGGACTGCTTCCACCCATCAATCTAAAAGGAGGAGAAAGAAACGTCAATGCTCTCTTCATCCAAAAGCTAGCTCAGAACAAACAAGGTCATGGCTGCGTCACAGCTAACAAAGATGAGCTACTTCCATCAGCTTTTCTTCTGTCCCTTACAGAGGTAAGTGAAAAAGTCAAATTACTGATGCATTTGAGGAGCAATTCCCAAAGCGAGTGCATAATGCACAGAGGAAGTTTCATCGTATAGCCTAATATGAAGTTTCATCTCAAATGCCAGTTCAGCAAATCCAGAGTTGACCAAACTGTTCTGCAGCACGAACATGTGCTATGGCTGTTGTTCTACCATATGAAGATATTAAAACATAACCAAAATCAAAAGATTACCAAGTTTGGTGGATTAATATGCTAGGAGGCATGAGCTGCATTTGATTGCTGACTAAAAAAGTACCTAATTTACTACCTGTTAAAAATGTATGTGTGTGTGTATATATATATATATATGTATACATGCATACACACACACACACACACACACACACACACACCCTCCATCCCTTCAGGTTATCTGCTTTCGTTCAAGGAATATTTGGGGGAAAGAATTAACAGCTTGGCTGGCAAATGACACCTAAGGACCTAAAAACAGCTCTGTTTTCCTTGACACGGCCCTTATCAGGCTTGGGAGCAGTCCAGGGGACACAAATCAAACGGCTGCATTTTGCATTCTCAGCCTCTCCTGCTCCAGTAGCAGGAGCAGTTTACGGCTGCAGCTGGGGAAAGGGAGTAACTGGGAGAGAACACCTGCTGCCCACATGCCAACGCGGGAATCAAGCTCATTACCTTCTCCTCCATTATTTCCCTCTTACTGTAGAGAAAATGACAGGGAGGTAGCCTTTATTACTCCATTCAAGACAAAGCAGAGTTATTGGGATCTAGGCAGCACAGATATTTTAAGTTCATGAATGAGACTTCAAAGAAAACCCTGCTTGAAGGCATTCCTCGGAGAGGTGAGTTCTCAATGGAGTGCTGCACTGAGGTTTGTAGGGTGACATGTAGATAAGAGAACATCAAAACCTCAAAAAAACTCCTTTCCCTTCTAAATACAGCACAGCGAGCTCCACAGGATGCACTTTATTCCCTTTGGTGGCTGCAGCTGCGGTTATGTATGATAACTCCTTGCCATGTATTTTTATGGCCCAGTAAATATTACATGGTGCGTTTCAACAAATGAAAGTGTGATGATAAAAATAGATGCTATTACAGCTTTGGAGCAGGCTGCCCTACCTGGTGCCTGTGTGTGTGTGCATTATGAGGAGAAACAGGCTTCAAAAACACCTTACCAACCTCATCCAGACATTCAAAGCCACGACAACGGCTAACCTGTTGCCATAAGCGGGACCCTATTAATGTCATCAGTCAAGCTGAACACATCCCTAATGATGTGCTAAATCCCATTTGCTTCCACCTTCACACAAGAGCCTGAAGTTTAGAAAAGAAATACAAGCAGCTGCTCTATTCTCAAGAATACATGTATTCTCATTCCTTCTCAAACTGTCCAACACTGCTTCAGGATGGAAGTATGAGGACTAATGACCATGCTTAATTTAGACTCAAGCTTAATTTACTTCATGTGACTGGCAAGATACTTCTTACCTATCTGAATAATTACCTGGTTATCTCAGGAGTGGGCCGCTACAGCAGCTCTACTTACTCTGCTTTTGCTTGGTTACCAAAACTGTCTGGTTTATATTTTTCAATACAGAGCAATTTTACATTAGATATAACCAGAAAGAAGAAAGTCTGTGCATCTCAGAAGTAATAATACATATATAACTCTTACAGACCTCTAGGCATTGAATATTGCAATTCAGTACTCCAGATCCAGTGGTTATGCTGTATGTGCCCATTGTATACAAAAGCCAAAGTGCAGGATGGTACAACTTCCATAGCTATCTCATACTCCACAGTGAGATGAGATGTGATAAGGTAACTGCTTTTTACAAAACATCTGTGGCCAGGAATTTTGCATATTTAAATATACAAAGTTATATCACAGTGACCAACACACATCTCATTAGGAAGTCAACTCAATATTTCTCCTTGAAATAAAATAATCTAGATGCTACCTAAAGAATGTATTTAATATTTTTTCTCTTTCCTAGCATGCCGATTTGTCCCTGCTTGAGCAGGGGGGTTGGCCTAGATCATGCCTAGAGGTCCCTTCCATCCGTAACAATTCTGTGATTCTGTGATACTGATTTCTACAATGGAAGCTAATGATAAACTTAGGTTTTGAGAGAACTTTTACCAAGAACGAGAGTTTCCTAACTTTTAACAATTCCTGTAAACATGCCCGTGAGCAGGAACACCTCTGCAGCGCTTCCCACACAACTGGTGCAGCAATGTGCTGGCAGATGAGGATCAGAAAGTGAAACGGACGGGAGATAAAATGAACAACTGCACTTGCATGGTCTGAAAGTAAGCTAAAAGCCTACATAACAGTAAAAAACTACTTTTTTATTCTGGGAAAGGAATATATTTTGTAAAACGAGAGTGCTGTTTTCTTATTCTTTCAAATTTAGTAATAGCACATTGTGTACTTTAAGTACCTGTTCTTGCCAAACTGGCCACAGTACCAGATTTGATTCCTGAGTTCATCAGTATGAAGAATAGTTTCTTTCAAGTCAGGAGACATTCTGATACATTGTTTCCCTTTATTTAATTTTTTTTCCAAAATTATCAAAACCTTACTTCACTAACTTCAAGACACACTAAGATATGAGACTCTCTCCAACTGACATCTCAGAAAGAGACAAAGAAAAGTGGGGAAAAAAAGGAGAGTCGTCTCAAAAATAGTTAATGCAGCAGGAGAGGTTTTGTGCAAAATCAAAAAGTTTGGCATTTGGAGAAATAAAAAATGTTAATCACTGTGAAACAAAACAAGTTGCCTCATCAAGGGTTCCCAAACAAAATTAAGTATTTAAACAATCTTTGGTTTAGTTTGAAAGAGGAGCACTGAGATGACACATTTTGAAAACGTTCTCCTCCCCACTCCCCCCAAAATAATCATTTAAAAACTCCCCAACTCTTAACCAGAAAAATCAATTAAATTCATAAGCAGTTAAGTTAATCATTTTGTTTTCCAGAATAGCATATTGTGGCAAACAAAGTATTTGCTGTGCAGAGTTCTTTTACCCAGCTCCAGCTTAAAAATGCACGGTTAGTTCTCCAGATTGAGTTGAGGAGCTGCTCTAATGTCCTTCTGCCCACCATAAGCCATCCTGGCTGCCAAAGTCTATGCAGTTATAATCACCTTATTTCCATCAAGATCACTTGGGGCTGGCATAGCCAAGCGAGGCATGGAAATCCCCCCGGCAAGGGGAGCAGGAAGACAGGGAGGAGAAACACGTTGGGAATTTCCTTCACATGAACTGAATTTCCTGGGAGCCATTCTAGTGGGCTATGGTATTTGCCTGAAAGCAGCATTAAAAGGCCACAGCAGAACATAGTGGCAGTCTTATTTCCTTGAAGGGGAACCAGTAAGATCACACGCATTAACCAAAAATGCCTTCAGTGACAATCTGTGTTTCCAGTTAACTATTGACTTGTGTTCTTCAAGTTAACTTTCATTAGTAGCATAGACATATATAACTTTATGTTATTTGCCAGCTCACCTTACTGCCCATGGCTGTTCCTTGCCCATTCTCTCTGCCTTAACTAAGATCATTCCTGATACCAGTTTCTTAAAGCTTCACTTACACAAGAGTCTCCCTCATGCTGAGAGCTGAGAACTTATTATTACTTAAGATTTTGTCTTTTCACTTGTTTTAATGCAAAACAGGACTTCACCACTACATTTAGTTTAGTATATTCTTGAAATATTTTATCAAAAGGCTATCTGAAGGCTTACATTTTTATTTTTCCCTTCTTTTCTCTTGTTTTTCCTCCAGAAGAATTCAGAATGCGCAGCACCTCACAAAATCCACATTACTCCACCTCATTTACACCTCCTCCTTTTACTTGCATGTTTCTATTAATTAGTGGGAGCAGTATTCATTATGCTATGGAGTAATTCTTAGAAACTTTCTTTATGAAATGTAGGGGAAAATGTAACTCATTATCAAGCCTATTGTCCTCTGGGTTAATGCACAACAAGAGAATTAATTAAAGGTGACTATTCTTGTATCTATTCCAGCTAAGTCTTCACTTTCTTTACAAATCTTCTCAGAAAAAAAAAAAAAAAAAGAAACAAACTTGTATATTTATTGCAATGTACTCTCTAAAGCTTTTATAATTCCTTTTTTGAGGGCAGAGAAAAAAAAAGGGAAATTTGTTGCCTTTTTCCAATTCCTCAGCTTCATAACTGGCAGTGAGTAACTCCAGGACGGTTATTTCCCTCCACCATCCACTGTGGTGAAGCTGACACAATAATTCCTAGCATACAGCTGCTAGGAAAGCCCCACAATGCATTAATTCTCTTTATACACTGCTAAAAGAACATGCAACCATGTTTAAGGAGCTACCGTGCAAGGTCTTAAACACTTATGTTCTGCTTCACCAAGCTAAAGTTTAGCTTCAACCATGTGAATGATCCTACCAGTTTGGCCAGTATCTCTCACAGAGGTAAAGGTGAGGATGCAAGAGGATTCAGCAGTACCAGGAATGAACAGGAATTCTCTGTATTTGAGCAGAATACACCCTTTATCTGGATCAAGAACAGCGCAACACTTTAAGAAAGCCTTGCCTTTCCCATTTGGCCCTCAGTGCCAAATACACCTGCACTTTTAAGCTCAGAGGAATAAAGGATGGCAAACATTTAAACGTTACACTTCCCATTTGGAGGAAAGCCCTTCAGATTTACCAGCTGACAAACCTGCTGCTTGGGCTAAGGCTTCCAGAGCTGACACCCGCACACCACGGCGCAAAGAAAAGTGAGAAAACAAAACAAAGCAAACGCCCAAATTCACAGATTCTCAGCATATAAAGTTGTCCTAAGAGGTGCCAAAAGAAATGATTTTGAGGCAAGCAGTTGGTTTGATGGCCCCGCTAATTACAAGCCAGCGCCGTCCCCGCTGAGCTGAAGAAGCCAGGGCTTGTTGTCCCGCAGACGGATTAGCCACTGTTGCCCATTAAGGCCACCGCTTGAGTGTAGACAGAGACATGGAAGGAAACATAAGAAGGCCATGTGCATAACCAAACAGGCTACCTTGCTGAAAAGAAACCCCCTAAAGCCACATTCTGCTTCATTAGCACATGAAAATAAGGTAATTGAATACTTCATTCTCCCATCAAGAGCCCAGATCCATCATTCATGGAAATGGAGTTTTGATAAGGCGGGGTGTTTAAATGAGGCAGAAAGGGTCTTTGAGTGTGTGTTACTCTGTTTATCTGAGGGAAATCCCACTTAAATGTAAGTGGGGGGAAAAAAAAGAAATTAAAAAAACTTTACCCTATGAATCATTAAAATGCAACAAAGCTCCTGTAAGTAGAAAACTTGAAATAACCCATTTTAATGTTACTGCATGGAAGACAGGCTTTTTTCCTCTCTCTTTCTGAAATCTGACTAGGTTTTTCTGCTGGCTTTTAACATCACAGATATCAGAGGAAAACTCAAGCAATCGGCAGGGCAGAGCATTTTTCTTTGCATCACATTTTGATTTTTTTTATATTTTAGTTATCCATGTTGTACATATTTCCCTTCCCCCCTTTTATTTTTAAACACTTCAGCTCACGGCCAAAGGAAGATGAAGGAATGTCAGATCTTTCATGGAATTCCATTTCAGACTGAGATAGCTCCTGCTTTAGCTCTTTAGCTTTGTTACAGGAGAAGAGAGAGAAAAAAAGAAAAAGGTAAAACTAGATTTTTCCAATATTTAAAAGGCAAGCATATAGGCAGCAAGTGGTGAGATGGCCTTTAGCAAGGCCAAGAGGAACAGATTCATTTCCCCTCACCAGCTGGTCACCTTAAGCATAAAGCACAATGAGTGGTGCTTCTTCCAGAAAAAGATATTTATGTAAATACTGCAAATGCCGTCCCCGCCTCGGCCGCAAACGCCTGCTCTGGTCTTGCCAGGCCTTTTACAGAAAGCAGGAACTGCAGAAGTGCACGGACAGGCTGGACCCTTCTCCTTCAGCTTTCTCTCAGCATAAGCTGAAGTGCTAGTTTCCTAATTTGGAAGTTGTCATGCCCGTATAATAATGTTACCTCCCAACAGAAAGGAACGTAATACAGCAATACAGAAGGGACAGAGCAGTACAGGGCAGCTCTGAGTCCGTGGCGAGCACAGGGATTTTGATAGCATTAAAACAAACTCCACTCCCTTCCCCTTGCCCAGGCACAACATCGGTGATGTATAAAATGTCCCAGAATTTTCTTCTGTCATGTGTTCAGACACATGATAAAAAAAAAAAAGAAAAAAAAAAAAAAAGAGAGAAGTCTTCCCCTCTGAGAAATAATGTGTAATACCACTGGTGCTAGGAAAGAAGGTTCACATTAGTATTAGTAAGCTGTGTTTTTACCACACTTCCAAGGGGTATGAACTGTGCTGGTGCCACAACAGCTTTACCACTACTAGTTACCAGTGCCTCTGTCCCTCCTGTGCCTCCCTGTCCCTGGGCAAGCTGAGGGAGATGACCCTGTCCACAGCAGGGGTTGATGTTTGTGCATTGGCCTCCTGCCTGACCAGTGCCCTGAGGTGGCTCCGATGGGGTCAGACAGTGCTTGGACCATGGTGACCGCCCCAACATTTGCCCACAGCTGGAAGGAAAGGGAGCACTTGCATGATCCGGACATGGGTGAGCTTAAGCTGAGGCATTGCTCTCTCTGGAGCGATGCTATTTTGGAAAAATGACCAAAGAGGGCATGTATGGGAGAGGACTGTCCTAGCAGGGTTGCAGTACCACAGGCTGACAAGCGAACGTGCTGCTGCTTTCTGGACAAGTGGCAAGCACAGGAGAAGCTTGGCTGAAGGCTTCACGAAAAGGGAATTGTAATAATGTAGCCTCGTGATCCTAATGGCATGTACTGCTGTTGCACGGTTGCCACTGGCAAAGGCAAGGCTGGTAACCCTTCTCTGTGCTGGTGGCTGAAGAGACTTTCCAAGCAAAACTAGCAGGCCATGAATTAACACCCCCTTTCGTGCCTGCCAACAGAATGCAGAAATAAAATAAAACCATGTGGCCAAGGGCTGCATGAAATGGTGTCGTGGGCCTTACTGCATATTTCCCCCACCCTTTGACTAGGGGAACACACTGTGAAAACTGCGCAACTAAAGCAAACATTTGCAAATTGCACACAGCTTGTGACTTTCTATGGAAGAAGCCTGCACAAAGCAAAATGAAGACTCGATCCCAACACACTATCTCTGAGAGGATACCTTAAATGAAACTGTCCTAGCAACCCTCTCTATCCACTAATAATTCAAGTCCAGATTCCCTGCACTTGAATACAGTAAACAAATAATGTGCCGTGTGAATCCATCCGGAGCAAGCTGGGGTTGCAGAGTCCAAGGAAAAGGGAGAAATGTGTGTTACCAAAATGTGAATAACATTCAATTACACACAGGGAAAAAAAAAAAAAAAAGATTGCAAGAGGTCTCACACACGCTCAGCATGGTCAGCAAGCGAAGCCCACTCCCCATCTGAGTGCTTCTTTGCAAAGTGTTTGAAATCAAACATTTAATAATTCCCCTTAGGCCGTGTCTACACTCCGATTTTCATCTAAAATTCTCACGATGCCGCTACTGGTCTAGTTGAGCCAATGGAAAATTCTTCCTGAAATTCCTTGGTGCTGACAGGGCCCCAGTGCTGAACCAACATGATAAATTACATCACATGCTGCCAAGAAGTCGATCATGACCAAAATGTTGATTGTATACAAAACATAGTTATACAAAACTTAAGTTATACAAAAATCTATTCAGGTATGCCACTGTAGCGAGCAAACATTTGATACTAAAAGTCTATCTGCACTAAAAAATAAAGCCAGTATTTCTTATTTTTAAAAGTTCAGTTATGCAATATGAGAATTGCTGTCAGATGTAATAACACACACTCGTATGATGCAAGTATGTAACAGCACAACTCCCTCATAACTTACATAAAAAGCAAGTGTTGTTATATGTATTTAAAATGAAATCTATTTTTTTAAAGACTGCTAACAAGAGGGGAAGCAATAACAGGTGTCATTGCTTCTCCCAGGTGTAAACATCTTTTTCACTTGCCCATGTGAGAAGAAAAGGCAATTAATGAGCAGGCTGGAAGTGATGATTAATCAAACAACTCCCAGGGCCCCAAAAGGGGGGATTGGGAAGCATTTGGGATACATTTCTTTTAACTGTGAATAAGCTGCAAGACAAGAGACAGGGTCCTCCGACGCCTTCCCTTTCAGCCGACATGTGCTTGCAAAGGCTCGAAGATGCTTCAGCTCATCGGTGTGTTTTAAAGGGTCAGGGATGTCTGCCAGCTCGTCGGCCTTTCCGGCAGAGCCTGGCCCAACCTCCCCTCACAACGCAGCCTTTTTAAGCCCTCCTGACAGCATCCCAGTGCTGTCCCACACAAGGTGGAGCGTGGCTTTCCGTACCCAACCGGCAGCACCTGCGGCTGGTTATCCCTTATTTAACCACTCAGACCTAGACGTGCCGTTTCCAGAACTAAACAGCCGGGTGCAGCGGGTGGACCCCTGAGGGCAGCCCCTCGCCCGGGCGCTGGCCTCCTCGCGACAAGGGGCGAGCAGCGAGCGAGGCGGCAGGCCGGGGCCGCCGCGACGGGCGGCCCCTTTCCCTTTTCCTCACCACAGCACCACCTCGGGGACCTTTGATCTGCGTGTCAGCGGCGAACACACACAAACAGATCCTCTCCTATTCCGCGCTCGCAGGTGCACATTCCTAGAACTGTTGCATTCCTTCGCTTCCAGCAAACGACACCTTCGGAAGGC
Organism: Nothoprocta perdicaria; assembly: GCF_003342845.1. NCBI lineage: Eukaryota > Metazoa > Chordata > Aves > Tinamiformes > Tinamidae > Nothoprocta > Nothoprocta perdicaria. The sequence continues at coordinate 1,086,732 of NW_020455005.1, forward strand.
GGCCCCTTCTCTGCTCCCGCCGCACCGGCATCCACGCACAAGGCATCCCGCTTAGCCCGGCGCTTTAAACACCCCCGGAGCAACACGGGTGAATTCGATCATTGCAGGAAAGGGCAGAGCAGCACCGGGGGTTCAGCGTTACTCACAGGCCGGCCCCGTCCGCAGCTCGGGAGGAAGGTCCCTCCACGCTGCCTTCAGGGCTGCGCTGATTCCGCTCTGTCCGTGCAGCAGGAATTAGGAATCCTGCAGAAGCAGCTGCGGCCCCCGAGGACTCCTCGCATGCAGCGAGACTGTCCCTTTGGGCTGTGCCATCTCGCGCGAAAGCACAACGCAGCTCCCCCGAAAACACCGAGCCGGCTTTTTTTAGACAAAATACAAATCCGTCGGCAACTCTGGCAGCCTCACAGCCGACGGACGCGGCGCTTCTCGCCTTCTGTTGCAAATATGCTAAAACGCTGCAGCAACAGGGAAAGAAGGAAAATAAAAATTAAGAAAAAAGAAAAAAAAACCCTGGTGAGGAATTTCGCAGCCTATTTTTCTCCCCAATTGTTCTGCTGCGCTGTGTTTATCAGAAGGCCAGGACTGCATCTCCCTTTGTTCCGAAATTAAAAGTTGAAGCGCAAGCATGAAAGCGGCCACGCAGAAGCATGCAGTAACCTTCAGGCATTTTAAGAGCAGCAGAGGTTAGAAGGGCAGCTCCTGACTCTAAACAGCACCTATTGTTTCTTCTTCTTCTTGAATAACAAAAGCAGAGCTGAAAGCTATTTACCTGGTTTTACCTCGGCCAGATCTCATTTCCCCTTTATTTCTGGGAGATGATCTTATCAAATAGTGTCATTTTTAACAATTGCTCTGGTCAGACATATTTTGCTTTCCTCCCCCCCGACTCTGTTCTTTTTCTTCCTTCTTTTTTCATTAATTAAAGCCCTATAACATTTAACAGAGAATCACAGCAGAAAAAGCACTTTCAATTAGATTTCAGGATTCCATCAAATACACATTTAAGTTAAGGATAACCAGATTTATTTTTAAGGTTGCTTATAGATTTTAATATGATTTTACCCTGCAATTGCGCGGGCCGAGTCACAATACGCAGCTCTGGTGCTGCCAACATCTCCTGCAAACAGCCTCCTGCCCGTGCATGGTCCCCATGTGTCCCCTCATGTCCCCTCGCACGGCGGGTCCTATAGCTGGACACTTAACTTGTGCAAACGCAGCTACAGAATGAGGGTGGAAGGGTAAAATCCCCTGCCCCAAAGTTAGGCGACTTCTGCTATTGAATGCAGTGGGTCCATTCTATTACTCAAATTGTTTGTAATACAGAAGCAAACAAAAAGTTTTATTAAAAAAAAAAAAAAAAAAAGGAAAGCAAAAGAGAAAGAAATACCCCTCACACGAGGAGGCATCATGCAGAGTTTTTGTGACTGGCTGGGAATGATCTGTAGTTAATATTATAAAATCCTCTGAGATGCATCCCTAAAAAAATCACCAGAGACAAAAGCAATCCATAACATAGCACTTCTCTCACTGTTTTTAAAATGCAATTAAAATATTTCTAAACTTGAAAGGAAATTCTGCCTGTGCAGTTCTTCTCACTATGGGTGAAGTTCCTCCAAAAGCAGTCATTTCTAATTTTACTGAGGCTCACTTGGAAAAAACAAATCAATCTTACTGTAGTCTCCCTGAGTCACTTCCCAATATCGCCTGTCATGTTTGGTACATTTGTGCAACTTTGTACTAAAAAAAATTAAAATATTTAACAAAAATCATTTTCCATTTCACAAGTTATTTTTACAATCGTAAGTCACTGCACACAGAATTCACTTTATATTAGCTACCTATGAGTTAAGTTTAAATGAAGTATTTGCAACCATAGAAACCCTACCAGGCACAGTAAAGCATAATGCAATTTTATGGCATTATGGTTCTTCATTATTAACTGGCATTTGTAAATACCATATAAAAGTTTAAGAACCCCGTAAAATCATAGGACTTCCCTTTGCTACAAAAGCCTCTTAATAAATTTGTATTTTTAGGAAATGTTCTTGGATAAAATCTCAAAGGTCAATTTTCCTTAGAACAACATGCTGTCTATGAAATTGGACTCCATTAAATGTTATATTAGCAGGTCTGAGCTCCAAAGTGAGAATTATATCTAATCCTCAGCTGCTATAAACTGCCATAGTTAAACTGGAACTGGCGTCCCGCTAGGACTAATTTGAGACTCACAAAACGCTTCTGACAGTAAAACAAACACCAAAAATACAATCAAAAACATTTCTCCTTGCACAAGTATACTGAAGGGACACATATTTGTGAAAATGACTCTACCTTATAGTCAAGTTTACAGTTTTGTGAGAATATTTTCATTTTCTGTGAAGAGGGCATCATCAATAGAACACAGCATCAAGATGGGCTCTGAAACATTTTGTTAATGGCATCAACTCCTGCCTTTTCTGACCACATTTTTTATCCAAAGTTTTTTCCTGATTACAAATCTACAAAGGGAAATCTGCATCTGAGTACATATAAGAACCAAAACTACTGCATATATTATTGGTTTTCCTTTTATCTTTCCTGAATCACTTAAAATGTTGTAATTACATATATTGTCTGCTTTAATAAAATGCTGGTGAAAGCTTTAGTTGCTCCAGTTCTTTATAGCTCTGGAGGACCTGGCAAGCTAGAAGGGGGAAAGTGGTTCCCAGTCAGTTCAAAGGAAATCCAGTGTGTGCCTTTCCACCTGAAGAATCCAGGATTTATCCAGCAATACCCCTTTATCAAGGGAGCATCTGGGCACAACATTTTTGTCTTATTGCTTTTTTTTTTCCCCTCCACTTAATATATTATTAGTCTATAAAAAAAGAAAAGAAGAAAAAAAAAAGGCATAGGGGGAGAAGTTGGAATAAAAAAAATTGATTATGCAGTTACTCACGTTCTCAAAGTTGCTGGGAAGTAGAGGGAGGATTTTTGATTTCTCCTCTGCTTCCAAACCCAAACACACACACATGTATTCTCAAATGTCCCACCTTTCTCCAAAAGCATCAATTTGGGGCAATCACCTAACAAACTTCATTAGTTCACTTCATTGCTTAAGAAAGCGAGATTGATTAAGAACATTTGTGCTAAAATTCTAAAACCTGAATTATACCTTCAAAAAGAAAGAGAAGGACTGAGCTCGAACTTTTGATAATGAGCAGCCCCCTGCTCTAAGAGAGTTTTCCCATGTCTGCCAAGAACTAGTTTTCTAACACTGCCTTCAAAAATGTTTATTAATGGCCTGGGAGATACAGGAAAAAATCATTTATTCCTCCTCTCTACTGCTCAAATATCCTTTCTGTCTTCTCACTGCACACGATGCACACGCTAACCATTTTCAGTTACTTCCCATGAATGATGTGGTTTAGTCACTAAAACACTAAGACACTTGGCAGACAGTAAAATAATTTCTGGGAAATGGATGTGGGGGGCAATGTTTCAGAGCTTCTTTACATCAAACAAATTACTAATAAGAGGGTTGTTAACAATAGTATTTAGGACCCTTTAATCACAAATACAGTATCATCAGGAAGCTATTTATAATATACCTCCACCTGGCAGGCTAGACAGGAGGACTGGAATGTTCCTGAATATTTAGTGTCACTGTATTTCAGGTTTCAGTTTGAGGAGGATGGGTACATTCACAGGCACGGAGCGGGATTAGAACATATAATTAATAAAGCATACACACTAATACAAAAGAAAAGCCACCAAAGGCTTAAAGGAAGAGGGAAAAAATAGGGAAACGTTATCCCATCTTCACTCCACACTTCTGGAATGTGGGCAGATCATAGTAAAAGTTTAAGTGGCAAGAAGATTAAAGGAAAACTGTTAAAGCCAAAAAGGACACTCACATCATCTGGCGCGAGTCATCTGCGTCTCTACAGACTCCGTGCAGAGAGATACACTGATTTACGCCAGTTGATGTTGGGCCCGACGGCTTCACAGAAGATACTATCGATTAAATGTGTGTCCTATTTCGATTAAAAGCTTCTCCCGCCGTTAGGGCACATCTTGCCCCAGCTGGAAGCCTCTCTGGCATTTTTCTTTTTGCTAGAAAGGACCCTATAGGCAAATTCCATAATAAAAAAAGCATAAATGTCTACGTAAATTATCAACTACTGTTTGTTATTATTTATCCTCTTTTGGCACACAGAGGCATGCCAGGCACTCTATAGAAAATACACTGAAGACAATTCCCTGCCCTGCGGAGCTTAAAGCAGTCAGTTCTGAGAACATAAGAGTTCTGCTTTACTGAAAATGCTTCCGATTACTTCAGCACTGTGTCTCACTGTGGGCAGACTGTGCTCATTACACCCGCTAGCAGTTGCAGGTCTCAGGTGAGGAACGAGGCAAAAGGGAGGACAAATCAGGAAGAGAGATGCAGCAGGGAAATGGCCCTATGCTCACCTGGCTCAAGCTCACCTACATCTGCACATCTTTCTGGACCGAAACACACGTGCTGGGCATTTGATCCAGCTTCTGCTAAAGGAAGCGAATCTTTCCAAAATGTTAACATGGGAGCACACGATATTTCACATGTGTTTTCTAATGTGATGCATTGCTAATAAGGAAATCTGTTAACATTGCCTCTAAGGAGAAAGGAGAACCAGGAACAGTGGCAAAAAATGTGGAATAGTAACACCCATATGGTTCCAAGCACCCATCCCTGCACGGAGCAGTGGGACTGCACACGCTGACAAGCCTCCCAGCCCGCGCTCCCAGCAAAAAGAAAAGTGGAACATGGGGCCAACCGTGAAACCGAAAGAGCTATCAGGTTGGAAAAAACATGAAGTACAAGGTTTAGCAATGAGTAGCAGTTTTGTCTTTACATTCTGAGTATCAGAAAGCTACTGTCGTGATTTCAGAGTGCTCCTATCCCCCAAAACACCCAGCAAGTTACCAAATATTAAAAATTGTTGCTAGAAACACCGTGGCTTCACATCGTCAGGTATCTTCCTAAATATTACTTGGAATCATCAAATATTTATTTTAAAAGGGCATGTCTGTCTGGGGCTGTCAAGGAATGGCTAAAATTAGCATGTCTAACACATAATGAATACACAAATAAAGACACATTCCCTTCTATTTGCTTAGTCTCTGGGCCATAGGAGTTTCATGCTAGTATTTCAGTACTATCTCAGGTTTGGTCATTCACTTTTAAAAATCTAGTTTTAGTCGTAGCTGCCATATGACTGCCACTCATAATTAAAAAATGTCAAATTTTTTCTTCTGTGCAAGGTTTCTAGGAAACTAACTGATGGGTGTTATTCTTTAACTGCTGTTACTTTAAAAGATAGGTGGAACCTACTTAATTTTCACCACTCTCAAAAGAATGGATTTTGCAAATAAAGAAGCAAGAAATCAAACTTATCAGAGTAAACAAATCTGTGTTCATTTATATAATTTCCAAAGATTGGCCACTGAGAAGGGTATTTCAAAACTTCACAATTTGGCCCACAACACTGTATTTCAATCAAAGTTACTAGATATGAAACACTTTATTATGTCAAGTGCCTTACCAATCTCTTAATAGCTGCTAAGAATATGTGTCTTCCTACTGCTTTTGGCAAGGTATAGCAGGTTTGGAGATCAGGATGTAAGGTAGGTATTTGTAGGGGATGTGAGGTAGGTATTTGTAGTGGAAAATATCTCCCAAAAAAATCACAATCTAAGTAATCATATGTTCAAAATGCAGTTAAATCGCAACTACTGTGTCTCTTCTGTAGCATCATGTTACATTGCAAAATTTTAATTCTATGAGGGAAAAGTAAATATGTTAGAGGTATGCATAGCTTTAAAACCTCTACTTTGAAAAAGCTTACTGCTTTTGTCTGAAATTATATCAACTGCTTTAAAAAAGTTACCCATTTCAGAATGAAATTAATGGAACATAGTCATGTTTACTTCCATCCAAAGTACTTCACGTGAATTACAGAATGTTTTAGTTTGTTACACATATAATAGCAGCTTATCTATTTCATGTGAAATTATTTCTCCTTTTGTGGTGTTTGAGAAGTATTCATTTGAAAGGTGCACCATCCCACATATTACTTCAGAAAAACTTAAGCAAATGACATCGCTAGCAGAAGAAGCCTTGGGAGTAGTATCGAAATGCCGTTAAGATAATTTATTTTGCTCTTATCTGCCTGAAAAAAAATCATATATGTAGAGAAGGGAGGTCTATTTCACAGATTATAATTGTTCACCTGAAATTAGTATTTAATATTTATCTGACAAAGCAAAACAGAATCCATCTGAACGGGAAAGCTAGGGCTCGAGTTAATTTGTCATCTCCGATTATCACTTGGAAGTTCACTGAGTTTATTAAAGACAACTACGGTGCGATAAGGACAGTGGCGACACCATTAACCATGTCATTTCAATTGCCCGGGCTGGCACGGTGCCCAAGCCCTTCAGATCAGTGTATCAACACCGCACTTGCTGCTGGCAGACTCATTTCAAGCAGGGGAGGGAGCAGAGGAACTCCCTCAGAAGCGACTGCAGTGACTCACGAGAACCAGCAGCCTTACTCAGCCTTTGCGTTTTCGATTGCTCGTGAAGGGAATGACAAACCCAAGGCAGCTAAGTGAAAGATGCTGCTTTTCCCTAAGGAGTTAAAAAAAAAAATAATGTTTTGCAGTTGCCACTTGAAATAATGTTACTGAACAGTGCGCTTTGCTTGTAATTGCAATACTGCCAAAGCCCCCCAAGAAAACACTTGTTCTGCCAAATTTAGGATCCCGTATGTCCCCAACCCATGTCTCTTCCCCAGGATGTCCTGCTTTCACTTTACTAAGCCAGCAGAAATCAGAAAAAAAAAAAAAAGCTCTGGTGGCTGGAGACGATTTATTCTCAGAAGATATACGAGTCATTTTATTTCACTTCGGACAAGAGCCGTGCCACAGAGTAACATTACAACACACTGCTGAAAGCCACAATTAAGAAGGTGCAACAATCTTTCCCCCCCAGTTCATGCTGAAATGAATACCCACATCTGCATTGGAGAAGCCCCACGCATTTGGTGAGGCGCACAACTTCCACGTGCAGAAAACAGCCGCAACAAGGACTTTTTTCCTTTGCACTCTTCATCTCCCGCTCTCCCAAATGCGCTATGTCCCGTTTAAGAAAAGAAAGGGCATCCTTTCTTGGAAGGGAGGCATTCAGCAGCGCTAACTAATATCTCGGTGTGCAAAAGTAGCTTCTCTGTTATAAGAAATAAGGTGTTCCCCGATGCCCAAATTGCGGGCAGCAGCAGCACCGCAACCACTTCGCTGGCACCCGGGCACCCGCACGAGGTGGCACACGGGCCTCGACGGGAGCACTCATACACAAGCAAGCCCCACGGGTAATGGTTTTTTTTTTTTTTTT